>NC_073260.2:75251875-75558750 GCF_029289425.2 Pan paniscus
GTCTCTACTAAAAATACAAAAATTAGCTGGGCATGGTAGCCCGCACCTGTAATGCTAGCTACTCAGGAGGCTGAGGCAGGAGAATCACTTGAACCCGGGAGGCGGAGTTTGCAGTGAGTTGAGATTGCGCCATTGCACTCCAGCCTGGGCAACAAGAGCAAAACTCTGTCTCAAAAATAAATAAATAAATACATAAAATAAAAGCATATTAAGGGCTCTGAGAAGTCCTATAGTAAAATGATGCATTTAACCACGGTTCTCAACTTTAACTACATAGAAGCTTTTCTTCTTATTACTTTTTTGAATTGCTTTTAAATTTAACTTCATTTTAAAATTTGCGGAATTACTTTGTGTAATTCACCTAAAGTCATTAGACCTTTAGAGTCCAAACATTGGAACTAGAAATAATATTAGTGGTTAATTTTATCAACATTTATGTATTCTCTCACTTGTTGATGGCACTCCCATTCACCCAGTCTCCCTTCCTAACCCCGAGATTTCTTCCATTCCTCATGCTAGTCATCTAGTAAGTCTTGCATGTACTGTTTCCTAAAACCTTAGGAAATCCATCTGCCTTCTTGTCCTCACAGTTAGAAACAAATCTCTCATACAGACTTCTACTATAGCGTACTTTCCAAACTTCCCAGCTTGAGCTTCATCTTTCAATTCTGCCTGAATACTGCAGTCAATGAAGTATTTTCATAGGCAAATCTTGTCATTTTTTTTTCTCTTTAAAACTCATCATTGCTCCTTATGACTGACAAGGAACATCCTAGGCTTCTTAGTAGGGCATATAGGTTCTCTCACAGGTTCTTTGTCAGTTTTGCCAGGGTCTCAGAATTGAAATTTTACATGTCATCTTAGGAAAAGACAGTTTAAAAGTTTCTCTCAGTCAGACTTACACAGTTTCATTTACCATGGTGAGCCTTTGGCTTGGCTCCTTGGCATGACCAGCAAAGTGTTCTCTCAGGAAACATTCTTGGCTTCATCTTCCCAGTCAGTCCTAAATAGGAAAATGATTTTATAAAACAAGTGAGTGAGTTGACAATGCTTCAGCTGTAGATGACCCCAGGGTTTGTGTCAGAATAAGAAACTAAGACCCTGAAGTTTTCTATGATTGATTCTTTGTTCATTCATTTATTCCTGGTTGCATTGAAGAGGCATTCACTGAGGGGTTATAATATTCCAGGCACTTTTCTAGATGGTAGGGAAAGATGAATAGCACTCAGCCCTTGTCTTTGGGGAGTTCACTGTATAATGATGAATAAATGTTCTAAATAAAGTGCAAGCAAGCTCCGAAAGTCCCTTCAGTTTACACAATCTGGTAAGCTAGAGCAGAGTAAACAGCCCACAATAAGAAGACTTACTGTAGCACAATCTAGTTGCCTTGGAATCATCTTTTTTGCCTCAATTGGATTTTAATACACTTGTTGCAATCGATATTCATCAGCAGGTGTATAATATTGACAGCATTTCACAATTTCCTGACAAGTGTGTTTAATAACATTTTTTAGAAAAAGAGAAAAAAACTTGAAATGGTATCTTTTTCATAGTCAGAAAAGCCTATATTAAGGTTACCAGTATTCCCATTATTATTTTACTCAAATATTTTTTAAGACCGGGCACGGTGGCTCATGCCTGTTATAACAGCACTCTAGGAGGCCAAGGTGGGTGGATCACTTGCAGTCAAGAGTTCGAGACCAGCCTGGCCAACATGGTGAAACTCCATCTCTACTAAAAATACAAAAATTAGTTAGGCATGGTGGTGCACGCCTATAATCCCAGCTGTTCAGGAGGCTGAGGTAGGAGAATCGCTTGAACCCGGGAGGCCAGTGTTGCAGTGAGCTGAAATTGGGCCACTGCACTCCAGCCTGGGCAACAGAAGCGAGATCTCAAAAAAAAAAAAAAAAAGAAGTATTTCTTGAATACCCACTATATGCCAAGCACTGGTTTGGCATTTATCTTAGTCTTTTTTTCTGGAGAAATCATGCAGTTTTTTGTAGCTATTTTAGGAGCATAGCTTATAGGGTTTGCTTTGTCATTTTATCTACAAGAATACTTTGAAGTTCAAGTCATTTTTCTTTGAGTTTCTTCGGCTTTAGTAATACCAATTAAAGCTTTCGAGTGAACTCTTAACAGAACAGAGCCATTGTCAAGGATGGTCAAGAAGAGTCAGTGAAATCAGGATCATTGGCCCCTTCACTCTCTGTTGAAACTGTGTATCTCATCCCATCCTGACTCTATTGTATTTAGGGGTCCAGATGGAAACCAAGACATTTGATAGACATCCGTTGGCGTATGTCTGTTTAGTCTCTTAGGAAGACTCTGACCACTATTTTCCCTTCCCATCATCAAATGCCTTTTCAATTCACCAGATTTAAAAACTGATGGATTATGTGGAGTGTTTGCTGAAAGCAAAGATTGCTTGTACATACACACAAGTGAACATACACATATTTCCCCACCCTTAAATTAAAGGCATACATTCACCACGAGGGGACAGAAGAGATATAATGAAAGCAGTAGTAATAATCATAATAAACTTAACTAATTCCATCCAGGAGGGATATGTTTTTATCTGATATACACCCAGCTGTAGCAGGATTAGTACCAGTTTGCTTTTTAATAAATGACAGATTACTGTTAAACTGGTCGGCAAATGTAAAATTTTGGAATGATATATAGCTAGGCGGAAAGAAAAGGGAGCTTATTTAAAAATTGGTTCCACTTAATGAAAATTGACTTTAACTGGGATTTGCTTTAGAAATTCTCTCTCAAGATTTAACTACATCCTGGTGGAATTCTGTGTATTTAGAACATTAACAAAGCTAAGACTTGGCTTGCCGAGTGTACCCAATATAATATCATCCATTTTGGAAACAAATGTGTGTTTTTCATAAATACATATGTGGTTTCACATTATTTAATTGCACAAAGTTATCTGACATCCAAGTATCAAATTTAGGTTACTATATTAATGTGAATTGTTGTGCATTTTTATGGAGAGGAACACAAATCTATTCTAACCTTGTGTAGGTGCAAATTTCAAATTTGTATTATCATCTTGTTTTCAGTTTTAGTTTAGAGATCCATTAGTAACTGTGTGGGCAATTTAAATCAACTTCTGCAAATCCTATTTTAAATCCCTCTGTTAGACTATTCTACTCCTAGAGTAATCAGTTATCAATAACAGTCCTTTGTTCTTTTGGTTTGGTTCGTTCTGTTTATAGTGACTGCTGGGCTACCTGGGAGGTAAGTGAACTCCTCCTCACAAGAGGGTTCTAGTATGGTATAGTATGGGTGTCCCTGTTAAGGGAAGATTCAAAATCATGTAAGGATTAGATTAGATCAAGTTGAGGTCTTTACTAATTTTGAATTTCTATGATTCTAAACATAGATTTGAGAACAGACAGATCAGTTTCCTTCAACATAACACGGCAGTAATCGGAAAAGAAAAACCACTATGTAACAAACAAGGGCCCATGGAACTCAGTTGATAATATCAACTGATTTTAAAGTATATATGGCTTAGATAGCAGGTTTGTTTTTCTGCTTCACCTGAGCTTGCATTCCTCACCTCATGTTTGATGAATACAGTCAAACCTAATATTTAGCTGTGAACATTATTATAACACCTATAGCCAGTTGAGGTGGGCATGGGCATGAGCCTCACAGGAACACTCAGCTTATTGATTTGTAAACTGAGTCTTGGCAAAGTTAGGCAACATGGCCAGTAAGAAAAATGACTGTGGCACTTTCTGCCATCGTGCTCTGTGCGATAGCAGCTCCTGTCAAGTGGGTCAGGTGGGCCCATCTGTTCACACTCAGCTCCTAGTCAACCGTAGCTGAATTGTGGTCACCAAAGTGAACACTACAACAAAGATCTTCTCTGAGTTCCTGGAGAATTGATCATCCAGGCAACTGATTTGGCACACCCCTTAACCCCACTGTGTGTTCTGTTCTCTTCCTGTTCATCCTTGGATGAGGCCTATAGTGGTATAGAGTCCCTCTCTTGCTCAATTTGGTTACTGTCTAGCTATTTCACCTGAAACAAATTATCAGCGCTTCTCTTTCCCAGAGAAAAGGCTATGATAGGACTTGCTTTACAGAGCTATCGTGAAGGCTGAATGAGATTGCACATATGAAGTATGCAGTCCTGCAATGGGTTTCTTTTAAAAGGAAGGGCCACATTGGATGCATCTTTAAGGACCCAAAAATAGTCACTATAGAGGCTTATAAATAATGCGAGCCTGATAACACCTGTAATTTTCTCTAAAGCATAATTTGTTTTAATTAAGACAGGATTGTGTTCATGGGTAGGAAATGGAGAGGGCTGATCTTCTCTATTTCAGAAATGTTAGGAGTTACTCTGTGTAAGATCAAGTATTATTACTTCATGTAGTAGAGGCGTGTGACAGTTCAGGCCCCATGCTGGGCTCTAGATGAGGGTATTTTACCCTTGCAGACTTGAGCTGGCACTTGGAACCACTTCACAGTGAGAGATTTCATAATCTAGAGCTAACTTAGAGAAGAGTATGAACTTTTCATTATTGCTGGAATATCCCTCTATCCTCCTTTCCAAGTGCCTGTCCAAATATTTACAGTAAGTTCCTTTCATACCTCTGTCAATAATAAATGTTTTTATTCTCTATGAAAGGAATTTTTCAAATTTTACCCCTTCCATATACATTTAAAGGTGATACACATTTCTGAGCAGTTTCAACATTGGTAATCAATGTTAATATTAGAAATGTCCTTCTTAATTTCATAAACCTGGCCCTCCTGAAAGTCTGAGCATGGTTTTGCCTTTGCTCTGGGATGAACCAAGTTGTAAAAACTTTTGGCAGGTGTGAGAATAGCTTTTCTTCTCCCAAAAATGGCAATGCTGGGATGGTGGATGTACCCAGAACAGCTGTGTTGGTACTAGTAATTATTGATTGTGGTTATTTCAGAGAGCATATGAAATATACATTTATTTTCTTAGCTGCTTGGAGTGAGGAATTGAGAAACCTAGTCTGCCTGCCCCTCTTTCCAGCCAGTGTGAGATGCCCTCACAAAATGGGAAAACTGTGCAGGGGCTCAAAGCGTGGAGGATGTAGGAAGGAGTGACCGGAAGTTAATCACCTGAGTCCTGCTGAGGCCTCTGTGAACAGATGAGATGAGGTCTGAGAAGAAACAGAATTGACCAGTATGAATTGACCATCGAGGGACTATTAAAGCAGCTAATTATTTGGGAATTGTTGATTTGGCAAATGAGATAAGGCAGAAGAGAAGGTTGTTTTATTTTGTTTTTTTAATTTTCTCGAATCCACTATTGTTAAGCATGTTTCCCTAAAGAAGTTGTTAAGCATTTTTAGGAACACTTGGTGTCAGTACTAGTCAGGGGAAATCAGCATTGGATGAGGCAAGACTGGGTGCATTCTGGTCCCAGCCCAGCCTCTAACTGGCTCTGGTAACATCATTTCCTTAGTTCCCTTATGTAGAAATGTAAAATTATACTGAATGAACCTTTTATGTGTCCAACTTTACATAATATCCATAGGACATTATTCAGCTCCAAAATTGTATTATTTGAAGTTCCTGAATATACAGAATATCTAAAGGTTCATCAAAATTGAATTCTTTGTATGAAAGCATATTTATTTCCATTGGTAAACACACAGTTTTTATTTCATCACACATATTCTACTACTCTTTCTCCATGTAAGACTGATTTTCTTCTTCCAGTTATACTGTGAAAGTAAACAAAGTAAAAGAAATCTACATGATTGTGACATTGCTGTCAGGAGCCAAGGGTCACACCAACTTGTACACTGTTGTGATAAAGTTAAGAAGCAGTGTTAAGTGTGTAAATCCTCAGTGTCAATCAACCCTTATGAAGAAAGGGCATCTCCGATAAGGAAATTGATTCTACTAAGCCTTTTGTGAGTTGATGCTCTACCAAATTTATATTCTAGCAGATATGGTGGATAAGTAACTCAATTTTTTTCTTTCTATTCACACAATAAACATAAAATTAGCTAATGATAGGGTTGTAGGCAAGTTCTGTATTTGCAGCACTGATTCATTGTCCTTGACACTAGTCTTTGACCACCTTACTCACCATTTCCAAGTGTCACTTTAGAAAACTGACCTGAAGTCCCTAAATTCAGTGCAACGTGCTCTCCATTCATGGACTAGGATATGAACAATATCATGACTAAAAGTAGCTTATAAATGGCATTTAAAATTTTGTCATTTGCAGTTGATCCTATAGTCATTATTAGGCTCTCTATTTTTTTGAAAGTGAAGTCGGCTGCATTTGATATGCTCAGGAAGCACAGAAAATGGATTTTCATTTGTGAATGGTAAAATTAATATGATTGCTAATAACTGCATCTGATAACTTCAGTGCATCATTAAAAAGTCAAAAGAACATTAAAAATTTCTTGGTTTAGTGACCTATCGTGTGCACAGAAAATCATAATACGGACTACCTGGTATGGGGCTGGAAAGATAGATTGGTGAGGTTCAGATGTGGAGGAAGAGGAGGGAGTGAAGTCATGTCGCATAAGAAATGGCAAGAAGACAGAAATGAGCAGAAATAGGTTACTATCCACAAAAGCCTTCTTTGCTCCATTTTTCTCATCAGAGAAGTAGAAAATAACTGCATTTGTATTTCCCATCTCTCTCATCAGCCATCTTTTGAGTGGCTAAGTAGCATAGAATGTGAATAATGAAGGTACTCCCATACAGTGTTGTCTGGAAGCCAGTCTGAGGATGTTTAGACAGCCCTTCCTTAGAGTCTCTCTTAGGCTGCATGTGTGGGTCTGGCAGCTGACAGGCTAAAGCAGGTGCGTAAAGATTGAGACCAGTAGCAGGGCCAGGAACTGGGCTGCTGGAAGTGCTGCACATCAGCAGGTGCTGGTGGAGACCACTCACTGGTTGTTGGCTGGTTGCTGAGATCAGCTTTAGGGAGCTGTTGCTTTCCATTGGTAAGCATTTTTAATCCTGGAATTTTTGCTTGGAAACAAGTGGAATTAATGAACTGTTTCCTTTACTCAAATCACCAAATAAATAAAGCATAATTAATGAGCGTTTGCTTTAAAATGCATATAATAGTTCCTCTGTTTACCTTAGTTATTCTGAGAGCACAATTATGAAATATTCGAAGTGTGGAAGCAGAACAAGAGAAACCTGGATACTCTCTACATTGCATTGGACAAAACATCTCATATTGTCTCATTCAAGTTACTTGTGGATTTTTTGAGGGGATGGATGATCTTATTCCCTGAGTCTTAACTCAATTCCATATAATTAATTTCCCTAACCTCAGCTCCATCTTACTCGGATGAACTGATTGAAAAAACAAGTCTGGGGCTTAAGTAAGCTCTTATCCCATAGATGTCTTCATACACCTTTACCACGACTACATTATCTCTGTGCATCACCAAGAATGCTTTCTCCCACCAAGTTATGATAAATGTTATCAAAAAGTTATTTAAATTGCTTAAAGAAGCAATATGTTTCAGAATTCTGGAACAAACATTTTGTGTGAGTGCTACAAAAAACAGTAGTTTTTAAAGGGGGTTTTGGTGGTGTTTGTGAGGTTTTTAATTTTTTTTTTTTTTGGTCTTTATGTTTCTAGATGAGATCTATTTCTTTCAATGAACCCTGTTCTATAAAGCAACAAGACTTATTTCAGAAATGCTAGTCAGAATGTCCTTGAGCTTTAAAAATAGGAACAGTTCTTTATTTCTTAGCTACTAAGTCATTAGTAGTAAGTGTCCTTGTCTCTCTCCAACTTCTTCCCCTTATCCCTGGATCCCCCTTTATCCAGGGAATATGGAGTACGGAATAACCATGGCATAAAGAGCTTACACAGAGGACTGTGCTCTTTTCTCCCCGAGAGGAAGAATATCAAAAAAGGTGGGGAGAGGAATGACAAGGGGCTTTGATAAGTTGGGTATTGAGGCGGTGCTTGCGAGACATCATGGATGAGTGGAAGTGCCTCATTCCAAAGTTGTTTTGTTGTGTCTCTTCAAGTCGACATATACAGATCCAGAGGTTCTGATCAGACGCAGGGTCTCGACCTCTTGTCTCTACCACGTCCTAGTTATATGATACTGGGCCTATTACTTAATGTTATCAGTTTCCTAATATGGAACAATCCATTTAGTGCTATCTACTTTGCTGATGTTGCTCTAAATTTTGCTCTGAATTAACTAACAATATGTGAAAGCTTCTAGCACAGTATCCAGGCACATATTAATATATGCTACTATCTTTCTTACTCCTTTTTATATCACAAGAAACCTAGGTCATTTACTCATGGCTTTTAAAAATACTTACTAAGCAATACAGGAGAAGAAAGTAATACTAAAATATCAAATAAAACCTAACTGCACTGACTAAAAAATAATCACATTATTTTAAAGAAAGAAATTTAGTTCCATCATACACTAATGTTCTCAAAGCCTGGCTCGGAGTGTATGATTTAATTGGTAATCCAGCATAAAGTGGCCTTTTCTGACTTTCTAAGCCACCAGGAAATCCAATTCTTTTCTATCCTTTAATAATAATGCTGATAGGGTAATACAAATTGATTTTCATAGGGCATTCTTGAGAAAAAAAAAATGTGCATTTAGATACAAAGAGAGTATTTACAGGTTGTTCAAATGGATCCTGCATGGATTCCACAATATATTTCACCTTAAGTTAACTAACTTTTAATGGAGCACTCAATTAAATTGAAGAGATTTTTCTTTTTTTGCCATGCAAAGCCATATTTAAATAGCCAATTGCAATCACACTACTTCACCAAGCTAGAAAATGTCATGATTTCCCACACTTTAGGAAAATATATGCCTCAAGATTCTTTTCTCTTCATAGTACTCCGTGCACCCTCCCTTCTCCCTACACCCCACATTAAGATTTAATTCTTAAATTACTTTTTTTTTTTTGAGAAATGTGCAGATTTTTAATTTTTTCCCACATATGTTTTGGTTTCCGGATATTTCCTATGAATGGAAACCCCCTGTGCCTCTGTAGGAAATGTATCTTTGAATTGCTAATTGTTTAGGATTAACCCCATAGATCTTTAGCAGCTGTCTTGATGGCATTTCCAGCCTGCAAATTCAGTCTGTTTATTTCTGGGACTTCAATCATAAACCATACTCGCAGGAATAAAGGTCAGATTACCTCCTGGGTCGAATGATGGCAGTCTCTATGCATTCTGTGGCAGAGCACACAGAATCCAATGACGGGCAGGCCATTGCTCTTCTCTTCCTCTCTCCTCGTATTAGCCTGGGCTATTGTAACAAAACAGCACAGACTGGGTGGCTTAAACCAGCGGTTCTCAACTTTTTTGGTGCCAGGGAACGGTTTCATGGAAGTCAGTTTTTTCACAGAATGGGGGGTTGAGGGATGATTCAAGCACATTACATTCATTACGCACATTATTTCTCTTATTACATTGTAATATAAAATGAAATTATACAACTCACCATAATGTAGAATCATGGGAACCCTGAGCTTGTTTTCCTGCAGCTAAATGGTCCCATCTGGGGGTGATAGGAGACAATGACAGATCATCAGTCATTAGATTCTCGTGAGAAGCACGAAACCTAGATCCCTCGCATGCGTAGTTCATGAGAGGGTTCGAGCGCCTGTGAGAATCCATTGCCACTGCTGATCTGACAGGAGGTGGAGCTCAGGCGGTAAGAGAGTAATGGAGAATGGTTGTAAATACAGATGAAGCTTCACTTGCCTGCCTACCACCCACCTCCTGCTGTGTGGCCGGATTCCTAACAAGCCACGGATTGATTTCGGTTGAGGACCCCTGGCTTAAACAAGGGAAATTTATTTTCTTATAGTTCTGGAGGCTGGAAGGCTGGAAGTCCAAGACCACGTTGCTTGTAGAGCTGGGTCCTGGCCCTCCTCTGCTTGCAGATAGGCACTTTCTGGCTGGGTCTTTACATAGCCTTGCTTCTGTGCCTACAACCTGAGAGACAGAGAGAGAGAAAGCGAGTGAGCTAGAAAGATCTGAGCTCTGTTATCTCTTCCTCTGTTTATAAGGACACCAGTCCTGTGTGGCCCCACACTTATGACCTCATTTAAGCTTAATTGCCTCACTGAAAACCCTTTTTCCAAATATAGTCACATTGGTCTTTAGGGCTTTAGCATATGACTTTAGGGGAACACAGTTCAGTCCACAGCACACCTTCGGGACTGTTCTGGTGTCTTCTAGTTAACCCTTAAGATCTCTTCTTCCCTTCTCTCCATGAGCTCTGTGCATGCAGACACTGATCTCTCTGGGTTTTAGTGAGGTTTGGCCAGTGGGGTATGCTGGCCAGAAATTGGAATGTAAGATGAGGAGATTGGGGGCTCAGGTATGCATTCACCAGCCCCCTGCCTGCAGGTCCAGCACAGGCTAGCA
Source organism: Pan paniscus (assembly GCF_029289425.2). NCBI lineage: Eukaryota > Metazoa > Chordata > Mammalia > Primates > Hominidae > Pan > Pan paniscus. Next base: position 75,262,293 of record NC_073260.2, read on the forward strand.
TATCCCCTGACCAACTCCGATTAGCCCCTCTGTCACCAGCTCCTGTGACTCCCCTCTCTCTGTGCCCCTTCAGGCCTGGGAGTGGTTATCGACCCCATGCTGTCCTTTGAGGTTTTCCTTTACCATGCTCGGTTATAAAATAATTCCCTCAAATTATCTGTTCGACACAAGGACGTCACCTCTGTCTGGAAGGGACATTTTCAGGGCAGCAGCAACCTACTGTCCTCTCAACTCAGGACTCTCAACCCTGTGGATCCCCAAAGGACCCCTCAGCAATGCCATTGCCCCTTCTTAGTGGTGTCTTCCATGAGTGCTACTGGAATAGAATGACCTGTGTTCATACTGCTGAGGGAGTCCCCCCTCAGGATGGGATTTCAGGGGACTTGGGGGTTGGAAACTACGTCCTACCTCTTAAGGGCAAAAGATACATCTATTCTTTATCAGTTCTAATTCTACTGCCAAGTCTGGAAAGGACTTTAGGACTTTTCTGCTCTTATATCCTAAGGCCAAGCTGCAATGGAGACATGGGGGATTTGGCCAGAAAGGGTACAATAACCACTAGCCCTCTTTTTGCCCAAAAGAAGACTATTGTAAGGATTAATAGCTCAGGCTGTGGCTCCAGTCAGTTTTCAAGGTCTGGCGTTTTCTTTTTTTGTTTGTTTGTTTGTTTAGAGACGGTCTTTCTCTGAGCCCTGTTGCCCAGGCTGGAGTGCAGTGGTGTGACCATAGCTGCCTGCAGCCTTGACCTCCTGGGCTCAAGTGATCCTCTCACCCCAGCCTCCCTAGAAGCCAGGAATATAGGCACATGCCACCATGCCTGGCTAATTTCTTATTTTTTTCTTAGAGACAAGGTCTCGCTATGTTGCCCAGGCTTATCTCTAAGTGCTGGGATTACAGGCATAAGCACTGCACCCAGCCCGTTAGTGAGCACTTCTGAGAGAACCAGTCTGCTCATCTGTAAAATGATGATAATATAAACTTGGATTGTGCAGAGTAATGTTTGTACAGTGCTTGGCGCATAGAAGGTTTTTTAGAAATGTTAGCCTCTGTTGTTTTTAGTACACAGTGGACCTTCTATGGGTAAAACCCCTTTTGGCCATAACATTAAAAAATTATCTCTTAACAATTGACTCTTTGTTTTCCCTCGGAATTAATGTTCTTGGTTCTTTTTATAAAAGTAAGACATGGTCATAGAAGATTGACATAAAAAAGAAAATAAAAAGCTTTTCTGATCTTACCATACAAGATAACTTCAATTACATTTTCACTTTATGGTATGCATGGAAATGTATGCATATAGACTTCTTTACACACACCCTTTTTTGTCTTTCCCTTTTTTTTTTTTTTTTTTTCCAGATACAGGGTCTTGCTGTGTCACTCAGCCTGGAGTGCAGTGAAGCAGTCGTAGCGCGCTGCAGCCTCAAACTCCTGGCTCCAAGCAATCCTTCCACCTCAGCCCCTAAAATAGCTGAGACTAGAAGCATCCACCACCACCCGGCTATTTCTTTTTAATTTTTTGTAAATATGTGGTCTCACCCTATTGCCCAGGCTGGTCTCTAACTCCTGGACTCAGATGATCCTCCTGCCTTGGCCTCCCAAAGCACTAGGATTACAGGTGTTGGCCACTACACCCAGTCTACACACATTTTTTCCTAAACTGAGACTGTGCTATACCATTTTGTATCCTATGTTTGTAACTACATTATCACAAAAATGCTTCCTAAATATTTTATTAAATATTCTTTAAAATCAAGTTACTTTTTAAAGATAGTTTAATTGAATTTTATTCATGGGCACACTGTCATAATTTTATATATATATATACACACACACACACACACGTGCTTGTACCATATATGCTTTTTAATTGCGTTGTGAGTCTTTGTCTATCATCCGTGATGGTGCTGTTTAAATCAGGTGGGTTTTGCACAATCCCGTATATTCTATTGACCTATCACTGAGGCCCAGTGAGACCCTGATTTTTGCCTGTAACACAGCCCCTCAGTGTCTGATAGAGAGGGAACATATTGATGATGAGTTGGAACATTCTTTCTTTCCCTCTGGTATGTTGTTCTGTCTCTGAGGTCTAGACATGAGTCCGTCACTGTAGTTTCTCAGTCTGACCACCCTCACCATAGTGATGCATAATCCCTCCTAGAGATTGTCATAGCATTGAACAAGATTCTTAGTTTGTGATGGCTTGGTGATTTCTGCACCTTTCTCTCTATTTCATGAATATTTTGATGAAACATTGAGGGATGGTAAACCGGGCCCAGCTGTCGAGCAGCAATAGCAACTGAAAGTTTATCCCCCTCTCTCTTCATGAATATTTCCAATTCCTGGGTAATCATAAAGCATTTTTTCCAAGTTCAAGGACAAAAAGAAATGTATGATCAGGTCTATCAAATCATGTCGTAAATATACTGTTCCTTGAGGATTCAAGGTCAGGAAGAGTTTATCACAGATACTCCAGACTTTGTTGTCTCTTTTTCTTCGGCTCTTTTTCCAGAAATTCTAAGACAGCATCCCCCAAATGCTTTTGCTTCCACCTGGGGACCAGAAAATTAGGGCCTGGAAGGAAGAAAGTCTCTGCCATCACTAGCTTTGTGACTTGGGTTCTCACTTCCTAATAGAAAATGAGGGATTTGGCCTCAATGTCTTCCAATTTCCCTTCTAGCTTTAAAATGGCACAATTTCTTAGGGATTCAGCTGCAGCTATTCCCAGAAATACTCTCCATTTTGGCTTAATTCTCTGTTTTCTCCTGAAGACATCATCTTATAGTCACTTCACTGTGTATGTCTATATTCTACTTTGCTTCTATTCCTTGATTATTGAGGACTTTAAGAAAGTCATTTTTTTTTTTTCAAGATGGAGTCTCACTCTGTCGCCCAGGCAGGAGTGCAGTGGCATGACCTCGGCTCATTGCAAACTGCAACCTCCACCTCTCAGGTTCAAGCGATTCTCGTGCCTCAGCCTCCCGAGTAGCTGGGATTACACAGTACCACGTACACTCATACGTGGTGGTGTGCACCACCACGCCTCGCTAATTTTTGTATTTGCAGTAGAGATAGAGTTTCCCCATGTTGGACAGGCTGGTCTTGAACTCCTAACCTCAGGTGATCTGCTCACCTCAGCCTCCCAAAATGCTAGGATTACAAGCATGAGCCACTATGCCTAACCAAGAAATTCTTTTAGTTATTTTTAGCTACCAAGCTTTGGCATGAAGAATGTGACACTGTCTTGTAGCATTCTAAGATAATGTTAATGGATCTATGGTCAAATATGTTTGGAAAAATTATATTAGACTATATCCTGTTCTTAGAATTTTGCAATAAGCATTCATTTATTAAAGGTTCTTAGAAGTTTTGCAATGAAGAGGCTCACTTAATTTTGTTTAATTCAGGGATTCCCAAACATATGTGATCTTGAAATCCTTTTATTTATGGTAGCATCCATTAACATCCCTCAGTAATTAGTGTCTACACCACTCATGGGAAGATCAGTTCTATAGAAAGAACTACACAGTTAGTACTTGCTTCCGATGCTCACCAACAGTGTGATTCAGCATAGAGGCATAATCTCTCTATACCTCATGTTCCTCAGATATAAATGAGGGTGCGTAATACCACCCAATTCATGGCAGATTTGAAGATTTTAAACAATAGTGCATAACTATGGTAATTACAACTAATAATATCCCAACTCTCATATCTCACTGTCTGGGTTCAAATTTTGGCCCTACCACTTACTGTTTATGACCTTAGGAACATAACTTCCTTTTAAAAAAAAATTTAATTGAATTACTTGACTTCTGTACCTCAAGTTTCTCCACAGCATAACGGGGAGAGGAATTGTGCCAGCCTCACAGGATCCTTGAAAGAATCCAATGCAGTTCATGTAAAGCGCTTTGAATTGTGCTTGGTCCATAAATATTAGCCATTATTATTGTCATTATATGTGCTCTTGTAACTTTTCTGACCGTTTTAGTCTATAAAACCAATGCCTCTTACTCCACTCCCAGAAGCTGCTTAAGCCCGGCATATTAAGATAGCAACACACCCCACCTGCACCTACTCAGTTTGGCTCAGTGGATTCTGACCTCTTCATTTAGAGTCATTTCACACCATCATTTAGCTTTCTCTGTTTGTGAACAGGGGCGGAGAGGCCTCGGCTCTGTGTTTGTTTGGGCATCTGGAAATGGTGGAAGGAGCAAAGACCACTGCTCCTGTGATGGCTACACCAACAGCATCTACACCATCTCCATCAGCAGCACTGCAGAAAGCGGAAAGAAACCTTGGTACCTGGAAGAGTGTTCATCCACGCTGGCCACAACCTACAGCAGCGGGGAGTCCTACGATAAGAAAATCGTACGTGACATGTGCATGCCCATCATGATCTGTTTATTTAATGTTCACTTTGAAATACAAAGGGAGAACCATAAATATATATATATACACACACACACACACACACACACACACACACACACACAGAAGTAATATATGGAAATAGGAAATTAGATTTGCTGATAATAGAAGAAGTTGTAAACATTACCAATTGAAAATGCTTGTGCAGTCATCACATTGCAACATTTAATGTGGACTTAGATGTTATTAAGCTTCAATTTTATTGAGGATAAATGATTGGTTCACATTCACATTGTGAGTTAGTGGCAGAGAAGAGACTGGAATCTACGCCTGACTCAGTCCTGTACTCCTATCACTGTGTTTCTGCACCGACTTTTAACTTTAGCTTTAGTGCTTGGTTTCTGAGTATGGCCAATTCAGTGTGAAAAACAAAAGTGTATAAGGAAACTCAGAATTTCATTGAAATTATACTTATTTAACATGAACTAAACCTCTGTAAAAGGTGCATTTCTTTTTTTTTTTTTTTTTCTTTTGAGATGAAGTCTAACTGTTGCCCAGGCTGGAGGGCAGTGGTGTGATCTCAGCTCACTGCAACCTCCACCTTGCAGATTCAAGCTATTCTCCTGTCTCAGCCTCCCAAGTAGCTGGGATTACAGGTGCGCACCACTGTGCCCAGCTAATTTTTGTATTTTAGTAGAGACAGGGTTTCACCACGTTGGCCAGGCTGGTCTCAAACTCCTGACCTCAAGTGATCCTCCCGCCTCAGCTTCCCAAAGCGCTGGGATTTACAGGCGTGAGCCACTGCGCCCCACCAAAAGGTGCGTTTCTTTATTTTTATTTTTTTTTTATTTTATTTTTTGAGACAGAGTCTCGCTCTTTCGCCCAGGCTGGAGTACAGTGGTGCGATCTCGGCTCACTGCAACCTCTGCCCCCCGGGTTCAAGTGATTCTCCTGCCTAAGCCTCCCGAGTAGCTGGGACTACAAGCATGTGCCACCATGCCCGGCTAATTTTTTGTATTTTTAGCAGAGGCAGGGTTTCACAATGTTGGCCAGGCTGGTCTCAAACTCCTGAACTCAAGTGATCTGCCTGCCTCGGCCTCCCATAGTGCTGGGATTACAGGTTTAAGCCACCGCGCCCAGCCAAAAAGTGCATTTCTTATAGACAGCACAAAGTCTGCTGGATGAAGAAGCACAGAAGCTGTATGGGATCTCCCGTTTAGCAACATATCCTGCACTCTAGGCAAACAGCCAGTGTAATTAAGAGTTGAGGTGGCAGGCTCAGCCTGCTGCGTGAGTTTCTTTCACTCTTGAGATATTTGTAGTTGAGTAATTTTGGACAAATTAATCTGTCTGTCTCAACATGCTTATTTATACAAAGAGGATATTTAGTAGCACATAGTTCATGGAGTTATTACAAAATAATGAGGAAGGCAGTAAAAAGTGCCTAGTGCAGTACCCGGCCCTTCAGTGCTTAGGAAAGCTCTAACTTTTCGGGGATGCCCAATGCTGTGCTGCTGATTATAAATTTCAGACACCTTTGCGCTTTGCCCTTTTTCCTGATCATGATTTTGTAAACTGTCTCTGGATTTGTCTTTTCAAGGTAGAGCTAAGCTGCTGTACCTGACACTTTTTAGCATTTAGCCAAGACCCTGCTTCTGGCTCTAACAGATCTACGCAGGTTGGGGTCACTCTAGTGGTGCTCCATCTGCCTTTCCCGCAGTCCGTAGGGGATAGAACTGTACCTCCTTTGTGCAAGTCTTAATCCACATCCATTCTATTCCTCTTGATTCCTGGTTAGTATATGATTTTTCTGTTTCATTTATCGGCTACTTTTTACTACCTTCTTTAGTTACATTTTGTAGATTGATTTAGGTAAAAATTGCCTACCCATATACATGTCCCCATCTTTCCCTAATTGCTCCACAATGTCAGGGTTTAAATATATAAACCCAATTCCACCTGTCAGTACCTCCAACATTCATCAATAAGCATAACTCTGAAACAGCAAGTAAAATATAAAAGGCGAAAATGCAGAGATGAGCTTTGCATTTGAGGTTTCTGGCTTCCTTAACTGGAAAGTGATGCCCCAATGAAATTTTGCCTCCATTAGAGAAATGTTATAATCTAGAAATATCCCTTTGCTTTTAAATAAGAAGACCTTGTGTCTTCTAACTCATGGTCAACGTCCACTAGCACGGAGTGACATCCATCAGTCCTGCATCGTGAAATTCCTGATGAAAACTCGAATAAGAGTTCTCGTTTTTTACCTCTGGAGTTTGAAATCATCTTAAGTCAAACTCACTATTGCTTCAAAGTAATTATGCCCATTTAGTCAGTCCTATTATTCTCTATGGGGTGATTGCTATGGGGAGGGTATTGTTAACTTTTATAAATGCCTTCTGTAAGGGAAGCATATAGTCTCATGGTAAAAATATCAAAGAAGAAGGAAAGGTGGTCTCGGTCCAGATGGGAGAACACAGTATGTACAGAGGGACTGCAAAATCACTACTGTGAGTTTTACTCTGTAAACTTAACCTTCCTGGGGCCTTCGTCATTGTTTGCTGTGATTGTGTGGTTGCCGCTGTGACTCCCATGGCAGGGGTGTCATTTAGGATTCTCCCACGGATAGACAAATTGATCCATTCTGTGGGCAGGGAGAGAGCTTACAAGGGAAAGTGGACACCATGACTAAATGTTAATATCCTTTCGCGAGGTCATATACTTTTCCCCAGTTTTTGCTTGTGATTTCAAAGCCTTCTGTGACTCACTCTATGTATTTAACTTAATTCGTTTCTTCCTTTTTGTTTAATGCGTTTCTTCTGTTTTTGTGAGATTATATTAGTAAATTTTCTCTAGCTAGTTCTTAGATTCCCTTATTTTGCCTGAATTCCCAAATTACCCCCAATTGGAGAGGAAATTTGGAAGCTGTTTATATTAGTCTCTAGCTTCAGAGAGACCACTCAGTGGATAAGCAACCCTCATGGAGTCTTGATTGCCTCATCTGTAAAATGGAGATAATACCAGCACCGACCTCAGAGATTTCCATGAAGATAATAAAAGACTGAGTTAAGGTACCTGATGCCTGGTACACAGGAGCAGTTCAGTGCATGCCCAGTCGCATTGTCGCCTAAGCTCCTGTAGCTTTCTGCAACCTGGGAGGTTAGGGTGTTTTTCCAGCTGCTGTTAGGTGCCTATCGCACCTCAGTTTTTCCAATCTATAAAACACTGCGATCTGTTCCACTCATCCCATAAAGAAAGACACTCTGATCGGGAACATGTTAACAGTTTGAACATGAGTGGATTTGGCAGTAACATCAGCCTTTTATGGTCCGGCTGACCCCTTTTCCTTCTAGATATCAGAATGACAAATAATCCTGTGTTGCGCCTGGGACCTTTCCTTCACCAGGCTTTGAACCCAGACGCCTTTGGTCCCTCGGTGATGCCCGCATCCTGTTAGTGGCGTATGTGATTGAGTGCTACAGGAATGGCAGTGCCTGTCTTTGTACTAAGCCCCCTTCCCTGAGACATTAATTTCCTTTTGTCATCTGCAGCCTACCCAGAAGAGCATGGTTGTCATTCTTCATTCATAGAGCACCTTTGTGATTTGAACCAAGACAGTTGCTGAGGATCTGAGGAGAGAGGGAAAAAAATCTCTCTGCTTCTGGGAAAGCATTTCTGTTAAATAAATTTTACTTGTTCTGGACAAAATGACTTTTCATGATATGCAAACAGGAAAGCCTTGCCCTGGGTTTCAAAACATAAGGAAGTCCCTGTCCCTTGGTTTCCTGCCATTACTTCTAGCACAGTTGTGGACCTTGGTATTGCATTCGTGCTTTAGTAGATTTGGATCAGCAATGACCTTATATCTTATTACAGCAAAGGAAGCGTTCAAAGTATAAAGATTACAATGAAAGAAGCTCTTTCATAAGCTAAATAGAAATCATTTAAAATGACTAGTTATTTTAAAGTTGTATAATGAAAGAATTTATTAACATAATTGTTCACATTTCATGTCTCACATGTAATACATTTATATATTAACATGTTGAAAATATCACATTTTTTGTCCTTCTCATTTGTGCCTGACACTGTGCTATGCACATCAAATGCAACATCTCATTGTATTCTTGGGAAACCCTATGCAGAAAGATCATGGTGCCCCCACTTTTTACAGATGAGAAAACTAAAGCTTGAAAAGTTAAGCAAACAAAAACCATAGCTAGTAAATGGTAGAGCTTGGATTCCAATCAAAGTCAAGATAGACCCCCAAACTCATCTTGTAGCCAGTGTGCATCCCACCCTGATGCATCTTAGGGATATCCAGTATGGGGCTATGTGAAAGAATAGTGCTTTTCTTACCTGTTTTGAGTTCTTTTCAGAGTCATAAAGAAGCATTTAGAATATATACATTTCCATTGTTTTTCACTATTTAGTCTCCTCATTTTGAATTTCATTCCTTTACCCTTTTTCATACCCCCTCACACAATTGAACCTCTTGCAAAAAACTCAAGCTGAGTTGCTAGTTCCTATGGCAGCAGAGTTAGCACTGAGCTCCCAAGGTCATGGCTTTTGTATTTTCTGTATGATGTTCAAACCAGGGCTTCCTGATGTGCAAAGTGCCCTCTGTTAGAACACTCCTCTACCAAATATCACTTCATTTTTGTCTCCTCTCAAATTTCACCTCAAAGAGGATTTTCTTCATCACCTTTTCTAAAATAGAGGCACGCCCCTCCACCACTCTCTACTCCTTTACCCGGTTCAATTTTTTTTTTCTAGTGCACTTATAGCGACTTCACATGGTAGTACATATTTTCTTATTTACTGTCTGTTTTTTGCACTACAATGGAAACTACTTGAGGATGAAGACCGTGTTTTGTTCCTTTCCAGAGCCTGAGCTTAATAAATATTCGTGCATAAATGACTAGCAAACATTTGGAAGGATGGAGGCTTTACAAGTTGTTTATATAGCTGCAGGAAGACAGGGAGCTGCTCTGTTTCTTTCAGAGAAACTTCTTCTATCGGTAGGTTGGTGAAAGTCAAACGTTATTTGACAGGATATTTAGCATAGAAAATTGCCAGCAGGAATCCTGCAACATGATAAAGCTGTTCATGTAACCTGTTTTTAGTGTCAAAAAGCCTAAAAGATCCTATCTATAACCCCTCACCTCCTCCTGACATTTCTCTCAAGTTCTGTTTTATAAATAAGGCTCCCCCTTCTCTCCAGTCCCTCCCGTCATTAAATTATCTCTTTCTTTTGGGACTTGTTCAGACTTTGACTTTTTTCCCCCTAGTAATTTATCTTAGTGATTGGGACATAGGGTTTCTCAGATTCCTCCTGGGAGGGGTTCTCTGAGCCAGAGTTGGGAGAATATATGTTCTGCTTAGCCCTCTCCTGATGTCATTTTATTTATTTGTGTTCAAAACAAAGTTGCTGCCTGGGGTATCTCAGAGTTGGCCTGAAAAACAAATTCCATGTGGAGGAATTATCTTATTGCTTTTAATGCTTCTAAGCAGCTCTACATTTTCTTTTGCAGAAATATTCTGCTCCTCTTCTACCACCCGATTCATTTTTCAAATGCATTCACCATTTGCACTAGGTTATTCTCTGTCATCTCTCCATTTCTTCTTTTGACTTAGAAAATTCCATTATTTTTCATGAGTAAAAGTCTAGTGAATCCAGATGTGTTTTTGTTTATTTGGAAGTTTGATACATATTCTCTTGAGAAAGTTAAAAAGCTAAAAGGAAACGTTGCTTCTGAAAAGGTCTCATTTTAATGGCCTGAAGGAACCTCTATACGGACTTGCTGACTTGGGCTGGGCCACGAGGCCAGTTCTGCCGTTGTTGTTACCTTTGCTCTCATGAATGACTACACTTTGTAACTCAGCTTTTTTTTCTTTTGCTGCTGTTTTACAGTTTGATATCTTTACCACTGATGAGCCCTTTTGTAGCTGTTTGTCCTTGGGCAAGTTACTTAACCCCTCTGAGCCTCTATTTCCTTAGCTAATAAAATATCTTTCTTGCAGTGTTCCTGTGGGTTTATATATCATTTTATACGGACACACATAAATACCTCTTGCATACTGTCTCATTCATTGCAAGCTGCTCATTGTGGTAGTTTTAGAGGAAGCAGTGGAGCTGGTGGTAGCTGGTGGTAGATAAAGCATCTCTAATACAAAAATTCAAATTCTGTAGCATTCCAATGAACATTTCCTTTGAGTGTCATTTTGGCGTCCCAAAAGTTTGAGATTTTGGAGCATTTCAAGTTTTCAGATTAGAGATGTTGAACTGGGGTAATGCAGCTATTCCATAATCTGCAAAAATTTGAAATCTAAAACACCTCTGGTCCCAAGTATTTTGGGTAAGGGATACGCAACCTGTAGTACTTGCGAGAGTATTAGCTGTACTTTACACCCTGGATTGTATATACACATATGCACACATAATTTTTGTAGGTTGACTACAAATTTCTGTGAGTTTTGTTTGGATGGTGGAAAAAGAAGTGACTTTGAGTGTTTCCTAATGAACGGAAGAGTTGAAGTATAGAATGAAATGAATATAAAGGAGCTTGATTTTAGGGATTCAACTTAGCAAATAAATATTGTGCCTCTTGGTACATGGAACTGAGCTGAACATTATGGAGATACAAAAGTGATGTAACATGGGATTCTTCTTTAGTGATAGTAACCCTCCATTTGTAAGCAAAATCTTCTATTTGTACTTCACATTTACAGATTCTTTTAGCAACACGAGAGTGGGATTTTGTGTGGACTTGTCAGTCATGACTGAATTTTACACCAGTCTTTGTGACTTCTGTGGACACAAAAAGCTTTCTTTAGTCTTCAGTTCTTTTTTATTTTACTGTGCTTAATAAATCAGCTTCTTCTATTTTAGTCATTGACACATTTAAAATTTAGTTTCTGCCCTTCTCCCCCATAGCTGTGTCTGAAACAGCTTTCTTGGCACAATTCTAGTTCAAATCAAAATCAACACCAGAAACAAATTCAACCTAACAGACAGTAAAATCATTTCATGTTTCAAAAATATCTGTTCAGTTGCTCTTTTAACAGATATGAGACAATATGGCACCTTCAAAGTAAAACGGATCACTAGATATCAAGGAGAGAGAAACTCTTGACTGTGGGGTTGCTATAAAAGCTTGTCACTTATGGCCAAAGTCAATCTGAACTGAGATTCCCTGGAGAATTACATCAACAGGCTAAAATCAAAGGTCCAATCAGAACAAGTAATGAAATGTGAAATATTAGGACATAATTGCTTAGGGTGAGAAAAAGTGATGGTTCATCTTAGTGGAGGCTGTCTAAACCTGAACAGTACCCACCGCTTGTCATCAAAGGAAGATGACATCCCTAACACAGTGGAGTCCAAAAAACCATCTGCTACTGATCCTGAGAGACGCTGAAAATCTAATTTGCTGATCAGGACAGCTTTGATCTGGCTCAGGGCCTGGTGTCCTTTCCAGTTTCCATCACTCTGATGGGCACAAATGCTATTTTCTTGAGCAATCTGAGAAGTTCTTTGGAGAAAAATTCTGTTTCTGATTTGTGTAGTGAATTGGGGGAATTTGGAGCATGCAATATGTGCCATCAGGATTTAAACCAAATTCTGAGACATTATTTAAAGTGGAATCTAAAGTGAAAGTGCTTGCATGTAGAATCTCTGTGTTCCCCGCCCTATGTAGTGGGCCGACTGTTGAATGCAACTTGCCTTTAAATTACACTGTCAGATCCTATATACATGTGTTGTGATTAATGGGGATATTCCATGTGGTTCCAGTTTTCATAACGTCATTTTTCTTCAAGATTGCCTGCTCTTTGGTGGCCTTTGCCTTGTATTTCTAAAGATAGACACAAAAACTCCGATGCTGTGGCTTCTCTTAATGACGAAAACCCTGCCTTAGATCTTTCCAGTAATTTACACCTAAATATTGCCACCTCTGATAGTAACTTCCTCTTGAAATGACCCAGCTGGAATTTCCATTTCAAGCAGGATGAGAAGGGAGTGGGGATGTTTTTGTTTCTTTTCTCCCCGTTCCTTTTAACTTTACCCCTTTCCATCACCTTTCTCCTCCACTCCATCCAGTCCTACTCACCAGTCAAGTTTAGAAAAAAATTATAACACAATGGGGATTTGGAATTACACAGATGTGCCAACATTAATAGCATTTAACACTTCATTGGTGTTTATATATAAATGTACTAAGTAGCTTTATATTAAAACATAAGTTGTATGCATAGATACCTTGTCACTATGCAGACGAAGCATATTACTGTTGCAAATGCAAGATCATAAAATTTTGATTGTTCACATTTGAGGTTGGCTGAAGATGGTTATTTATTAGACTCAAGTGCTACACACACTTGGAGTGTTTATTCTGGATTTGTTTCTGTGCATTGAAAATGTCTGGTGCAGCTGAAGAATAAGCAAGGAGAGCCAAGTGGGAAAATATCATGAAAAATCTTGAATCCAGGCACAAGTCATTGAAAAAAAATAAAACTTGGACAAAGGAATGTGACCATGGGGTGAGATAAAATAGGAAGAATGCAGGCAAGGCCGTCTCAACAACAGCAGCTCTGGACACCTGGAAACAAGCTACTTCTGGTGTGTTCATGCATTGACTTAGGGACCAGGGCTTTGGAAAATCAGGCTGCAAATTCACGCATAATTTCAAATGAGGCAGCAATTCCTTTTAACAATCCAGCAATTCCTCTTCTGGAATTACCGATTTGAAAGAACTGAAAACAGGGTCTCAGAGAGATTGCGGCACCCCCATGTGCATGTTCAGCCTTCTTCACAATAGCTGAGAGGTAGAAGCAACCCATGTGTCCATCAACAGATGAATGGATGAAGAAAATGTGGCATAATGGAATATACTCAGCCTTATAAAGTAAAGAAATCCTGTCATATGGTACAATATGGATAAACCTTGAGGACATTATGCTACATGAGATAATCCTGTTTTGAAAAGACAGATACTCTATGATTCCACTTACATGAGGTATGTAGAGGAATTAAACACATAGCAGTAGAAAGAAGAACGGTGGTTGCCAGGGGGCAAGGGGAGGGAGAATGAGGAACTGTTCAGTGGTTACAGAGTTTGAGTTCTGCAAGATGAAAAAGCCTAGTGATATTGTACAAGCTTGTACATATATGGTTAGCAACATTGTACTGTACACATAAAAATTGTTCAGAGGGTAATTGTATGTTATATGTTTTTTAGCACAATAAAAAAATACCTTTTTAAACTCAGCAATGAAAAGCCCAGACAGTTTCTTAACATAAAAGTGGATAGGGCCCTATTTACCCAAACATCCTGCAAGCATCACATGTCGAGGTTCAGTAGATGGCTTCAGGGTTCTTGCACACCATTCATTCATTCAGGAAAATGTAGTGAAAGGTTTGACTCCTTCCCCCACCACCATATCTATGTAGTTCTATAGATCTTTGTTCATTCTTTCACTCCTTTTATATCAGTACCCACACCTATCTAGTACAGATAATCTGGTAATGTCAGAGTTGTCAAAAGGAACAAAGAAAGGATAGTAAGAACTTATGGTCTCATGTGAAACGAAATCAGCCAGAATGCCTATCTAGATCCATGAGAGGTCATAAAAGAGTCTACTTAGACATATTCATGTGACATAGAATAAAATTCTAAGTGAGAGTCTGTCTCTAAGGAGCTATACAGCACTTTGTTCCTGTGAAGATCAAGTTTCTTTCCAAACCAAATTTAACTAATTTTCACACTCCTCTTGAAGGAAGCACTTTGAAGGAGAGGCCTTTGTTTTCAGCTGCCTGGATCCCCCTCCACCTTTCTGGGACCTTTCATGACCGTTTTCTTATCTGTAATATATGGTAATATACTTGCCTTGATGCCAAAGACAGATTTACTAATAGCCTTCCAAGAACTTCAATGAGACCACTAACTCCTCTCACAGACTTCTATACTCCCCCAGAGGTGATACTGTCCCAAAGAGGGCAAAAAATGGATTCTTGTCCAAGAGGGAGGATTTAAAAAATCTTAGAGCTATTATGGTGGTTTCCAGAATCTTATTCCATAGTATTAAAGGAGAAGTTAAATTTAATGTATTTTTTCCATAGTGAGAAAATAATGAAACAAAGGTTGAGAAACATTGCCTTTGCTGGATGGTAATATTATTCCGTCACAGCTGAAGTGAACTGGATTTAAGCCAAGAGGATAAAAATGACTTAGTTCTCACATTTTGATTAAAAAATAAAATGGAGAAATAACTAATTTTCTCTAATATACAAGCTTACACTTAGTGCTGTAATTGCATATCAAGTACACTGGCTTCAGCCTTATTTTTAGTATCCATGTTATATCTTTGAGGAAGTCTTGGTTCATCCATGCAACATTTCTATTGATTCTAGAAACAGGTCCACAACCAAAGGTTCTTTCTATGGCAGAGCATACTTTTGGCTTGAAATCTGTGGTTCCCCAAGGTAACAGTTCTAGGCTGCAGGGACCATGTACTTTTATTCTGTATGTTGCCAATGCCTGCTCAGTGTCTGGATTTGATACAATGCGTTTGATTATTTTAAAATGTTGAGGCAAGGAAAGAACTTCAGTTTTAACCAGAACTGGCACTAGGGAGAAGCAAGCAAGATGCTTACAGAGCAGAATTTAAGGAGGTATTTGCACGATCTTTATGTTTTCATCCATAAGCTCACCCTGGTTTTGACCCTGGTTTGAACGGAAATGGAGTTCAGTTTCCAAACACTTCCCTTTTCAGAGTTGATCTACACAGTCAATTCTCTGGAAGTGATATGATTTACAGGCGTGTAGGAACAAGGAATTTAAAACAAGTATTTAACATATACCCCCATTCTATTTTTATGAGTATATCTCTTTCTACTTGCAGGTGACTCACATTGGCCTCAGAAATCTAAACTTTTCACTTTGTTTTCCAGATCACTACAGATCTGAGGCAGCGTTGCACGGACAACCACACTGGGACGTCAGCCTCAGCCCCCATGGCTGCAGGCATCATTGCACTGGCCCTGGAAGCCAAGTAAGCCTTGATCTCTATATGTCTTCAATGGTGACAACCCCTGATCTCAGGGAAAACGTACCCCTTCCCTTGTATAGGACCCCTAGCATGACAACCTAGAATATAATCTTCCCAATCCCACGTTTAAAACTTCAAAGGTTTGGGCTTTTTAAAAAAATTCCCCTATATTAAGAAGAAGATAAGGTTTTTGGTTTTACATGCTTAAAAAATCAAACTGTGTAATTACTTTATTGTGGAGTCATAGCACATGCATGCCAGTTGGCTCCAACTCTCTTGCCTTGTTGAGGTTTTTATTCTAGTCTGGGAATGTTCCTGAGCGTCCCAGAGAGGTTAGGTCTGCCCATTTCTGGTCTGTTTCTCTGAAGCATGACTAGGCAGCTCCGATTCCACGACAATAGCACAGTCACAGACTGGCTCTGCAGAATAGAATATGCCAGGGACGAGGACAACCCATTTATATCAAATCCTGTTCAGTATAGTCAAATTCTATGTCAAAAAGATTACTGTGAAAGACCCCTTTAGGCTATTTGTAAATAGGTCCTCATCTCTTTTTTCTCTAAGAACAAATAGGTTAATTTGCCTTAATGTTTTGAAAACCTAATAATACAGATCTAATATCTCTTGTCCTCAATTTTAAAATCCTAAATGCCAGGAAAACTGAACGTTCTTTTGCAAATTTAACACTAGAATTCATTTTTTGGCAAAGTTTGCCATAAACTCATTTGAGGCTATTTACAGTATTATTTATAACATTTATTGTGAAATATTCATGTATTTGATTGTGAAGTGCTGGCTCAGACCCCGCTGGAGATTTTGTATCATGTATGTTATGGGCATCATCTCTGAAAAAATTTTGAATTCCAAACATGTCTTGTCCAATTTTAGAATAGGGATTGAAGGCCTGTTCTCTGAGGTTCTCCCTGCAGGAGGATCATAAGAAAAAGGAACTGAACTAATGATATAAGCGATTTTCTAAAAATAGCCCTGCACCTCTGCCCTAGGGAGGAAGGGAAAGGCCCATTCATCTAGCTGCACCCTGAAGTAGAGCGATAGCCAGTGACAGAGAAGGAATACAAGGATAATGAAGAGGCTCAGGGATTACAATAAGAACCATGTGGCCGGGCGCGGTGGCTCATGCCTGTAATCCCAGCACTTTGGGAGGCCAAGGCGGGTGGATCACGAGGTCAAGAGATCGAGACTATCCTGGCCAACATGGTGAAACCCCTTCTCTTCTAAAAATACAAAAATTAGTTCGGTGTGGTGGTGGGCACCTGTAGTCCCAGCTACTGGGGAGGCTGAGGCAGGGAAATCGCTTGCACCCAGTAGGCGGAGGTTGCAGTGAGCCGAGATCGCGCCACTGCACTCCAGCCTGGTGACAGAGCCAAGACTCCATCTCAAGAAAAGAAAAGAATCGTGCTAGTTCATTCTCAGGACACAGGTAGTTTCCCAGCATTCACAGCTGCCCCTCTGTAAGACGGAGAGCCTAGTTAAGGCAGCTGGACCTGAATATAACGTGGATACAGCAAATTGCTAAGTCATGTGTTGGACTGAAACCGGGGGAAGGACATGGGCTCTGGATATGGTGCCCTGTCTCTGGGTGGCCTCTTGCCCAAGCCTGGAGATTGAGAGATATCCAAGCTCCCATGAACATTTGGATTTCTTTCTTTTTGACGAGGTTAAATATGAAGTCATTTTCAACAAATTACATCTTTTAAGGTGTTAAAAGTTTGGGTTTAGCAAGGAACTGGCACTTACCCTATTAAATTCTCACTTTACAACTTTTCACTAAAGTGTTCTGGCAGCGGAAGTCTCAATTAAGTGTCTGTGTTTTTAATTTGGGGAACTGTACCCAGGATTTTTGAAAAATATATTGTTTTTATTCTGAAATTCTAGGTTGTTTCTCTGGAATATGTTTCTGTCCACAAAATATTAGAAGAAAAAACATTAGGAATTCCTCTACCATGCTCCCCCTCAAAGGCTATCTCAAACTAAAACTTGGCAACCTGATACTATAACTATTGCTTCATAGAATTAGGTGATACTCAGCTCTTTGAGATATTACTATAACACTATTATTTTTTTAAAAAACCAGTTCTTTTAATCACGATTTAAGCTGAAATGCAAAAATCTTGCTTTATGCCTCAAATAACCTAAGATAAGGTCACTTTGGACTGCATAACACATTGAAAGACTACAATTGTTTTTTTTTTTTTTCTCTTTTGCGTTTTGAGCATTTTTAAAGATCTATTTTTGACACAACTGTGATGAGTCGAAGGAGGTTCCTAAGATACAGGCTACCTGGAAAATGCACTGTGTTTTAAGACGTTAACAGTCCACTCTAATTGTGGGGCCAAAATGGATGATGAACTATCTGATAAACTCAGAAAAAACAAACCTTTTTTTGTAACTCCATTGGTTTGTTGTACAGCTCAATCTTTGCCTGTAAAGTGAAGCTGAAAATTACGGGAAAGAGGTCTGAGTACTAAAAGGGTGGGTCAGATATTGATATTAAATTAGCATCAATAAGCATTGGGCCTCCAGCTTAATGTGAAACATATCTAAAACTAAGAAACTGAAGAGAGGAGCTCCAGTAACAGTGCATTAAGGCTGCAGTTGCTCTAAAACTAAACCTAATCCTTGTATATGTGCCTCACTCATTTACCCAGCCCCACCCCTTGCAATCTCCTCTTACACTATTACTTCTCAACAGCACTTGAACCTTGGTATTTTGAGATTCAGCCTTTACTAACACAAGTTGAGGAGCAAGATCTACAAGATACGCTCTTTTAAGAAGAGAGGAGAGAAAGCCACAGCTCTAGGCAGAGTTATGACTCAGGACACTGCCCTACTCGCTGGGTATGCATGGCCTGCCAGGGTTCATTCAGTAACTGGGTACGCTGAGCCTTTGAATGAAAAGCTGCAAGAGTCTGCCAGTCCCTATTTGACTGCATGTCCTAGCTATCCCTGTACTGTCAGGAGAAATTTATTTCTCTGAATATCACCAGATTACTGTATTTACTCAGTCATAGGAACATTAGAGAAAACTAGGTCCTGAGCTTTTCCCCAGCCTCCCTTCCTTACATTCCAGATGTCTGCCTGCATGGGTAGGACTGTGGTTCCTTCTGTGATGCTGCTTCTACCATTGGCCTCTCTGCCATTCAAAAACCTTCCCAGGAAACTAAGGGAAAAGAAAACAAACACATCCGGTAGTCCTAGCTACTCAGGAGACTGAGGCAGGAGGATCTCTTGAGCCCAGGAGTTCAAGGCTGCAGTGAGCTATGATCACACCATTGCACTACAGCCCTGGCAACAGAATGAGACCTTATCTCAAAAAAAAAGGTTGTGGGGGAGAAAGAAAAAGAAGTGGAATGAAATACAAAACATAGAAACAGATAAACTTAAAAGTATCCAGATCTCTTTTCCAAACATAACAAGTTTGATCATGAAATAACTTTGCTATGGCCAGGAGCAGTGGCTCACGCCTATAATCCCAGCACTTTGGGAGACTGAGGCAGGAGGATCACCTGAGGTCAGGAGTTTGAGACCAGCCTGCCGACTTGGCAAAACCCATCTCTACTAAACATATAAAAATTAGCCAGGCGTGGTAGCACGCGCCCATAGTCCCAGCTACTTAGGAAGTTGAGGCAAGAGAATTGTTCGAACCCAGGAGGCAGAGGTTGCACTGAACTGAGATCATGCTGCTATACCCCAGACTGGGGGACAGAGCAAGTCTCTGTCTCAAAACAAAAAAAAAGTAAAGAAAAGAAAAAAGAAATAACTTTGCTGTAACAGCTAGTACGACTCTCAGGCCATCCTTTTTCTACAGGATGTATAAGAATATGTGTTGCAACAAATTCCACTCTAATATGCTCGCAGATACTTGAATGAAATTGTTCTGCTCCCAAGACTAGAAGAATTCTCAGTTCCTCTGAAAATCTTTCTCCATTACCTTTTTTTCCTGGGTTGGAGCCTCTTTGCTTTGGGTTGTGTTAAGCTCTACAGCCACCTTTGACAGTCTCATCATGAGTCTTGCCTTTCTGCTAAAGTGGGAGATTTCCTCCTTGTTCTCAAAGATGCTTCTAAAAATTATGGACAATTTCAGAATAAAAAATACTTTAATCTTAAAAGAGAGGGGAGAAACAATTTTTTTGTGATGTGGTACCCTCAGAACATTTTTATTGGTTCAGAATGTTTAATAGTATGATTTTTTTGTGTGTGGGTTTTTTTTGGTAACTTTCTGGTGTTTCAGCTAAATGAATATGGAACATGTAATCAGTGATTATAGGATATCATTTGGGCGATTGCTGCTTAAAATGATGTCTTTTTACATAGCCTAACTCAAAAAGTTCAAATAAAATGAGTATGCAAGGAAGCAGGTTTATTAAATGAAAAACCAAAATGAAAGATGGCTGTACTAATTTTAGCTTAGCAACCTGGCAGAACACCTTATGTTTGAAAAGTGTTTTGCATCCAGGTCCTAGTATATGTTCCCAGTGCTATAGATCTATCGGGAGGAAAAAAATAAAAGAGCTTGCTGTTAAATGATGTTTTGTATAAAATTGTTTATAAAATAAAGTCAAAATAACTAACATTCATGAAAGTACAGAGTGCTCAGAATAATAAATTGTACTGAAAGTTTTCCTCACCCATCTGCAATTATTAGCAATGAAAAGCTTATTTTAGTGGAATATTTCATATGTAACAATATCAGCATCAACTCAGAAAATACAAAAATTAAGTTCATCAAAGAAACCTTTCTGCTTCTAATTGCAAAGGGTCTTTCATTGGAAAATTGAAGAATATATGTTCAGTAATCAAGAAATGTTACACTATATACAGTGAATGGTAAATAAAGGGGACTGAGTCAGGTTGAAACTTCTGAAATTATCTAAAACTTCCTAAAAGGGTATTGGTATAAAGAATCTCCTACAAATTCTTGCTTTAAATGACCGCAAAGCCTTTTTCTTACATTTCATATCTCAGAGGCCACAAGAATACCCTACTGTGAGAAAACCCAATATATCTAGATCTAAATTTAGAAAATAAATTAAAATAACAGCTGCTCTTCTACAGTAGAAATACACCTGGTGCATATTGAACATTAGCTCCCTCTGGTATCTTATATATACACAGACATATACACATTCACATGGTTCTAGGTAGGCTCATCTACTTTCTCCTTATTACTTATCTTTTCTCTCCTATTGCAAATTAAATTTAAATTCCTTGAGAATAAGGATTATATCTTATCTTTATTTATGAGTATATAACAAATACATTGAACACTACAAAAAAATTAAAGCATCATACTAGGCACTAAGTTACTCAGGACATAATTCAAATATGTATAAAATATTATATATCACTTGCTTTCAGGAGATTTTATATTCTCATTAGGGAAGCAAATGTACACTAACAGATATATGCAAATTATTTAAGGAAGTCAATGAAATCGTTCTGGGGGAAGGGTTGTAGAGGGTGCAGGACTTGGATGAAAATAAAAATGCCCAGCTTTGACGATTCAAATTGGAACATTGGTTCCATAGAAATTTGTATCCTCCACGACACCTAAGCATAATGTTTTGAACAAGGTCCATTCTCAACAAATATTAAATTAATTCATCTAGTCCAACCTTACCTTTTGTACAATGGAACTGAGTCCTAGAGAAGTTCAATTGCTCAACTAGTTACTTTTACCTTCCATATCCTTAGTTGATATTCATTAGAGACTTCTTTCTCCCATACTGCCTCAACTCATCTCTCATCCTGTTGATTTATCATTTGCTAGAAGTGGACCTCACCTGGCTAAAATAAAGACATGAATGTTATTCCCTCTCTCACCTTCCAAGGGAGTCCCCTCTACCTTTTGTCTTTGGAGGAAGGGATCATTCGAGACATGGAAAGGTCAAAGTGTGAGAAGTTAAAGAAGTGTTGAGCCAAAGGATGATTCACACCATATGCTGTTGATTTCACAAATCCATCTTGAAAATTTTCTCAGGAAATTAAACTGACCATCTGCATTTCTTGTAAACCTAAAAAGTCTGTCTATATAAATCTTACATAATTCAGATGAATCAACCACTCTATGTCTTTGTTTCACCTTTCATTATAATCTCTCTTACCTACATGTTTCCAGCGTTGGAAAATTGTAGGGAAATGACCAGAATATTTGGGATACAGTGACTGTGAGAAGTTAATATGTGGGACAGTCGAGAAGGGTTCTGGAGTTTTAAACAAGCCAGCTCTGAGTTGAAGTACTCACTGGGGCGAGGGGTGCTTCATATTTCTAGAACTGAGCACTGTTAAGGGAGGCCACATAGGAAGGATAGACATAAACATTTCTTAATATTGGGGTTAGCATCTTAGTACTGATATCCTGTAAACTAGTCTTATCATCTGTGTATTTTTTTAAATTGAAAACACATTTTAGTATAAAATGTCTCATTAAAAATTTTCCCGAGGGCCACATTCAACTCTATGAGATGCTGCAGTGGGCAGGGAGCACAAGTGTATTTGCTTATTGAGGTAAAATTGCAGAGGGCATACCAAGCTTTTCCTTTTAAGAGAGTTTTATTTATTTCAATTAGAACTTAGGAAGTACTTGCACAGAGAGAAATACAAGCATATGTGCCCTGATTCCACACAGTTACAAGGGTAAAGAAGCAGGTATTCCACACACCCTTCCTTTCATATACTCTTAGAGTTTTTTTGTGTATTGCAGTGTTGTATGTTGGGCTTAAAATTTTGCTGAAATTTCTGGTATGAATGCTTGGGGTATACAGCCTGAAGAGGGTGAAGAGAATTAAAAGAAAACAAGGGAGGAGAGCTGAAAAGGTTTATAAGGTAAAAACAATGCACATTTCGACTTGAGGCCTAGCGGACAGAGAAGGGATGTACTGTCCTGAACTATTCCCTATAGTGAAATAATTGTAACCAGACCCAAAGAGCAGTTACCACGGGCCTTCTGCCAGGACTGTGCATGAAAATAGCTTTGTTATGTCTACATATACACAGACAATACACTCTGTCCTCTAGTCCTTCTCAAGTTCAAATTATGTAGAAGCCAACTTTTCCTGGACTCAACTTTGTACCTTAACTAATGGTTTCAAAAACTACAGCTTCCAGAGATGTCTATTATAACTGGAAAAGCCCTGGTCAACAGGCTCATTCACCTTGGATTATCTTGAAATGTAGCCAGTGTGTTCCAACTCCTTCCCTATATGAGAAAACTAAGAAACATGTTGGATAGTTGAGTTGCTCAGAAACTGAACTGAAGACAGAAAAGTTCTTAGGAGACTGTTAACTGCCTCTTTTTCCTTAGCTGTATTTTGAAAAATGTATTAGTCACTAGAAACATTTTATTCTTATTACTATAATAATAAAGATTGCTTTTTCCAAAGAATAGTTGTCAGTCCTGTTGCAATCACCAGACCTTTTCCTTGTATAGCTGATCAAGTATCATTTTCAAGTGTCAAATGTTGGAAATGTCTCATGTTATAAATATCCAGTTTGTGCTGGAGCAAGGCAAGTAAACCATTTGGGAAGCCAGTGTAGTAGTGCAGGAGAGATTAGGGTAGCCTGGTCAAGGTGATGGGAATGGGGACAGAGAGAAGTGGATAGATTTGATGTATATTTTGTAGGTATAGCCAACAGGTAATGAATGACATATGTGCCTTTGGGAAAAGCAAAAAAATCAAGATCTAGTTTCTTTGCTAAACTCAGGTAAATTGTGATATCATCTATGGAAATAGATACCCTTTATTCTCCCCATGGGATTCTGGGGATTAGAAGCTGCATAAAAATCCAGTTGTACAAGAAAGTCTCTGGGCCTACAGATTTTGCAACAAGACCTGTAGCAAATTTCTCTGGCAATTATTGACTGTCCTTGGGTACACCAGCCTCCCCATCAGCTAATTAATCTGCAAAAAGTGCCTACCCGGAGATCATGATTGCTATAAATGACTGAGACAGTTCCCATTTTAAAAAAGTAAAAGAAAACAGAGAATATTATTTACATTACAAATTGCTCATCTGCTTCTGTGTCTTTTAATTTAAACAGAGTGTTAGCAAATTAACTTTTATGCAGTTACCCGATAAGATTGCTTAGAAACTCCACTGATGTATATTAGTGAGTTTACAAGAAATATGTGAAATTTAGTATTAAATTTAGTCTCTTGAGGGTTTGTGGATTTTACTCAATGCCAGGAAATTTTTGTTCTGATAGTGCCTATGGTAACACCCCAAATACCATCAAATATGATTTTTCTTGCTAAGAAAAGAGAAGATGACTTTTTTAGGGTCCATTAGTTTCACATCATAGCCTGCTACTTAATCATTTTAGTCAAAGCGTATTAAAAGACTCATTGCATAATATATCATTGGATGGCTTCATCAAATATTGCTGTTTTTGTGTTTGAAAATTCTCAGATTATATTCCTCTACTCTATATTTAAACATAGTTCAAACTTAATCTGTTTATATGCCAAGTTTTCTTGGGCTGAGTTTTGAATTGATCTAGCCTATGGCTACATTGTCTTGCCCTATAATTTTTTACTTCCAGGACATTTTTGTCACATAAAAGTTAAAATTGTTTGGTGTCATTTGTTCAGAAGAGCCTAATTGTTCCTAGTGACACTGGAATCTAGTTTTTGTATTAACTGATACCAACATTCTTTTTTTCCTCTTTAAAAATTTATAATCATAATGCATTTTGCCATCAATAGGAGAGAAAAGTAAATAAGGAAAATAAAAATGACAGATTGAAAGCATGTCATTTTACTAACATGTAAGATTTTATTCATCCTGACATCAACAAGATGATTATGACATCTGATGTGTTGAAAGCTCCAAGCAGCACATTCATAGTGAAATAAACTGTAATACCTGGAATAGAACATGCAACACAAAAAGAAAGACATTGGATATTTATAAGATTGCATTATTTCTTACCATCTTAGATTAAGTTTTCATTTCTCTATTCATAATTCTGAACCTTATTGAGTAAGCACCATATGTGTGACTAAGATGAAGTAAAAGTTTATGTTGTTTGCATATCACAGAAAAAGCAATAAGTCTGTGACACCTGGTAGTATCATCCCTACCAGTAAAGACTGTAGTACATCAGACAGTGACATCCTGTCTGTGACCCAAAAGATTCTACTTGCCATTGTTCCCCCTTGAGTGTGGAGATGTTGCATAGTGCAAAAAGATAAAATTAAGAGATAAAATGGTGGAAAAAAACAGCAGTCAGCCTTCGATGAATGCTTTATGCCAAATACTGAGCTGAGTGTTTATATTGGTAATCTCATTTTATCCTCAAAGCAGTGCTCTAAGGTAGGCATTATCACCACATTTCCTATGTGGAAAATGAGGGTTAGGAATTCACACAGGTGATAGGTGTGGAAGGTGAATATAAGGTAATGTGACACCAGAACCCACCATTCTACCATATCACCTTTCTTTGTTAAGTACTGTAACGGGACATGGTTAATTACAAATGGGCACTATAAACCGTAAAGGGAATGAATGAGTAAATGGAGAGAAGGAACTTTCCCTACAGTTATTCAAAAGTATGGATAGGTATCTATTCAGGTATCTGTAGTTAGTGAGATATCGCGCCAACAAGTTTAAACTCTAAATCTTGATTGATTCATTCAGGAAATATTTATTGAGTCATGCTTGTTACCATAATTTCCTTATTTTGAAACAAACTTTTTTTTTCACATTTCTGAACCTGTAATACATCTTACAAGTCATAGTTGCAATGTTTAGCTAGTTCGGTATGTGCCTGGCACCGTGCTAAGAACTAGAATACATCTATGAACAAAACATGCATGGTCCTTGCCAGAGCTGCCAGGAACAGTCAAGTAAGCTGAGCACAAATGTGTGTGAGGCCTTGAACTTGGCTCCAATAGAGCCTACATTTCAGTCAAGGGAGGCAGAGATTAAAGATAATTACATCTGGCATGAAGGAAAAAATCAAACAAAGCATTATATTGTGCTAGAAGGATTGATGGTAGGGTAAGAGTAGGAAAGGATGAATAATGGCAAATAGGGAAAAGAAGTGGCAAGGCCATCAAGGAGATGACAGCATTTTTGCTGCAACTGGAGTCATAAAAGTGATTCAACTTACACTTGGTTTTTGTGAGTTTTTACTGAGTTATTGCTTTCTGGCAACGTTAAGCACATCTTACCTTTTTCGTCTAATAGAGCTTGCAATCACAACCAAGCCTTAATAGAAGGCCAAATGATAAAGAGGAATACCTGAATGATCCATAGTTTTTACATTCCTATAACAAATTTAGAAACCTGCCTATATATGATTGAAAACAGGTTGAAAACTGGCATCACTTCACAGATTAAAATTGTTCATCTAGTCAGCAAGAATGCAGTTATGTAGTCTTCAGTGAGCACTCGAATTTATTTGAAAAACTTGGTACACAACCAGGGAATGTTGGTACGAAGGAAGAGAATTCTAGTGAGATTTAAAATAGGGAGGTGAGGTCTCTCAAGGGCTCTCAGCAGAGTCTGCTTGTCATTTAGCTATTGGAATCCTTTGCGAACAACTTGGAAGAATGTCGTAGCGAGCTTCCTGGAGAGAGTATGATACAGGAGTGATCGTATTAGTCATGCTGAATTTTTATTCATGGCTCTGAATTTAGGTGCCATTGGAATTGACATCTGATAGCCTAATTTTCCATAGCAGATGTATTCAATTCTATAATTTTCATTGTGCTAAAATTCTCAAGCATTTGGGATCCCATACCTGGAATATAAAGCAGTTGTTATCAGTTTGTCTGAGGAATCGTAACATTGGAAGGTTGCCCAGAAACCGTCTGGTCTGTAGAGATGCTATTCAGTGAGAGTGTTCAGGGGTCACCAGGCAAAGGTGAATAACAATGGCAATGTAGGTTATTTTTAAAACAAAGGTATATTTTTTAATTTTAAAAAATAATTTTAAAGTGACTCATTCTGATTATATATACTGTTTTTGCATGACATTTTCTTACTTGTATGAAATGATGCTATCCTTACTTAGCAATGAAAGTGATGAATCTCACTTTGATTCCCAAGTTGAAAAACAAAGTTCCAGTCTTTGAAATCCAAAAGATTGAGAGCCTTTTTCATCACAGTGGTGCTTGCAAGCATTCTACTGATTTCATCTGCCACTAATATCTTAGAAGCAAATAAGTATTTATTTAATACTGACAGATACCAGGAAGAGCAATCCCATGACCATTATAATCTATTATTAGCAATAGAACTATTTTTAAAATTTAGGTGTTTATTTATATGATGTATTATTTTGATAATATCTTCAAATTAATTAATATAAGTTTAAATTATATTATCATCAAAATAACACATTTTACAAAACATATATATAAATCATGCAGACATGTAAATCAAATGTCTCCCTACACAGCCAACTTTAAGCATGTTTTAAGCTTTTAGTATAACTCCTAATGCTATGATGCTAGTTCCAAATATTCTTAATATATGCATCATGTTTACTATAAAAAATATTGCATACTTTGTCTTTAATCTGCATTTTGCTTTCCTTTCAGATCATGTTGTTCATTTTATTGTTCCCCTCCCATTTGTTTTTTTAAACCAACCTTTTTTTTAACCAAATAATGTTTTTTCTAACCTGCAATCAAGCAAGATTAGATTAAAGAAGGTTTCAAGTTTTTGTGGGTGCTGTCTCCATTCAGTTGTTGGAAATTAGGTGCTGAGACATTTTTGAATTGTGAGGACTAGTATTCAAATTGAATTTCAAAAGTGTGTTTCAAAGTCACTCGAAAAGATAATAATGCTTTGAATCCTCTACTAATCACCTAATACTCTTTCATGTTCATATTTGTCTTACCTGCATATACTCAACATATTACCTTCTGGCCATAGTTACAGCAAATGTTTTTTAATTTTTCGTTTGCTTTTAGGTATTGTTTATATTGTTTTGAAATAGGGAATTTTTAAATTTATTTTAAAAGTATTATTTAGTCAAATATATGTGTCCTTTATGAAATCTTCAATTATATAGGCATACCTGATCTTTTTGTACCTCCTAGAGAATTTTACATATGCTGATGAAGCTATGCATGTTTTACCCTAAATGAGTCCAGATTTACATGTGGCAAGGAATTTCCTGTACCTTAGGGGAATTCATGGACCCCAGATTAAAAAGCCTCAGGCTAGGAAGCTCTTTCCTATGTCAACATTTATTAATTAATGACTGACATTTTCATGTAGTGTTTTCTTTATTCTTTTTTGAGTTTTTAATTTTTAATATTTTTGCATGTACATAGTATGTGTATATATTTATGGGGCCCATGAGGTGCTTTGATACAGGCATGAAATGTGTAATGATCACATCATGGAGAATGGGCTATCCATGACACAAGCATTTATCCTTTAAGTTACAAATAATCCAATCACTCTTTTAGTTATTTTTAAACGTACAATTAAGTTACTATTGACTATAGTCACCCTGCTGTGCCATCATTTAGTAGGTCTTATTCATTCTTTCTATTATTTTTGACCTCCCCTAACCATTCCTACCTCCCCCCAGCACTCCCCATCACCACCCTTCCCAGCCTCTGGTAACCTTTCTTCTACTTCCTATATTCATAAATTCACTGGTTTTGATTTTTAGATACCATAAATCAGTGACAATATGCGATGCTGTTTTCTTGTTTTATTTTTCATCATTAAAGTTTAACCAACTAGAGTTTATTTTGTTGTCCAGTATGAGGATGTAAATTGAGTTTTTATAGGGATCCTATTTGCCCAATGTCATTTGTTAAGTAATCTATCTCCTCCAAAAGCAGTTTGTTTTGTATTCTTTTAAGTTGTTGCATTTATGAGGATCTCCTTTAGCATTTTCTGTTTTATATTCTACCAAATCTTTAAACATTACAGAATCACTTCGTATTTTAAACATTTTCTTAAGCATTCTTATTTGTTCATATTCCCAGATAAAATTTAGAACCAGTCTTTTGTGTTCCAAAAACAATCCCAGTGGCAATTTATAACAGTTGTGTAAATCTTGGCTTCTTTACAAGTTTTCCCAATCAAGAAAATCTTTCTACATTGTTTAGATCTTCTTTTTATTGGCATATTAATGTATCAGACTTGTCCTTAGTTTCATAGTTTTTCAGACTTATTTTTTGGAGTAGCAAATATTTGTTTGTTTTGCTATTACCATTATGTCTTTAACTGATTATTGCTTATCTATAACAGAGCCATTATTTTTGTATGTTTTTCTTATCTCTAGGTCCTTTAACTCACATTATATTATAGCTGATTTTCTTGTTTTTTTTTTTCAGAATATATTCATAGCATCTGATGATAGTAATACTTGTCTATTTTTAATAATTTTTCATATTTGTTCTTATTGGATAGTGGTACAGATTAGTCATTATAAGTTCAGATTTTGGAGTCAAGCTAACTTCTGTTCCAATCCTGCCTCTACTATTATTTCCTGGATAGCCTTGAGCAAGTGGAAGTCGTATTTCTTAACCTTGTTTAATTGGAGTTTTTTCATCTGAAATTTGGGTCAGTAACTCAGAATCACAGGATTGTTGCTAGGATTAAGTGAACTTAGGTATATGGAAAGTACTAAAATAAGGAAGCTGATATCATCACAGTATTATTTCTATTATGTTAACCCTTCAAAAAATGTTAAATATTATGAGATAGTAAGGGTTCACACTTAGATCCTGATTTTCTATTGATTTCTTTTTTCTTTTTTACCTTCTGTTTCACTTTTTGTCAATGTTTGTGTTTCTTTTAGATGTTCTTCATAATGCCTATGCAGAGTTTTTTGTTTTGTATTATCTTTAGGAATGAGATTTGGGTGTTTCCGTATCTGTTTAGATGACTATATAGTTTCTCATACTAGATTTGTTGATATGATTTATTAGAATAATACATTGTTAATATTATTCCCTGCTTATATTTATGAATCAGATTTAGTTATTTAATATGCTATTGGTTTCATTTTAGCGTGTTTTATGTCTTTGAGTTTATTTTTCTGAGATTTTCTTTTACTACCTAATGTGTGTGTATATATGTGTGTTCTGTGCTATTATTACAGCAGCTAGCTAACATTAGTTGTGTACCTACAGCAGATAAATAGCATTTTCTAAAGTATACTTTTGGTATATTTCATGTAATTCTCATCTATAAGGTAACATGGGTAGTAAACGGAGAGTCAAGCTTTTAACCCACGTTGGTTTGACCTTGAAACTGGCCTGTCTCTGCAAGTTTTTGGTATCAGATGATGTTAAATTCACAAAATAAATTATGGAATTTTGCAATTTGTATTTTCTCTCCGGAGACCCTTGGGATCAGAGTTCTCGCATGTTTGAAGGAAACCATCTGGCCTCAAAGCCATTTTTAGAAGTAATCCCAGTATTTTCTAATACTATAAACATCTCTTGTATTGGTTTTTATGACTGCCTTAATATTTAGAATTTATTAGTGTTTTCTTCTTATTTTCTTGGTTAGATTTTTTATTACTGTTTTTCAAAGGTCCAGTTTTGAGATTTCTTTATCAGTAATTTTTTTTCTGTTTTTCTTTCTTTCTTTTTAAAATTTCTTTCCTGTTTTCCTCTTCATTCTTTTATGACTCTTATTGGCTGAATCATGGTTCATTTATCTTTCCTTTTATATTAATAAAACTTTTTAAAGATGTGAATTTATCTCTGAACACACTTTTGATAGACTGTCATTTTCTAATGATATTTTCACTTGCTCTTTGATAGAATGACAATTGAGTAAAGTACTGTTAAGTGTTAAACAAACTTTGTCGCTATTGAGATTTATTATTGACCTTTTTTTCACTACATTGTGTCCAGATAATAGGGTTAGATTATCAGCAACACTGGTGTTTGGTGAGGTATTGTTTTTGCTTAGGGCAATTGTTGAAATTTCCTTTTGGCCCAATGTAGCTTCAACTTTTCATTACAAACTCTTAAGTTGATCTGTGAAGTCTTAAAAAAAAATGACTCTTTGTAGGACATATATTTCAATATTATTAAATTTTAACTATAATGTAAACGAATCCTATATGTTTTTCTCCTGACATAAATGGACTAAATTATCTGAACACTACTGTGCTTCCATCAGTTACTTATTTTTTCTTTTTTTTTTTTTTTTTTAATTGAGACAGAATTTTGCTCTTGTTGCCCAGGCTGGAGTGTAGTGGTGCGATCTTGGCTCACTGCAACTCCAACCTTCACCTCCCAGGTTCAAGCTATTCTCCTGTCTCAGCCTCCCGAGTAGCTGGGATTACAGGCACCCGCCACTATGCCTGGCTATTATTATTATTTTTTTTTTTAGTAGAGATGGAGTTTCATCATGTTGGCCAGGCTGGTTTTGAACTCCTGACCTCAAGTGATCCGCCCACCATGGCCTCTCAAAGTGCTGGGATTACAGGCGTGAGCCACTGCGCCCAGCCTACTTTTTTTTTCTTAAAGTCTTTGATTCATCCATTTTGATGCACAAGTGTCATGCTGTTACATCTTTATTTTAGATAGCACTTTGTCAACAAATTCAACTTTTTGTCCTTTTAAGTGTTTTTGAATCTAAAACGTTATATTGTTTGCAATGAATTCTCCCATTCATGAATCTCTGTATATGTTTTGTGCAGGGGAAAAAAATCTATGTCTGTTATTTAATTTTTAGTTTTCATATTTTATAGATAGTTGTAAATAAAGCCGTATTTTAAAATAAATGTGTTTTGTAATAGAAGAGTTATCACCTTTGACTCCTTGCTATATAAACATGGCTTACATTTACTTTAATGCCCTCATCTACTTATTTCCCTATCTTTAATATCATAATTTGGATTTCTGCAACAGACCATTTTTGTTAATTTATTTTTTATTATTTTTTATCCCCAGAAGAATTCTTTTAAAACAATTATTAAGTCTTAATTCTGTTCAATTTATTGTGGAGTCATCATTAGGTCTTTTCTAATAACAACTACACATTTTACAGTTTTAAATTTTGAGTTATTCATAAATCGAAATAAAACTTTAAATTGTTTATTTTATTCTGATCTTCAGAGTCTGTATTTGTTGATGGTCAGTTTTCTCAGTCCTGCAAATATGTCTTCTGTATTCACTCATGAAGGACGACAAGTCTAGTGTAAAATTCTTGAGTTTATTTCTTTTAAATCACTTTAACTGTTCTTCTATTATCTTCTAAAATTAGCTTTGCAGAGAAAGTCTTTAACTAGAAGTCCTGTTTTGCTTAGTTTTAGGATTTTTTTTCATTTGTATTGTAATGAAAACGTATATATTTTAGGACAAGTCTAGGGGATGCAACTCTTTTCATTAATATGTCCTGGAAAACATTAAGTATTTTTAGCCCACCTTGAACATTTTTAATCAGATGTGACTTTGATTAGTGGCGAAGATCACCACAGAGCTTCAGAGCCTGGGCCCTGAAGTATATGAGAAACCTGCCTTCAAATTCTTGTTCTGCTTCTTACTAGTTACACGGCTTTGAGAAAGGAAGTTAACCTTTCTAAGCCTTAGTTTCCACACCTGTAAAAGGGGAATAATAATGCTGTTTATTTCATGGGGTTGTGTGTTCATTAAGTGACGTTATATACATAAAGCACCCAGTAAAGCATCTGGTAAATAGGAAAGACTCAGTAATTGTTAGTCCTCAGAACAAGGTAAAGCTAATATTCTGAAGCCAGGTTTGTTTCCTGTCCTCCAAATCCATCGGCTTGTCTTCCTTGTCATCTCTTTCCTTAAAAATATGCAAGAAGTGGCCGGGCGCAGTGGCTTACACCTGTAATCCCAGCACTTTGGGAAACCGAGGCAGGCAGATCACGAGGTCAGGAGATCACGATCATCCCGGCCAACATGGTGAAACCCCATCTCTACTAAAATACAAAAAATTATCCGGGCATGGTGGTGTGGGCCCGTAGAACCCAGCTACTCAGGAGGCTGAGGCAGGGGAATCACTTGAACCCGGGAGGCGGAGGTTGCAGTGAGCCAATATTCATACCACTGCACTCCAGCCTGGCGACAGAGCAAGACTCCATCTCAAAAAAAAAAAAGCAAGAAGTCCTCACATTTGTATTCCACATCAACTCAGCTTTCTATGATATCGATTCCACCTATCCATGTCAATTTACTCTTTCCTGTGCATCCTTTGCTTTTGCTAATACCACGTCATACTCCTCATAATCTTCCTTACTCTCACTCAGTTTGCTTTATTGCTTGGTTGATTCCTTTTCCCTGCACTGTGTTTTCCATAAGCTCCATATTATTGTTATTCTTCTAGTCTGGACTCTTCTCTTTTTTCTCACCACTTCTTTTTCCTTTCCCTATACTCTCCTCTTACATTTCTTTTTCCTTTCTTTGTTCCCATTCTTTCCTTTGTTTAAAAAAATTATTCATTCTCAATTTTAAAAAAAAAAACTGGCTACAGAAAGGCTGTGGCTATGTCCTTGCTCTGCTTAGCCTCCAAGCACAGACCTACTCAAATCTGCCATTGAAGGATGGGATGAGGGATAAACCTCTCTGTCTGATTCTGAGATTCTAGAAGAGATCCCTCTGAAGTGAGAGGATCATTTCCTCCCCCTTCTGACAAAACTAGAGGCTGAACGTCCAGTCCCTACAAACACCATTAACCTGACTCTTTCCATCACGCACCCCTCCAGTCCAAGACAGTGCAGGTGGCGAGGGTTCAGAGCTGAGGCTCTAGAATCAGGCTGCCTGGGCCAGTCTCAACTGTGGCTAATTGTATGACTTTGAGGAAGATCATTAAACTTTCCCTGCTTTGCTGTTCTTATTTTGGAAATGAAAGTAATAACAGTATTTGTCTCACAGGACTGTCATGAAGAATAGATGAAATAATGAATATAGAATACTTTTGATAGTGTGTATGCCTGGCACACAGTAAGCCTTCAATACATGCCATCTACTACTCTGTACTTTTGGAGATACATCTTTTAGGAAATTTCTTCAGTAGTAAGAAAGAGGGTTGTACAAGAAAAAAATCCACAAGTTAGCAGTCAAGATGTTGACTCAAGGCTACCAAGCTCAAGCTACCAAGTCCAAAGAAGCTCAAGGCTTCCAAGGCCAAGGTCTATGTGGGGTTTTTTGTTGTTCTTTTCCGAATGGTTGCTGCAGCTCCAATCATCATATCCACATTCCAAATAAAAGGAGAAAGGACAAAATGATGCAGGACTAGCAATCTTTATAGCAGGAAAGCAAAGTTTTCTCAGAAATGCCCAGTAGACTTTATTAGTCAGAACTCTGTCTCCTGTGTACCCCTCATTATCAGGGATTCTGGAAAGATAGCATTTTGGCATCCCAAGATATATAATAGAGGGAGACAATGAAAAAGAAAGTTAAAAATTATTTTCCTCATAGTCACATTAGCTCATAAGTTTTTTTGAAATACATCAAAATTTTTGTAATAGATTTCTGTTAGTCTTTGTTGATTTTTTCCTGTGTGTGTGTATGTGTGTGTGTGGGGGGGGGGGTGTAATTTTTAAAGTATTTTTTGTTCCTATCGATGATGTCTAACAATTAGAAAGACTGCCAGGAATTGATACACTAAACCAGGAGTTTCTAAAATAGGCATAATAATTCAGCCATAAAAAAATGAAATCAGCTGGGCGAGGTGGCTCACGCCTACAATCCCAGCACTTTGGGAGGCTGAGGCATGTGGATCACCTGAGGTCAGGAGTTCGAGACCAGCCTGATCAACGTGGAGAAATCCCATCTCTACTAAAAATACAAAATTAGCCAGGTGTGATGGCACATGCCTATAATCCCAGCCACTCGGGAGGCTGAGGCAGGAGAATTGCTTGAAACCAGAAGGTGGAGGTGGCAGTGAGCTGAGATCATGCCATTGTACTCCAACCTGGGCAACAAGAGCGAAACTCCATCTCAAAAAAAAAACCAAACAAACAAAAAAAAAACCGTTTTTTACAGCAATATGGATGGACTAGAGACTGTTATCTTAAGTGAAACACGTCAGACACAGAGACAAAATACTGCATGTTCTCACTTAAAAGTGAGAGCTAAGTAATGTATGCACATGGATGTCGAGTGTGGGATGATGGACAATGGAGAATGAGAAGTGGGAGGTGGTGAGAGGGGATTAGATGATGAGAGATTACCTAAGGGGTACAGCATACTTTATTTGGGTGATCGATTCCCTGAAAGCCTTGATTTCATGACTATGCAATATATGCACATAACAAAATTACACTTGTACCCCATAAGTTTATACAAGTTTTTCTTTAAAAATAGGCATAATAACATTTACTTCAAATTCTAGAACCCAAAATGCTTATTTTCATTAAAGTTGACAGTGAAAACTGATCATTGAAAAGCTTCATTTTAAAATATACTTCAATAAACATCTAGAGAAGCATCATTTTAGTTCTTTTACTTAACAAGAAAAAATGGGAGAAAAAGGCTATAAAGTAATTTAGAATCATAATAATAATGGCGATGCAATCAATGATTTCTGTTGCCTCTTCAGGGGTTTAACTACCGGCTTTTGAGGTGAGAACTCTGCAAATCTCTGAACTATGTAGAAAAGTATCAAAAGCACTTCAGTCTGGCAATTTGGCTAGGCAAATAAGTATACTTGTAGTCCTCATTCTAACATTCGATTCTCTAAAGCACTCTGATATCAAACCAAAGAACATCTCACTATCCTCCACAATTACATCAATGGCTAACTATCAAGAGAGAAGATCTCCCACACA
Source organism: Pan paniscus (assembly GCF_029289425.2). Classification (NCBI taxonomy): domain Eukaryota; kingdom Metazoa; phylum Chordata; class Mammalia; order Primates; family Hominidae; genus Pan; species Pan paniscus. The sequence continues at coordinate 75,297,466 of NC_073260.2, forward strand.
TAGAGTAGATTTATTAACAGTCCTAGTGGGTCCAAAAAGTTCACTCCCCAGCCAATTAAATTGCCATCTACACTATGGGGTTGTGAAAACCAGATCTTTTTGACAAATCTTAGTAGCATTGTTGTTTCACTAAGCAGAAATATACCAAGGTGTTAAAAATGCTGTTTTGTTCATCTGTTAGTGAAACTAAAAAACATATTACTAAAGTTTAGGAACATTGCAGAAAACTTAGCCTAATTAAATACAGATTCATCAAATGCTGGTGTAAACTCAGCAAAAGTAGTCCTTCTGAGTTATAATGGTACAGTAGGTTCCTAATCTCAATAAATCATCATGACACTTGTCTTTGGTAGCCTATCATATGCCAAGCTCTTTATTTCCATTACCTCAAATTCTTGCAGCCATCTTGTGGTGTCAGCATTATTTTCTCCACATTGCGGCTGAGGAAACAGAGACCTCAAGAGGTTCAGTAAATTGTCCAGTGTTACAGAACTATCAGGTAGGAGATCATGATTCACCCTAGGTCTTCCTGACTCTGAAGCGTAATTTACACCATTCTTGTGTGATTAAGAGGCTGTAGAATGCAAAACAAAATTTATTATTATTTTGAATGAGAAATAGAAATGAGGGGGGTAACCATGTCTTCCTGCAGGACTTAGTCTGTGAGCCTAGAACTGCATAAGTTATACATGCTAAGTCCTGGGACAGCCCACAGAATGAGCAGAAAAGGGAAAGTGAGCAATGGTTTCTCACAGGTTGAGGGGGATACATTTAGGAACACTCACACTGTCACATTTTGCCTACTCTGAACAGTTTTCAAGCTTGGGGTAAAAATGAAGGCCAGAACTAGATTCTGGGTTATGGGTTTGAATAAAAAGAGGCCTTAAGGATTATATTCAGGGCACAATTGTTGGAGGGAGTTAAGTGTACAGGGAGACCTGGTGGAAAGCTTCATAATTGCGATTTGATTTCAATGCATGTGATCTCAAATGACTGACCCTTCCTCCTCAAGTTCTATTTTGTAAGAGCTTATGTAGCAAAGTATTTCAAGGAAGTGATTATTGAGCTTGCAAACAAAATATTATATTTTCATAGGGGCTGCAAAAAACATAATTTTTGTCTTTTACATGCAGTAAGTATTTGCAGTGATAAGCCAGGATTTCTAAGGAAAAGACACCTCAGCTTCAATGACAAAATTTTTCTTTATAAATTAGGGGCTATCTTTTCTTAAGTGTGTTTAGAATCCAGATTTACCTTTGGTTTAGAGTAAATCCAGGGGATTAGAATATTTTCACAATAAAACTTTGTGTGGTCCTGCTTTTCTTTCATTTTTTCCACTTTGGTTCAGGTGTGGAGGAATCATAAGTGGGTATTTGGGTAATACCAATACAACTCACATTTCTAAATCTTGAGGTATTATTAACTGTATTTTCCAATACTACAAACCAATTTTAGGCCTGAAACTTTTGAATTATTGTAGAACACAAAACAAAACAAAGCAAAACAAATGCACCCCCAGTGGTGGATACTCCTGCTCGCAGTGGGACTGACAATCTGATGATCCTTTCAGGCTCTTCATTACCTAACAAAAGAAGATTGTTTTTCTTTGTTGGACGGTCGGTATTTTATTCTTGAATTACTACTTTCATACACTAGCTGCAATCACAGTAATGTTTTTACCTATCTCAGCAGGCTTTAAATACTTTCTGCCTCATCTTTGTGTCTCCAGCTCACCATGAATCTGTTCCCATAACTGCCGATTTCTTTTAGCATTGGTACAGTGACATTAATTTTCTGACTGCTTGTTTCTATTTCTATTTTACATAATCTTTAAAAAAGTGGTTTTATTTTGGATTGAAGGAGACTAGTTTCATCTTGAATTGGTTTTGAACGTTTAGGAAGTTGGATATTTGCGATGCTGATTGATCATGCTATTTTTCCCATTGATCTGGGCCTCATCATTTCATTAGACAGAATCACTCTTTTATTTTAGGAAACAGTTTCATTATCTAGACTAGCTGTTGCTCCTCTTATTGATAAATTCTCTTTCTGTAATAAGATGTGTATCTGTTGTCTTTTTTATCAGCTGCCCCTAAATTACAATGAGGATGTATTTGGGTGGTGGGTTGAGCGGGAGGTTGGTTATTTTTTTCTCCTTAATAAGTGCAGGTGAGTCAGTCACCCAAGATTTCAAATTGGTCCTTGTTTTTAAAGACCACCAGATACAGATGTGTTTCTAGCACTCACACATGAATTTCCCAGAATTATCTGGGAAAACCCTTTGGTGAAGGATTTTTTTTTCTTTTTTAATTGAAGTGCTAGTGGTTGTACTTAGCCCAACAAGAAGCACTACACAAAATGTCTCTCTCAGGAGATGTCCTGCTTCTTCTAAACTTTGTGTTGGGCCTGTGAAATACTCTGAACTGCTCAGAGTAAAAATGTAATGCAAATACTGGGTAGTGATAGTATCATTAATTATGCTGTTTTTGCAGCTGAAAACTAGAAAACTAGAAGTGTTTAAGGTGAGCTTCAGCTGAGGTTCACTGAACGGAGAAGAGTCACGTAGCCTGGCTGTGAACCACATCCAAGTGTGGCCATGGCAGGGGAGATGACAAGTTCATAACAATAATGGTATGCAATAATACACTGATGTTATGACATAGAGTATACATGTAAACTGTTATAAAAATCATATGATTTTCCTGGTGTGTTATTTTTCTGTTTACCTTTGAAAGAATGGGTAAAAGGCCTTTGGAACCTGCATAACAAATTAAGACTCAGGAATCTTTTGAATGCTATGGTAAACAAAAATCAACAGAGTCAAGAAAGAGAGTATGTGTACAAAGTGTGTGTAACCATGAGGACGTGACGTGCCGTACTTGGCTTTTTGATCCATTTGTCAAAGAACTTCCTGACAAATAGATGTGTGTCTCTGCTTCACCTTTGTGGATCCGTTTGGAAATAGTGTTATATGGTGATTGATAGCATAAGTTATACAGCCAAGTCCAGCTGGCTTGAATTCTAGTTCTACTTACTACCTGTGTATTTGAGTTACTGTGTGTAACTCAAAGCCTCAGTTTTGTCGTCTGTGAAACAGGAATAAGAATGTTACCCACGTCATATGATTTTCAATATCATGCAACAATCATGCACATAAAACATACACTGCCTGGCCCTGGCCAAGTGCTCACTAGATGTTGGTTATTACTATGAGTTCAGCAAAGGATGCAAAACTATAAATGATTACATATACAGAACTCCCGAGAAAGTCATGTTCATTTCCTTGGTTTGAAAGGTCATAGATGGCTACCCATATCTTGTAGGTGTTTATAAATGTTACTCTCTTCATATATATTTTTCTTTAAGGGCATTTGTTAATTCCAGGAAGAAATTTGAGGGGTGTGTAGCATAACTACATGTGATTTATTATAGGGCGGTGGTCACGAGACTCAGGATTGGGAGATGTTGTTCTTTTCTCCAGGTGGGTTAGACTTTTGATCTCTCAATAGTTGCTTGCTTCAAAGCTCTTGTTGCACAAGTTTGTCTATTCTTGGAGATCAGAGAGGTCTCAGTTTTCAGAGGCCACTGGAGTGTGGGTCCAAGATACTTGGCAGAGAGAAATAGGTATTAGGGAGTCCTAAATTATGGTTGTGGACTGTGGAGTTCCCTGCAGAGAGCACTCAGCCTTCTCTCTCTGCATTTGTTTTATAAATGGTTTATGAGATCTCTCATAGTTTGACTTAGTCTTCACGTCTGCATCATCCCTGTGAGTATAAATACAAATGAAAAGTAAGATGTGAATCAGACGTATCCATAAACAAGAGTCATCTCTGGATTCTAGCAATAAATAAACCATAATGTCCAGCAAAATTAACCTATGGCTATTTCCTGAGCTAATTATCTTCCCACAGACAGAAACACTACTGATTCCAGGTCCACTGGTTTTTCAATTTATCTTCTTTACTTTATTTTGGTGAAATTCAGGAAATTTTCAAATTAGATCATTTCTGAAGTTGTGCATTACCAAATGTCAGAGTAAAACCATCCAAACACCTTCTTTTTCCATGTGTAGTTCCAATTTCCTGAAGCTAATTTCTTCCTTCTAATTACAAGCACTCCAAGAACTAGGTTTTGCTACTCAGCATGAAAACAAGTAACTCTTATTTCTTCAGTCTGAGTTTGAATGCAGGAGGCTTCCTGAATCTGCCAGAATACAGGTGCTTAAGGTATAAGATCAATGTGAATGTTCCCTGTTCTATTAAGAAAATTAAATTTTTAGTGCTAAGGTTCACTAGGGAAAATGTGGATCTCCCAATGATCAGAATTTCTTGCTTAATATATCTGAAGAAATCTTGCCCTGGTGACAGGTAACATGAGACATTGACTTCTTTTCTTTTTTTCTCCTCCCTAAAGGAGAGTTAAATTTAAGGAGTTAAAACGTGAAAGTTCTGTGTGTCAAATGTTATTTTTAAATTACTAGGTTGATTTAGATATTTTCATCAAATCTAAGTGTATTCTTTGGTATCTCACTGTTTACTCATGACAAAATAAAAACATTCATGTTCATTTGGGAGGATTCTGCTTTACCATAAATAAGTGGCTAGAATGTCTTTCTGGACCAAGCTTTCTTGTCATTTTTGTCCTTCACCCTAATAACTAGGACATACCATCTTAGGCAGAGCTAGAACATCTTATGTTGAGACTGGCATTCAGGATTATCCCTTGACTTACTTTCTAATTTCCGTGACAGTAGTGCATTGAGTCTACTGAATGATCATGTGAATGAATTTAGTGTTAGTCAGCAAAGGCTCAAATCATGCTATTTGTTTTAGAAGCAAAACATCCTGCTCCTGGATTCCACCAAACAGCCTGCCTCCCTTTCTTGAAAGTTTCTTGCTTTATCAGGTTCTATAATTGATTCCTAACAAGTGCTGTATCCTAAGAAAACAAGAGTAATTCTGTTTTCATCGTTCTCATATTTTTAAAGTTTATGTAGTTGGGGTTTAATTTCCACAATTCAAGTTCTTTTGTTAATATAACTTTACCAAGTAGTCTAGATCCAGTCTTACCTGCTCTGGAAACTTTAAAAAATGGCAGGACTCAGTCTCCTTTTATTTTTAATTTGAGACCATAACAGAAAAAGTATCAGAACTCAATAGTACTTTTCTTTCCCCATTTCTTTCATATTGAAGCCACCAAATAAGAGCTGTGGCTGCAATTTTAGCAAAATGCTTTGCTATCTACCACTTCTTAATAGCTTATTATGCACCAGGCACAAGGTTAAGTAACTTGGCATTATTTTAACGGATTCAATCAGTACAATGACATAAAGCAGATATTAGCATCCATGTTCTAAGTAGGAATACTAAGACTTTGAGAGGTTAATTTCACATAGAAAATGAAGGAGCCAGAGTCTGATCACTAGACCCCTTCTTACTAGAAGGCCGCCCTGACCACCCTAAAAAACATAGATGTGGTGAGTATGATAGGGAAAAAAATGTAGTATAAAGTGAAGAAACATACAGGCCCTATCATGAAAAATTAGGTACAATTAAGATACCAAGTTCTCCCTCTGCCTGAAAGACCCCAGTGTCCATACACCTACAAAAGAGAGTGCAGAAAGACTACCCCAAGCCCCATCACACCTCAAGGCAGGTAGTGAGTAATTTTCTCCTCTTCCCTAAATCTTCTCTCCCATCCTTTGCAAATATTGCTGCTGAAGTGAAGGTAGCTGGTGAGAAACAAATAAAATGGCTGCACATGCTGCATGAAAATTGTCATATTTCTTAGTTAAGTAAAAGATCAGCACACCTCAGAATTCAAGACTGAATGAAATAAGTATCCTGATTAGAATTGCATGCATGCGCTGAGTCAAATGCCTTCGAGTGTATACATAGTCTATGAAAGGGAATAAAAGTCTGTGTGTATGTGCTTGGATTTGTTTCTGTGTGATTATGATTAGCATTGCAGTTCTCCAATGAAAGTATCTCCTGCTCAGTAGTCTCTTTTGTGTTCTTCAGTGCTAGTAGCCATAAGAACTAGGTGTCTAATAACACACTATAATAACTACCCATTGCAAATTAAGAATACTCTTACAGCTGTCTGTGCCTTGGAGCCCAGCTTTGGGTTCTGTACCATGTTCTCTTCCTTAAAAATGCTGAAAATTGGGGTGCTGTTTCGTTGAGATTTTTCCATATCCCACATATATATGCATAGAAGGTTAAACATTGCTAAGTTCTTCTGGTAAATTGCAACTCAATTACCCAACTATTCAATGATTAAAGAAGAAACGTTTCAGAGGCCTTCTGTTTTGATTTTAGCTTACCGTAATCTGATGATGATGATCCAAGCTTTTATACAAAGGATGACAGCACCATAGTAGGCAACCATTTTGTTGAGGAAACCGGAAACGCTCACCCTTTTAAAAAACTAAGTTACCCTGACTACAGTCTTATTATTTCTTCAGTTTAAGGTTACATTTTCTGCCTCCCACAGACTAATGTCACTTCTCCATGTTGAGAACAAGAGCGGCATTTGGCATTTGGTTATCCCAAACCCAAATCTCTGACCCTTTGTTTTTAGTACTTTGCCATTTTGATTTTGCTTTTTTAATTTGCTTGTGACTCTCTGCTTCCCCCATCTTTTTTTTTTTTTGGTACAATGATTCTTACCTTGTCTTTCCCCAGTCCGTTTCTGACCTGGAGAGACGTACAGCATGTTATTGTCAGGACTTCCCGTGCGGGACATTTGAACGCTAATGACTGGAAAACCAATGCTGCTGGTTTTAAGGGTGAGAACTTCTTTCATATTCTGTCACAGGCAAAATATTTTTATTTTTCCCCCATTTTAAATGGAGAGCAGGAAACAGAACCCCTCAAACGAAATTTTAAACTTTGTGCTGACAAACAAAGAGCTTGATCTTTTAGTAAATAAAAGGCAGGTTGATTTTTTTAAGTTAAAACTACACAGATAAGGGAGATTTCTTTGGCTTCCGACATCATAGGTCAATTTTTTTAAAAGATCGACCAACCCACATGCATAGTCGGCCTATGGGACCCCTGATTAGTTTACTATTTGCTGTCACTGAATATCTAAGTAATATTTATAATAATGTATTTTAAAATTCCTCACCTTCTATAGGACTACTTCCACTTCGATAATAACTGATATATATTGTTCACTTTAGTGTAGCACTGTTAGTTGCTAAGGCCATGCATTCTACAAATTTTGTTTTTGTTTGTTATAAATCTTCCACAAAGAAAAGCAGGTAATAATTCTAAGAAATGTTACTTTATATAAACTAAAAATTCTAATGAAGCTTTATAATGTCCAGTCCTTATGCAATTGTGCACAATATGTAACAAGTACTGAATATTTTCCCATGGCTAATACAGATCATAGTTCCCAAAGTGGCTATTCTATTTGTTGTCATAGGTAATATATGTTATAATAAAAATAAAATTAGCTATATAAAACATATATCCTAAAGTTTAGTATATCTACTCAAGTTGTAAGTGACCTAAGTTATAATAAGGTTTTAATTCATTAATCTAACTTATAACGAACATTAATTTGTTTATATCTACAGACTTAAAACATATTCCCAAATAATCTTAGTATCATCATATATCTGTATAGATGAAATACAGTGTTCCATAGCACAGGGCACATCTCCTTAAAAATTGAGGTTCTGATGGTCAGACCGTTGGTAACATGGTCCTGGGCAAGTCATTTAATTTTTAAGGGCCCTAATAATTTAAGCATTTTGGATGCTAAGTAATATTATCTACGTATCATATCTTACATACGATCTTTATATATCCTTATATGAGCAATATATGCAAATATTTCTGCCAGAATGTATATTTTTAAAATTACTTGTAAATAATTTATTATAGACTCATGCTGAAACAAAACCTATAAATATCCTAGATAACCAGTGCCACATTAATAATTATTTGATTAATATCTTCACAGAAAGCTTCACTCTATTTTTAGGAAAAGAATATTTCTCTGCTTTGAAGTATTATCAAACACCTTTCCATGCATGTAAACTATATAATGCAGCAGTGTTCAATGAACTTTTAATCTAGAGTTGTAAATACCCGTTGGCATTGCATTCTCTGAAGCCCAAATCAGGAGATTTGATCCCAAAATTGTAATTGTATGGGAGACATCAAAATTATTTGAAATTTCGGTTGTTCCGGAAAATCCAGGATGTAATTTGCCATATGTATGTTTCATTTTGATTAGCTTCCACATGCTCCCAACTCGTACAATATAAATCCATGAGGCTGCAGGGGAGAGAAGGAGCTGACACATAACCTTAGCTAGTTGAAAGCTGGAATGAACTTCTTAGTAGAAGGATCACAGACTAAGGACATTAACCTCCATGAAGCTGAAGAAACTTTAACCCAAATAAATGTCTTAGTTTTACTTATTCCTTTTTGGCAATTTAAAAAGAGCAAATGGTTCTAACAAAAATGCAGCTCTTTTGAAAACCTCTGTTGGTTTAGGAGAGGGGGAAACAGAGGGTTTAGACTAAATCACCAGACCCAAACCTGAATCTAAAGAGGTTTGTGCACTGCTTTAAGGAGGAAATGGTATTTTACTATTGCACGTGGCAATATTTAGTATAAAATTTCACTCTTCTCTTAGATGGCTGCCAAGAGTAACAATTAAAGTTTGCTTTTTCACAGATGAATTATTCTGAATGGGCTGGGCTCCCAGTGGGATTGTTTTGTAATTTTGTTGATGGCGAGTCCTGTATTTCATCTAAACAGGATCATAATAAGATGACTTAAGAAAAAAAAAAGTTATTCTCTACTCTAAACATTACCATCCCCTCCCTAGAGTCCCACAAATAAATGTGATTAAGGCAGAGGCTAGCAGGAGAAGCAACATGCTTTGGGGAAGTGGAGAATGCAGGGTACTAGGACTGCAGAAAGATGCTATGACTTTTTATGAAATAACATCTGAAAGAACAATAAAGAGCTAATGGTTAGAAAAGGTTCCTACAACAAGAGCTCAACAAGGGCTTGTATTTAAATTAGGTCAGCCGGCTTTTGCAGGTCTTGCTTAGCAGGAATCCATAGTCACGTATTTCTCCTTAGACTGGGAAAACGGAAATTGCCTGCCTACAGAAGTGTGTGGTCCTGGGTGCCCTTCTTTGTCCCACCCAACTCAGCCCTAACACTGAGTAAAATATATGTATGAAATGAATCTGAAAACTCCTGTTCTTCCTTGGGCTTACTTTTGTTTTCCCAGTGTTGAGTAATTTATTAATAACTTGTTGGAAAAGTAGTTTAAAAAAAAATAGGAGAACAATTTCACAAATTGCTCAATAGGTACCTGCCAGTAATAGGGACATCAGCGTCACCCATCAGAATTTCTTTCTCATCATGTAAAGCAGAAGCCACTTAGAGTAGCAAACAACTCAGTTTTGGAGTTCAGACATCACTAGACTTGATAGTCTTTGTTATCACTGATAACTTCAGTAAAGCCAACACCCCAATGAATAGTCTCTACCAAAACCCTACCAAATCCATTTTATCCAACCTCCTTACATTTCTTCAGACATACCCCCATGTCCTACATCCTAGGCAGACAGCAGGGCTGGATGATGTGTGAGCTAGACTTGTGTGCAGCCCTCCTGAAGGCAGACTTGATCCATTCTTACCCACACGTGTTATGGACTGGAACAGGGAAGGGTTTCTCGTCCTAAAGCAGCTACTGGCTTGGACAGATTCTCATTCAGGCTAGGAAGTTGGCCTTGAACAACTAAAGAATGTGGCTTTCTGATGACTCATCTCTGTTTCTCTGAGAGTGGGATTACCCTGGAGGTGCTCACTGATGAGCTAGGGACAGAGAACTTTCTTCTCCTTTTTCTGTGCCCTCCTTATAAAAGCACTCTGTAAATGACCCTGTAATGAGATGACCTCACAGAGAGGGAAGACACATGTAAACATTCTTATGTTAATGGCACCTTAATTTTCAACAATTTTAATCAAACTAAGATTATTCTATCCTGCTGTTTCTTAAATAATAATAACAATCTCATAGTATAATTAAAATATCTTTTCTGGTAGATTAGTTTTTCAGAATAAACATAATCTGATGAATACATACCTATGGAAACTGACTAAACATTGTTTGGCCTTGTTCATCTTGTGAATAATCCTAGCTAAGTTTCAGACAACAGCTTTTGACTTTAAACCTCCTCCAGAGATAGTTTTTTTAATTAAATGGTATAAATATCATGTACCTATCAGAGAATCTACTTTAGATTGCCCATGAGAATAGGGAATTATTTGCCTTAGACCAGATGAACAGATGTGATATTCTGCTACCAGAGAACTGAAATCCAAATTCCAGTATTTTGCTTCTGACCAATATTTGCAATGCCAGAAGGTGACTTTGGCATTAAGCTGTTTGGGGTTTTGTTAGTATTATTTCTTTCCTCCCTTGATCCCTTCCCTTTCTGCTTATGAAAAGTCTTTTCTGTTTTGTTTTGTTTTCTATTCTTTTTAATTCTCCCTTGTGTTCCCTAAAGCATACGAATTAGCCATAAAAGTGAAGGCTTTTGCCATTCCAGCTGGTTTTTCTTCCTGGAATTTAATGGATGTTATCTCTTCATTTATTTATTTACCAATATTTCCTGAGCACTTTCAGCATGCCAACCCAACACATGTTGAAGTGAGCGCAGAAAGTGGGAGGGGAAGAAACGTCAGGGACACCATGGCGTTGACTAATCTGACCTGCCCTGGTGTAACTTACATACAGAAACAGAAATTTACACTCCATCTCTTTTTTTCTTTAGTCAAGCCCCAACAATCTGCCAGGTCATGTTAGATAAGTGTTAATGATCCTTCTCTCATCATCTAAAATTCAGGTTAATGTCAGCAGCAGAAGGCATCTGCTATAGAGAATATCTTCTGTGGTGTCTGATGTGTATTTTGACCAGCTCCATTTGGGCATATAGTATATGCAGATCCATAGAGCCAGGCGGAAGACTTTTAATTCAGGCATTTTTCATAACCTATGGCTTGTATCATTTCAGGAAGAAGTTAGCTCTTTCTTGTGATCTCCTCCCTTTTAGTGCTATAATCTGAGGAAACTGTAAATCCACTGACCTCTCCCACCAGTGCCTGGGCTGTGCAGGCTGATTCTTGCCCCGAGTCTTTATCTTTGGTTTGGGTGTGAAGTTATAATTATAATTGAATGCATGCAACATCAGTGATCTAGTTTTCTTTTTTTCAAAGTGTTTATATTGGATTATATGACTGTATACAGTTAAACTCTCTTAAATCTAGGAACAGGAATAGACGTCAGATAATAAATTAGGACCTTCTGTCATCTTTACTAGGCGAAAGAATGAAAAAAATGTCATTGAAAATCAAAAAATGACAACTAAGTGAGAGAGGTTACCACGCCTTCCATTTCACTGCCCTCCCAGACTATGTAAGTCTCTTTTTTTCTACCAGCATGTTGCTGAAACCTCCCCCATCCCCACTGACTCTTTCTTTGACCACAACTAAACTACTAGATTTTTTTTTTTAATTTCTAACTGATTACCCACTGTGGGGAAAACAATTGACAGTCTAACATGACTTCTTAGCCTCCAAGGCCTTAACTTTTAATAACCTGTATTACTTTTAATTGCCATCATTTTATTTCCACTGGTAGGGTTGATAATTTTAAGATGTCCAATATATTTTTAATACCTACCTGTCTTGCTTTCAGTTTGTAACACTTATTAAAAAGAATTCAAAGTGCTGAAACCATTAAGCATGCTGTGTGTTCAATCAAAATGAAAGGTTTTGAAATGTGCTTTTGAGTTGTGTTTTGAGTATAAAGTGATTTCTGATGTGTTACCATTTGAAAGGGTAAAGTTTCATTTTCCTTTATTATTTCACTGTACAAATAATATTCCATCTTCGCCACCTACTATGCTGATACACTGTTGGTAGCTATGATTAAAGCTACATAAGGCACTTTAATTGGTAATGTGTACATTGTGGTTTTAAAGAAAGGTTGAAGTGAAGTGGTACTCATCTGGTCAGTGTCTGAGGTGGTATTATCAGAAAAATTAGTCGCTTGACTCCAGTCTTGATCCCACTTGCAGAAATGAGGCCCTTCCTACTTGAAAAGACAGAAGGAAGTAAATACATTTGATTCCACCTAATAAAATGTGCCCCCTGGAAATGCCGCCTAACATATTTTTTTAAGATTCTATGTTTTCTACCATTGTGCTCTGCAAACTCATACCCATTTCATATTGACTGAAACCCTTTCATTTTTGTATTTATTGACCATTGTGTAGATGAGCTTATCTTCTAGCTCATTTACAAAAACAAAAAAACAAAAACTAAACAAACAAACAAAAAAACAATGTGAATCACACAGAATTCAGGAATTTTACCCTTATTGTTTTGCCTGGTAGATGATTTACCCAAACATCTCCATGGGAATATAGAAGCCCTGATAGCAAACTCTGCTTGGTCATGGCTTAATCCAGAGTCTTTCATCCAAAATGCCCACTTGTCTCATCAGAATGTTCAACTCATGCCTACCAAATATGTGACGCTCAAAAATATTTTCTACAAATGAAAAGTGTTTTCTCTGTGCCTGTCCTTGACTGAATGGTGGTATTAGGTTTGTTAGGCTTTTGGGGGTTTCATTTTGTTTTGCCCTTTCATCCCTGTAAGTTTTAAATGCATGCGGTTTCACACTTAAAACCCATTCTCAAAATAGAATTAAAATGATGGTTGCACTATTCACCTGTTATCTCTATACAAGATGTAATTAGTTAATGAAGAGAACTATGTTTGGAGTGGTTTCGTGATTTTGCCAAAATCTTAAGAGCCTTTAAATTCTAGAAGAAAGTCTCTTAGTGATATTTTCTGTGGCCTTTGAGGAAGCCAATTAGAGTTTTTGTACCTTGGTTTTTGAGGAATGTGGATAGCTAATACTAAACATAATGAGAAGAATGAATTGAATGAAAAGTGCTTTGAAAATGGAAAATACCAAACAAAAAGAGTCTTAAAAGTATATCTTCATACATGAAGCTTTCTACTCCCTGAAATGAGAATAAAGACGCGGAACTGTGATGTGAATTAGAATTTTTGGGGGATTGAAAATTAGTTCAGTTACCTGGAGTGGGCTAGAGAAAACATATCAAGGACTTTATAATAAAATTATTACTAATATGGCATCAAAGTTTTTAAATCATTAATCGTGTATCAATGATAATGCAACTATACTTAAATTCTGTTTTGCAAATTAATTTAAATGTTTAAATGTCACCTTAAGTCCAACCTACTAAATCTTTAAAGCTGTAATTAATTGCTTCAACTTAGGAACTAATGATAGAAATCTGAACTGATTGTAGCCTATCAACAGCCTGTCAACTCTAATAATTGATATACAGTGTAAATCTGTGAGTTTAAAATATGATTTTTAGCAATGTGTAAAAGCATCTACATTTAAGAGAAAATAGACGTCTCTTTTGTGTAATCACCTGAAGAAATTCAAATCTAATTCTAATGAGGCTGGACTTTACCTAGGTATTTGTAAAACTCTTCTTTCAGCACATGACTTTGACTATTCTTAATAACAACAACTCTTAATATTTTGTGGTTATGGTTGATATTTTAGGCAAAGATATATGTCGTCAAGCTCTAAGCTTGTGATTATAGAGGATGATGTCAGTTCAAAAGTGTATTTTGACTATCAAGTAATGAAATTGAACCACTTACAATTGGATTCTGAATCCAGTTCCAAAATAAGATGCCCAAAAATGATTTAAGTCAAGAGAGTCTTAGCAAAGTACACACACACACACAACCCTCTACATTCTTTTTACAGCCTATTTTAAAATTCAACAATCATTTTCTTATTTGAAGTTTTGTATTTATTTAAAATAAAAAAATTCACTCAGCTCTGAACTCAGTGGTTCAGTGGTTGGGCTCCAGAGTCCAACAACCTGGAAGTGAATCCCAGCTTTACACAGTATATCTGGTAATCTTCATACATTCTTAATCAGCTTTATTGAGGTAAATTTACATACAATAAAAAAGCACATTATTTTATGTGTACAGTTCAGTGAGTTTTGACACAGGTAAACATCCATGATGTGACCATCACCACAATCGAGTTACAGAAACCTCTGTCACCCTAACGAGTTATTCTCTGCTCCTTTTTCATCCTCTAGCCTCCTCCTGCTGTGGCAACCACTGATCTAATTTCTGTCCCTATAGATGAGATTGTCTTTTGTAGGCTTTCATATAAATTAAATTATTTGAAACCGGCTTCTTTCTAGCCATATAAGAGTTTTGAGGTTCATCTGTGTCATTAAGTCAGGCATTCCCACCATAAAACAGAATGAGATCATGTCTTTGAGGGAACGTGGATGGAGCTGGAGGCCATTATCCTTAGCAAACTAACTCAGGAACAGAAAACCAAATACTACATGTTCTCACTTGTAAGTGGGAGCTAAATGATGAGAACTCGTGAACACAAAGAAGGAACAACACACACTGGGGTCTACTTGAGCGGGGAGCGTGGGAGGAGAAAGAGGAGCAGGAAAAATAACTATTGGATACTGGGCTTAATACCTGGGGGATGAAATAATCTGTACAACAAAGCCCCATGACATGAGTTTACCTATATAACAAACCTGCATATGTACTCCTAAACCTAAAATAAAAGTTAAAAAAAAGTAATGTTTTAAATTTTTAAAAGTATATCAGGCATTCATTCTCTTTTATTGCTATCTAGTATTCCACTGTATGAATATACCACAATTTCCATACTCATTCACTTTTTCATGGAACATTTTATTGTTTCTGGTTCCGAGTTAGTATGAGTACAACTGCTCCAAATAGTTATGTAAAAATCTTTATGTGGACAAATTATAATTTTAAAATATTAGTCAGAAAAGTCCTCTTTAATTTGAACAGAAACCCTGAAGAATAAGGGAGCATTCCAAGTGGCTAACTAGGTATAGAGCATTTCAGGCAAGATGAATAGCATGTACAAAACCTGTTCAAAGAAAAGCAAGGAGGCCATCCTAGCTGGGGTGGAGCGAGCAAAGAAAAGAATGAGGAAAATTGTATCATATAAAGAATTTAATGCCTCTCTTCATTCATAGTATGTACTTAAGTAAAATTATTTATGAGCTATATGTCATGCATTCTAATAAAACGTATTCAGTTAATAATTCTGTTCAGAGTTTTGTAAGATAAGAATCCAGTATATTTTATATAGAGATACAGATGTAGATGTATATAGAGCTATATCCATTAACATGGAATTTGTATTTTAGAAATGAAATTTGGTCTCTAACACTTTCAAATATTAAACTCACTACATGATAGTCACATATCTCTTGTGACACTTCTTTTCTTTGTAATCTGTTTTCTCTAATTTGGGCTATTGTTTTCATTTCATATTGTCAGTGATTTTAGTTGATGGTTCTGGATAAATTATTAACCTCCTTATTTTCTCTTTTTTATAAGATTACTTGGATTTCAATAAACAATAAATGGCCTCAAAAGTGTTGGAAAAAGCATAATCTGCCAATGATTATGAATTATATTAATGTCATACACCTAACCTAAATAAAGCATAAATAAGTACAATGAGAGGGTGAAAGATGTTTGAGAACTTGAGGGTTACCAAAAGTTGGGGAACCAAGCTTATCTGGAATACTGTAGTTTCTTTTAGTTTAAACAAATGCCTTCTTTTGTTTGTGTTTCTCGGGGACTGGAAATTATAACTGGAGGAGACAGCCATGGTAAAGGCAACAGGTCAGGGGAAGGGGCAAAAGAGAGGGCTCAGTGTACAAAAAGGACAGGTATGGTGTGATGAGGAAAGTAATCTAAAAGAAATCAAAAGCAAAGCTACTTGAATCCTGCAGTTAGGAGTTCTCATTTCATTTGAAAAACATTTTGGAGCCGCTGCAGTGATTGAGAAAGTGAGCTAGATGATAGTAATGACTTTCAAGCAAGTTGATTCAAGTTGCTAGTCTGATGTCAAAAAGAATATTATTTCTTACACTGATAGTGTGAATCCATTGTTCCTATGATATGTCTTACAAAATGGCATGTGTGTAACAAACTGACTGGTTGAAATGAAAGGAAATTGTCTTGCAGTGATCATTTTATATTATCTTAGTAAGCAATTATGTATTTGTGACCTTAAGACTGAGACATTCAGCGACATTTTTTATCATCTCTTGGCCTTCTAAATGAGGAAAGTTGTAGATTTGGGATATATAATCATCTTTGCTACATCCCACTTTTTTTTTTTTAAGAGAAAAAAGTGCTTTTTGAAATGACTCTTTAGTAAACCCCGGGCAAAGGGTGTGATGACAAGATTGCTTCTTGAAAAATGTCAGGTCGGAAATTGTGCTTTGAGAAGCCTTCACATATTTCCTTTGACCAAAGTCTTTTCGTTGGTTGTTATTGCTCACCATGACCTCCGAAAAGCCATCTAACTTCCCATACTTGAATTTCTTTTTAGCATACAATTGTAGTCTTTGTATTTGCCATATAACCCCACAAACATTTAAAGAAAGCAAGTATACATAATTGTGGTTAGCATCTTGAGTTGCTGTACACCTATTATGCAAGCAGAACGACAGAAGCACTTAGTGTTTATAAATGACTTTTCCTCCTTCCAAAGTATTGTATTCATATTCTTTTTCTCGGCCCTGAAGCCAACTTAGAATTTTCAATAGTCTTAAGAAGCTGTATTGTTTTTCTGAACCCACCAGAGGTTACAATGTATATGCTTTCTTAATATACTGTGTGGGATGGTTTTGTCAGGAAATCATCCGCTTCTTTTCATGTTTTACCTTCAGAAGTATATTTACAGCCAAAGTAGAAGATATGTATCCAGCTTGGTTCCAAAGTGCAATTCTATGCATCTTAGAAGCCTAAAACTCCCACTGAATTGCAGTCACATATCATGAAAGAATCAGAGAAGATAGCTGAAAACATGAGAAATGTCTGATTGTTTGACAGAGCTGCCACACCTGGTTGCATAGGTTGTTAACTGCACAAGGGAGCCAAACTAAAGGGTTGAGTGGGTGGGGACAGAAATCTGGCCTTGGATCCAGTCACCAAGGAATGTGCCCTGCAGTGGGATGATGTCCACCTTAAGGAAAGAGGTACCTTTCTCTAATCGACAGAAGTCCCACATGGGCATCCCCGTTGCATGGAATTCTGTTGTGATTTCTTCCAGAGCTAACAAAGGCACAGGTATCTTTTAAGAAGTATGCATCCAGAGATGGTTCTGTTCATTTTAATCTGCAGCCATTGCTTCAGTCTTGATACCCACAGAACCTATTTCTTCATTGGCAAAATAACTCAGTGTTACTAGAGTCAAATAAAATTTTGCAATATCTGGCCAGGAGTGGTGGCTTATACCTCTAATCCCACCACTTTGGGAGGCCGAAGTGGGCGGATCACGAGGTCAGAAGTTCAAGACCAGCCTGGCCAACATGGTGAAACCCCATCTCTACTAAAAATAAAAAATTAGCTGGGCGTGGTGGTGGGTGCCTGTAATCCCAGCTACTCAGGAAGCTGAGGCAGGAGAATCGCTTGAACCTGGGAGGCAGAGGTTGCAGTGAGCCAAGATTGTGCCACTGCACTCCAGTCTGAGCGACAGAGCAAGACTCCATCTTAAAAAAAAAAAAGATTGCAATATCTGTGGCTATTTCATCACTATCTTTATCACCAGCTCTCTAAACAAAGTTTGAAGTAAAATCTCAGACTCTTAAGTGATCATAAGTGCTAAGCACAGATCTATAATTCTTTTCAGGTACTTTTTTTTACATTCAACAAAAATGATGGAAGCTTCATGAATTCAAATGTATGATTCTTTCATTTGAGTTCCAGTAGAAGTTTCATATTTGGGGTGGAGTGCTTGTAAACATTGGCATATGTTGGATACATGAGCCCAGAGCAGCAGTGAAAAGGCTTCATTTGAAGTCTTCCATGATTATCATCAACCTGTCTTGTGAAAATACCACCTCCCCCCCAGCTCATTTTTTCTACCAAGGAATAGAGCTTTAAATGTGAAAGGAATAAACTGTGATTGAGGTAAACAGGAGAAACTCTCTTATTGAAATTAATACATGCATATCAGTTTGGATTCTGGCATCAGATATTCCTAGCACAGACTGCAGCACCAGTTCCATATCCCACATCAGGGACAGAGAGCTCTAACTTGCTGTGACCACACTGAGACCATGGTAAGTGGGCACTGTGGAAACTAATTGAGGATCAATAAGAGGGCCCAAATAAACAAGATGAAAGGGGGCTTATGATTACATCTTTTCCAAATTTAATTTTACTAAAGATGGCTAAGCCTATCCTATTTTGTTATCTAGAGAGATCTTTGTATTGGTGCCAATGTCTGTAATATAAACCAAATCCAAAGGCTCAAAAAGAAATGCTGAAAATTAATCCTTCCCTGGTTCTATGCATGACTTCCAAGGCCACTGCACCTAGCACTATAAAGTGAGACTCCAGGCAGTTGCTTTGCAGAATCCATCTGGATACATCTTCTGGGAAATAAATAGATCCAGACTCTTTTTTTTTTTTCTTAGAATCTCAATTCAGTCTCTTTACACATGCTCACATCTTGCTAGCCTTTGGCATTTCAAAGCAATTAAACTTCTATCACATGTCCTAGTAATGGCTTCAACAGGCTTCATTTTATGGTGTTATACCAGAAGACACAGTTCCCCCTGAAATTTCCAAAGTCATCCTTGAAAGAGACAAAAAGAAAGCTATTGTGATCACTGCTGGATGTTAACAAATGGGAAGTTGCTCTTTGATACTCAATGTCATTCTTCCATCTATAAGTGCCTGGTTAGCTCTAATAAAAAAAAATAGCCAAAGCGTGAATATAAAATAAAGTATCTTTTCCATATTAATATCTTCACACTCACAGAAAATCCCTGATAGAAATGACTGAAGAAGGTCATTTCTCAGCAAGAATATGGGAAAGTGTTAGGGACCAGATGATAAACTTTCCTTCCAAGTCCAACATATAAATAAATAAATATATATATACGTATATATATATATATTGCACATGACGTTTTAATGAGTTCTGAAGTTTTGAAGATGAGAGAAGTACTTTGTGTGGTTGACTTGGAAAAGATAAGTTATGTAGATGATTTCCTCATATGTTTTCCCCCTTTATTACCTTGCAGGATTATTCTGAGGATTATGATTGATTTGAGTACCTTAGTGGAAAGAAATACTGTATGTCTTGTAGACCACAGTAATCAATGGATAAATATATAGTAGAAAGAAATTCTGAAGACTTGAGCTTGAGTTTCTATGACTTTGCACAAGTTCTTTTCATGTTGATGAGACCTAGTTTCTTCAGCTAGAAAATGTGAATAATACCATCTTGCTAATAAGATCATTGTGAAGATTTTATTAGCTACTGTGTAATAAAATACATATGTAAGATATGAATTTTGCCTCCCCTATAAAATTTCCCCTCAGCCTCTCATTTTGAGAAGCATGCTCAATGCATTAAATGTGCTTCAGTTGTAGGGGCAGTAGGATTCAGAAACAGACAAGTCAGTGCATTTTCTATTTTCACCTTTGTACACTGAGCATGATTTTTCATCTCAACTCAGTCAAACCCTGATTCTTTCCTAACAGTGCCATATGTACTTAACGCCTTAAGTAATGTGCATTCAAAGAAGGAAGTATCTAGACCAATCTGTCCCTGAAGTGTGAGTGATAATGCAAGTCTAGGTTAATTAAGGGAACTTTTATCTTCTCAAAATGTTTCTGTAAGAGAAGCAGAAATATTTGGGATAACCATATAAAAAGATACTGACATCATATACTGTGCAGTCAACTCTCATTTCTTTTGCTCCTGGCATGAGGGAAGGGGTATTTGAGAATCATGCCTATAGAGTCTCAGGACCTATGCTGGAGATGTTAGCCTAATTAATCAGACTTTGCCAGGAGATGCCATCCCTAATAACCTAAGTGTTCTCAAAGTGTGGTCCCCGGACCAACAATATACCAGCATCACCTGAAAGCATGTTAGAAATTCACATTCTGGGCCTTACCTCAAAACTCCTGAATCACTGGGACTGAGAAATGTGTGCTTTAACAAGTCCTGGGTGATTCCGATACACATGCAAGTTTGAGGACTACTGTCCCAAGTCGCCCACCATATGTAATGAATTATCTTCTCTCCTGTGCATCTGGAAGTGCCATCCTTAGAAGAATAAAGTGCCATCCCTAGAAGAAACAAAAAAATGATCTCTCAAATTGTGTTTTTCCTGCTGTTTCAATAAGGAAGTTGTGAAAGGTTTTCCCCAAACATCTCTTGTCAGTTGCTGAGCCATTTGCTCCCAGCCACATCTATTCTTTTTTCTGTCAATTGGACCATGACCCTATGTTTTCAAACTTTGTATCACTCTTAAAGGGGGAGAAAAGAAAAAGAAAACCTTTTCCATTCTACTGCCTTTGTTCCATCCCTCCTCTCACAACTAAAAATTCCCAGCAAGTAGTCTGAATTAGCTGCATCCATTTCCTTAGTTCATTCAGTCCTTCTGTAATTCTTTGCAATCTTGTTTCTACTTTTATTGTTTCTACTTCCACCTTTGAAGGGAAATTATTCTACAACTTTGACCCATCTCCTGCTTGCCAAATCGGAAGACCTATTGTCTTCCTCTAGGATTCATGCTCTAGATCAACCCAGTCTAGATCTCTCTTTGTTTTTAATGATGCAAAGATATAGCCCTGGTTCTTTGGCTCTTTACTTATTCTTTTCTCCCTTTCTTTAACCTTAGCCATTCCCTGAGGTCTGTTGCTTAGAGAGGGAGAGAGGGAAGGAGGGAGTTTCTCTCTCCCTCTCTCTCCCTCTCTCTTTTCCTCTCCCATCCTCTTAATGCCACTGCTTTTCTTTCACATATCTGCCTTCTTTTCAGTTGCAAGTATCATGTCTTCACCAAGGATTTTCAATTCTACGTCCTCAACATTGACTTCATCCACTACCAATCTAGAATCTCTGCACAAGGCCCTCTCTATGTCATTTACAGCTAAGAACTTCTAAAACAGAAGCCATCAGTCATCTTTCACAAAACAACTTCTCCCCAAAGCTGGCCTCTGTTGACAGGGGATACCCTTCTGTCCATCACCCTGTTCCTGACTCCTTGGTCACCTCCAGTTTTAATTGCAAAACTCCATTGCGTCTTCCTTACCTGATCTCTCATTTCTTTCACCGTTTCCATAACCTGGTTTATGATCTCACATGCCTGCACCATTGCAATAGGTTCCCTGCCTTAGTCCTTCTGCCTCTGATATCCCGTATAACAAATCCCAGATTAATCTTTCCAGAATATCAGTTCAATTATGTCATTTCCTTGATCGTTGGCACTCATTGCCTCCAGAGTAAATCCAGGACCACACAGCTTCCTTGAAAATGTCACCATTCCAAATATTCTGGTCTCATTACCTTCTCTCCATGAATCCAAATCTTACTGAAGGATTTAAGAGCCATCTCAAGTCTTATTTCTTCTAAAAGAACATCCAGTTCTCAGTAATGGCTTACTTTTCATAAATTTTACAGAAATTTCCCTACTGACATCCATTAAGCTTGAAAATCATTTGAGTTTTATGAAAATAAAAGGGAATGCTCCTGAGAAGCCTACATAGTGGCAGAAACTGAGAAGGATATGTGGTAGCTTTCTTCCCAGTGAAATAGTGACATTCCCAGTGACAAGGAATAATTTTTCTTTGTTTGCCATCATCACCTCCAACAGTGGGTGAAGAAGGCTCCTTGTGAGGTGAGCTGATGGATGTGTAGCTGGATGAAATAACCAAATCTTTGTAATTACTATTAACCACTGAGTAAACAGGCACTCACTTGAAATAAATGTCAACTAAATTCTCTATTCCCTTATCTTAGGAGAACTTAAGGGAAAAGCAAAGCAAAACTAAAGGAAAATTAAATAAAGAATTATCTAAAAGTAATATGTAAATAATCCACAAATAGGAATTTTGGCTGCCGGCTAACCGAAATCCCATTTCATTCATTGTTTGCTCAAGTTTTACATCAAGAAGATCTAGCCTGGGGAACTGACATATGGTCAATCTAATCTTCAACTAGCCTTTACCCAAAGGGCCTTGTAGTACATTTTTTATCTTGTTCTCATCTTTGTCCAGACAGTCATTCCTAAAAACAAGCAAAAATGGGATCTGGATATGATGTGGGTTACATGGCTGGGTCTCCCCAAACTGGTATAGCAGTTTTCCTACTCCTGTTCAGGAAATACCCATCAATTACCTTAAGCAAATTACTTGCCTATTGTAACCATGCTGGGAGCAAATAAATGAAGACTGGTCAGAAGAAAATAAGAAAATAATCTGACACTTTTTTCTTTTCTTAAAATGGATACAGGCCCTTGACAGAAAGCAGACATATCTCCTTCTTGTTTTAACTCTGCAAATGAAACAAATAGTAATAAATATGTTTCTATATGTTCATATAGAATATAATAAATTGTGTGTGTATATATAAACATTGTATTCCTATATGTGTATAATGAAGTACATCGTGCGTGGAGAAGAGGAGTTCAGCAGTATTTTCCTGAACTCCATTTCTTTAGTCTGTACTAAAGAGCCTGTCTGACTATGTACAGCTGCTGACCAAACCCATCCCCAAGAGTAGCTTTGAAGTGCAGGCCCAGGAGACAGTATCTGGAAACTTTCCATGTGCAAGTTCTCAGTAGCACTGGTGACGGCTGGCATGTTTGGATCTGGCTGGAGTTGTTATGAGAGCCTGAGATTTTAGGAAGAGCAAAGGAAAAATAAAAACAAACCAGGCAGCCGGGCTCAGTGGCTCACACCTGTAATCCCAAAAGTTTGGGAGGCTGAGATGGGCAGATCACCTGAGGTCAGGAGTTCGAGACCAGCCTGGCCAACATGGTGAAACCCCATCTCTACTAAAAATACAAAATTAGCCAGGCGTGGTGGCACATGCCTGTAATCCCAGCTACTGGGGAGGCTGAGGCAAGAGAATTGCTTGAACCTGGGAGGCAGAGGTTGCAGTGAGCCGAGATCACACCATTGCACTCCAGCCTGGGCAACAAGAGTGAAACTCCGTCTCTAAATAAATAAATAATAAATAAATAGCAGGCAGCAGAACACAGGTGCCAGCTGCTACGTTTTACTACCCCAAGGGAGTCTGCATTTTTGCACTGAGCAGCAGAAGAAAACATTGCAACTATAGTTCTGAATCTCTCTCTAAGAAGCTCATGCTCCTTTCACACTGAAATATAAGAGTACGCGAAGAAGAGATAGCGGAGGAAGGGAATAAGACAGAGGAAGAAGTAAGTGTTTCTGGGAGCGTTCTGGCTTTCCACTATCAGATATTTAGGTGTGAAACTGCCGACATGAGACTGAAAAGTATCACTTCCCACTTTTTCTTTCTTCCGTAGGAAGTTTCATTTTGTTTTCATATTTAGTTGTTTCTTTTTACATTTAAAAAGAAAAAAAAACCATACTTAGGTGTTTACATTATGCGTGTGGGACGTGGCAACTTGGGAAAGCGTCCCAGGTCCTCTCAGTTTCATGCTCTCCTCCTCCTGCACATTTGGCCTGGTTTGATTAGTAGGTGAGGGAGGCACAGGGTCCCTGGTGGGAGCAGTTATTTCAGAGCAGGTGGTTCAGCACATTGAGGATCAAAGAATCCAAAGGTGCTAGGACTGCAACAGCTGCAGGCAGCTCTTTGATCTCTGGTTCAGAATTTCTACCCAGCCCACAGATCAAGCAGCCCTCCTCAAGACGGGAATTTGGGTAACTACCTTTTATTCTGGTGGTTTACTTATAGGTAGATGAGAATAGCAACAACTTGATTGATGGCAGCTGACACCCAGCAATCATGGTTGTCTTTGAGTTCTCCTGCAGTCTGGTCTCACCCTCTATTCCCTGCACACTTACCACTCTCCCCTTCCCCTGCTGAGCATTCACCCGACTGCAGGAATGCTGGTTTCCTCGGTGCCTCAACGAACCACAGAAAGACTTAATTATCTAACCAGGATGCCCAGTCCTGACCCCTGCGATGTGCTACCTTCGTCCTCCACCTAACTAAATCCTACACATGCATGAAAGCACAATCCAAATATGGATCACTTTCCCCTCAGGTTACCTTATGTTACTGCAGATCTTGGCTCACATGGATTGAGTACTTACTATACACCTGGTTGCTTGATAGCCCTTGTATTTGACTGATTTCTTACTCTTTGGATGTCCTTTTATACTTACAGTAATTACGCAGTTTGGTGCTTTTAATTGTTTCTCAAATTATAAAGTTATTCTTGTCTCACCTCCTACTTGAGCGAGAACACAAATTATTTTCTGTTGCATTTGGATCTCACTGTTGAGTATGGTGTTGAATACAGAGTAGGTGCTTTACAACCTGAGTGATATAATAATTAATTGGCTCAATTATTAGCTTATATTGGTGAAGTATATTGAAACTGATGCTTTTGAATAATCAAATAATTGAATCTAATTTATCGGCCACGTTTCGTATTTTGATGGTTATGTGCATCCGAACAAATAGAAATATAGGTGCAGGATGCCTGACTGCCCTCTAGGAACTAGATTATTGATATTAACAGTTGGGAGAGTACACTCTCTCCATAGTACTGTCACATTCCGATTTCAGTTGCACGTACAGTGACCAGTCTCCTGGTTTGCCCAGGAATGAGGGAATTCCCAGGGCACAAGCATTTCAATGCTAACATCAGACAGTCCTGAGCAAATCTGGACATTTACTCTCCCTGGTCATAAGGAATAGGAGATATTTTAGCTGGGCTTTTACATTAAATACTCAGTAATGGATAGTTGTTACTAAGTTGCATTTTTTCCGGTATAGGCAAAATTTAAAGTTTCTCCTAGGCTCCTTGGAGAGAGTTTTTGTTGCTGCTTGTTTGCCTTATTTTATTTGTTTGCCCTATTTTATTTATTTGTTTGCGGGATGCTGCATAACACTGTGTTTTAGCAGAAAGGTCCTCTTTCACTTTAGGAAGCTCAAACTGTTTTTAACCAGTCAATTCTTTATAGAGTGATTTACTAATAATCGTGTTAGTGTCATCATGAAATATCCATTCAGTGTAATTTTTAAAAAATGTTAAATAGCTGGCTCCAGTAAGGACAGTCCACTAAAAGAGATGAACATATACCCAATTTTCCTGCTTACAGCTTCTTATGCCCAGAAACTTCTATTTTTTTTCCTGCTGAGCTTTCTAGCTTATCTTTAGAATAGAGTCTTTTAGACCTCTTAGCTAAAGCTGTTACGTATATTAACTGAATCTGCTTTCAAACTGTGCAATTACCTACTTGTGTGCCTAACAATTATCTTCTCTTGGCACTTCCGGTCTCATCAGAAAATAAGAATATACCTGCCAGAGAATATTAACTGTTTTCCTGTGTTCTCTTGTCCATCTGACTATTCCAAGCAGGGAAGCCTTTGGATAGCTTTGAATAAAAACTAGCTGTACTTCTGGTGCAAGATGAAACGGCTTTCCTGAGCTTATGTGCATAAATGAGCCTATTTGTGAGACCTCAACTGGTATCTTATACCTATCAAAATGTAAGCAGCCCTGAACTCTAAAGGAACAGATATAACGGTAGGCAAGTTTTGCAAACCTCCTTTATTGAAACAGAGCTTGTCCTACCTCACTTCACTAAAAAATAAATTTACTTTCTGAAATGTACTCCAGTAACTCTGCTTCAAGATCTTTAATTATTCTATATACATAACTTGTTCCCTCAATATGTTTTTAATATTTGATTTTTGAATTTTAACTAAGATTAAAACTGAATTGAATGTTTCTGCCCCCACTCTTAGGAATGAAAAATTCTGTTTGAACTGGTCGGGATTCCTGTTCACACCAATGTTAATAGTGCTCTGATTTCATGGAATTTTGCATTTTACACAGTGCTTGCACAGAGTGGCTTCCACTTGATCATCATAAAATTATATTCAGGCTCAGCTTTTGCTCTGAACTGGGCATGAGAAATGTGCGTAAATAAGATTACTTTCGTTATGGAATGGCCGTATCGTAACCAACTGTTTGCGTGGTATATTTGCTATAATTGTACATTGTAAAATGTGAATATTGGCTCTATCCTTGAATAAATTTCAAATGTTAAGGGTGACTTCACAGAAATCAGTAATAAAAAGAACAGGCCTCTTAATTTCCCCTTACAATTCCCTGGTAAACACTTTATGACACTTGGTGAATTAAATAACATTTCTCTTCTAGGTACCATTCATTCATTTCACAAATATTTATGAAAGCCCTGCTCCAAGCCAGGCATTTCACAGCCCCTGGAGAGAATCATATTCTGAACCCTTGGGAGCACCTCAGGGTAACAGTAGATGTGCAAGACAGACTTGACTCAAATGGTCACCAAAAACGTCAATGTTTCTCTCTTTACAGGTCATTTTGAGTAAGAAAATTGTATATAAAAAATTGTTAGTGCTTCCAAACTGCATAATGGCTCTTTCCCATATTGACACCAGATTTTGAGGGAGTTCCTCTGTCCAACACATTTATTGTGCAATTTCCCTTATTGACTTAGTGACCTTCATTGATCTACTCAGCAACCAGTTTTCTTGTTCATTAATATTATATTAGTATGAAGTTTTTTTCGGTTGACCAGTCTGCAGTTTAACTGTAGCTAGTCAGCCTCTTTTCCGAGCATCTACTTTGAGTGTTTCATGAACAGACATTGTCTCTGGAGGGTAGAAATTGAATTGGAAAAGGAAACAAATTTATGGCCTTCATAAAGTCTCAAGGTGCTTTTCTACTTAAGTGGTTAACAGGCATGAAGTGTTTGCTGTATCTGATTGTTCATGTTAATTTATGTCCTCATGGTTGTTAGGTGGACAGTTATGGAGGAGGAGAGAGTGAAAACAGGAGCCAGAGCAGCTGAGTGCAAGCATGGGCGCTCAGGTGGGGCACATACCTGGTATTGCAGTGACAGCCCAAAGCCCTGGCCCTGTCCAAGTCCCCACCTCCCTTCTCCACGCCCCCAACATGCCAATCGAATCTTTCATCTTATTTCCCTAAACTGAAATAAAATGATGAGTTGTGCTAGTTTAAAACCACTTGACACTAGCATGGGGGATATTTAAGGACTGATCGGAGGTAGAGCTCCTGACATAACATCTTTGGTAAAAATTTCAATTTCCCCAGGGTAGGGGAAAAATACCATCAACTGTCCATGATGACCTGGTATATAGGCTATGGTTAAATGATGAGTAAGAACATAATGATTCTCATGAACTTTTACAAAAGATCTCCACAGTTTAGTTCCTTAAGCCCAAATTTGACATTTCTTCTGTATCATGTGAGTACCTCTGTCCCTTTTTAATTACCCCTCATGATGTTACGGAACTAAAACTAAATATTCAGAATTGTTCATAAAACTTATCAACTTGTGATAAGGTTTTTGATAATTTTCATTTTGTTTATTTTCTGGATAAGATGTTTTAAAATGAATATGCTTACTTTTTAATTTAAAAAAATAATAAAAATTGCAGAAGTACCTGCATAAAACTCCCACATATATCCGTGCCATAGCAAAGTAGGTTTACTTTTTTTATTTAATATGTCCTATCTGGCTAAGTGCCTGATATTAAAGTAAGGAGACCTTACATTCATATGTTTCTTTACACAGATTTTCTCACATAGAGCTCAGTGAACTTAATAATGTAGATGAGATAGATCATAACATCCCCAAACAAGGAAATTGTGTATTATTTTCTGGTTTGCTAAGAATTATGTGATTAGCAAATCGCATAATTAAGGCAGTATTTTTTCAACCTAGCACAGTGTTCGTTTTTATATACTATAGTTTATTTGTCCTCTATGTGCATCAAGTTCTGTTAACATAGAACATATAAAGAAACAAGACCCAGTTGCTGTCATCAAGCAGTTTATAATGCAGCTGGAGTAAAAAGACATATGCTCACAGAGAGAGTTAATTGGCAATGCAATTGATGGCACAGATAAAAGTACAGTGCCTGATAACAGTGTGTGGTACATCAAAGGCATTCAAGAAATGATGGATGGATGGAGGGATGGATGATGAATGGATGAATGGATGGATGGATGGACAGAAGGGCGGATGGATTGACAAATTAATTAGTTACCAGAGTAGAAAGGAGAAAAGTTCACTGGTCACAGATAGTCAAATTTCAGTAAATGTCTTTTGACTATTTCATTGGTCAGAGAGTACTTCAAGAAGGAAAAGATAGACTAGCCAGGTCTTCAGGAACTTATAAGAGTAGGGCTTAACTCTGCAGAGAGAAAGAAAGAGGGGTTGTCAGGCCAAGTTCTCAGCCTGGACAAAGGCAGTGGGGCAGAAAGAGCAGCCTCTGACTGGGGTCTCTAAGAGGGGCCTTCCTAAAGCAAAGGTTTGGTGATGAGGTTGTTTTGCAAGTAGAATGGAACTACATCTGAGCACATCGCGACAATCAAGCTGATATATTTAAGTAATCCATAAGCATGGGCAGCTACGTAAATGTTTGCATAAAGTCATTCATGTGATGATAATAAAAAATGTTTTAGACAAAAACTGGAAATATGACATAGTGTTGAATATAAAGTTATAAGAGACAGTTCAATAAGAAGTGGAGATTTTAAGTACCAACTGGAATTTTAAAGTATTTTTAGAAAGATCTGCACATGTATATATTACTGTATCAGTCAAGTATTCCTATATCTAATTGAAGTTTCTGAGACAGTTATGTCAAATTCAGCTTTAGATCAATAGGTATGCTAACTGAGAACCAAAAGAATCAAAGACCTGAAGCTGGCATAAAAGTCTAGAGGCCTCCAAATATTTCCTGGATAAAGTTTAGTAAATTTTGTATATGCTAGAAGAAAGGTAATAATTCATGTCTTCTAAGGTAGTCAACCTAATTACTAGATATGTCAGAACGTTAGTATCTCTTGTATGTAAGTTCTTCTTGCACTATGAGAAGTCATATACATTGTTACTTCTCTTTAAACCTATTAATTATTTTATCTTATGAAAGCAGTGATGTCATCACTTAAATGCAAGTGATTAAACAGTGGGGCCCTGGAGAAAAACTACATGCATTAAAATCTAGTTCGACCAGTGACTTGCTAGTCAATCTTGGCCAAGTTTTTCTGTTCTTCAGCTTTCTCATTAATGAATGATGATATAATAATGGCACTAACATCTGAAGATTGTTGGGAGAACTAAATGTAAAACTGTAGACTAGTGCCTGGCATGGAGTAACAATTCATAAATGATAGGCATATTACTGGTAGTGATAGATAGTCAATGAAAACTGTACATATGTCTTATTTTCTTGACATGACTATGTATCTGTTTTGCTGGATTTATTTCTCAAATCATTGCTGGAAAGATAGCTAGGATCCCATAGGGTGGTGTCTGGGGTCTCTACTGAGTGACATTATAATTTGACCTATGTAGCTTAGTGAAGCTGACCAGTCTCTCGCTTTCCACAGTGAGCCATCTTTATGGATTTGGACTGATGGACGCAGAAGCCATGGTGATGGAGGCAGAGAAGTGGACCACCGTTCCCCGGCAGCACGTGTGTGTGGAGAGCACAGACCGACAAATCAAGTAATGCTTGCTGCCGGCAAACAGCATGACAATGCCCCAAAATAGAGCAAGCCAGTCAATTGCTCAAGACAGCCTCTTGTTGCACACAGAAGCTAAAAGCTTCTGTAGTTTCTCTCTAATGTGACTATGAAATGGTGATAGAACGGCTAGGATTCTGAGCGGTTAAATTCATACTAGTATAGCCCAAGAATCCTTCAAAGAAAAGCATCTTTAAAAAAGGGATTGGGGGATATGCTTACCCCTGGGCTCTTGAAAGTTTTCTACTGTCGATATTTCTATTTGATGGTGCAAGTATTCTCCAGAAGTCAGTGTACTTTTAAAAACTGTAACAAGTCTATACTGCGTAGTTATCCAAAGAGTGGTACAAAATGTACGGTAAATGAGATTGCAGTTTACTCACAGCTTTCAGGGCCTATTCCCCAGTTTTAGTGGCACAAACTTGGAGGCTGTGCTGACAGGGTTTGCCAACAGGATTCTATCTTAGTAGGATTATTAGTGTTTTGCTCTTGGCTTTCTGTTCAGAGACTTTTCTCTCTGAAAAATATTTTTGAACTTTGGTTGATGATGAAACTAGAGACATTGTCATTCTTGAGAAAATTTGTTTGGAAGCAGAAGTAAATCAACTAAAGTTGTTTGAGTTTATTTTCATTCTACTCTTGTGGCAAAGAATGAGAGAGAAAAAACAACAGGGTGGAAAGTTAACCAGTGTTTATTGAGCACTTACTATGGGCCATGCCAAGGGCTAGACACTTCATGTATGTTTTCCTCTTAAAGCTGTGTAACAACTTGGGTATTATTCTCATTTGAAAAATGTGGAAATGGAATCAAAGAAATTATTTGTTTATTCATTCACAAACTCATTCACTAAGTAACTATTTTTCTCGCACTTACTGAATATCAAGCACTGAGCAAAACATTAGGAATAAAAAGGAGAATAAGTAATACTTCCTACCCTTGTGGAGGTTACAGTCTATTGGAGGTATCACACCAAAAAAAATAATAAGTATATAATTACAAATTCTAATAAACGAATGTTGGAAATTTAAAAAATGTAAAAAATAAGAGATAGGGGACATATTTTCACCTGTGGCTCGATGAAGGTCTCAGGGAGGGGAAATTTAAGCTTTGACCTTGAAGGAAGAAGCGTTAGCCATAGGGACATCAGCAACAACAACAAAAGTACTTCAGGCAGAGTAGTGTGTGCAAAGTCCCCAAGGGGGGAAACTTGAATTATCCCAGAGGTTGAACCTGATGCCATTGTGGCTGCAGCCTAGTGTTCAAGGGGAACTGTGGCACAGGAGGAAGCTAGAGAGGAAGATGGGAACCTATAGACAAGAGGGAAGAATGTGCTGGTGGGTTACAGAGCAAGGGATGTGAACCCCCTTTATGCTAATCCCCCAAGCCTCCACTGTACCACAGTAAGTGGTTCTCACAGTGTATTCCATAGATCAGCTACGTCACTATCACCTGGGAACTTATTAGAAATGCAAATTCTTGAGATCCATCCCAGACCTACTCAATCATACACTCTGGGGCCAGCAATCTGTGTTTTAACAAGCTGATATCAATGCATACTCAGTTTGAGATCTATTACCTTCATGAAGATGAAAGAACCTTGTTCCTTTTTCACCTCTCCCTTGCATCTTTCCCACTAACTGGTAATCCTTTCAGTGACCCAGTTATTTTGGTGATAGCACCGTTGTTTAGTATCCAGCTATCAGCTGCTTATCTTACATTGTATATTTATTCCATGCCTCCAGGTTCACTCACCTGAGCTCTGTGATGTCATTTGCTCAAACTCTCCATCTCTCTCTGTTACAGGACAATCCGCCCTAACAGTGCAGTGCGCTCCATCTACAAAGCTTCGGGCTGCTCGGATAACCCCAACCGCCATGTCAACTACCTGGAGCACGTCGTTGTGCGCATCACCATCACCCACCCCAGGAGAGGAGACCTGGCCATCTACCTGACCTCGCCCTCTGGAACTAGGTCTCAGCTTTTGGCCAACAGGTACAGCAGTGGTCTCTGCCCACCAGTGTAGTAGTCACAGCAACACTCGGCTATTCCTTAGGTAGAAGGGAACGGCTGCTGCTTTCACCTAACCTGGGAACCAGCAGAGGGGGCGCTTAGATATCAGGATCTCACTGCTCATAAGTAGAGAGTGTGAAGCTGCCTATAATCTGTAGACGTGGAAAAGTGGGGCATTTAACAGTTGGCTAAGAAAAGGATGCAGTAGAAAAATTGAAGGCCACTTGTCCTTGATCCTACAAAAGAATTGCAGAGCACTAACTCGTAAGGCCTCTGATATCCCCTCCCCCACCATTAAGTATCTGTTGTCATTCGTTACAGATTAACCGAATTCTCTTGCTTACTTTCAAAACTTAAAGGAAATTCTAATTTTTTAAAGCAGGTGTTAACAGATTTTTTCTGCACAGAGCCAGACAATAAATGTGTTGAGCTGTGTAAGCCAGGTCTTTATCCCAACTACTCAACTCTGCCATTCGAGTACAGAAGCCACCTAGACAATATAAATGAATACGCATGCCTGTGTGCCAAATCAAACTTCACTTACAGAGAGGCGCAGGCTAGATTTGGCCTGAGGATTATGGTTTGCTGACCCCTGTTTTTAAGGTTGACTCTTCAGTCCTTTTTTTTTTTTTTTTTTTTTTTTTTGAGAGACGGAGTCTCACTCTGTCTCCAGGCTGGAGTGCGGTGGTGTGATCTCGGCTCACTGCAGTCATCGCCTCCCAGGTTCAAGTGATTCCCCTGCCTCAGCCTCCTGAGTAGCTGTGAGTACAGCCGTGCCCCACCATGCCTGGCTAGTTTTTTGTATTTCAGTAGAGACGGGGTTTCACCATGTTGACCAGGATGGTCTCGATCTCCTGACCTCGTGATCCATCCGCCTCGGCCTCCCAAAGTGCTGGGATTACAGGCATGAGCCACCGCACCCAGCTGACTCTTCAGTCTTTATTGCCCTAGAGGGTATTCAGTTTCGCTTGTTAACCTCTCCTCCCTGCTTCCTCCAAAACACTTCCCCAGCATATAAGTAACTGTATTTTGACAGGCCAAGATCCTGCTGAGAGAATGTGGCCAGAATGTTCTATCACTCATTTTCTTTTGCTCCCTTGGCTTTTTGAGTGGTTGGGAGCATGGGAGAAAGTTGTCAGCAAGTGGGACCGGAGAGGGGAGATGTCAGCTTTTCTTGTGATCCTCGTTCTCATGGTGGTTCTAAATGACAAACCACAGCCCAAAGCCTAAAGCTTCTTTGATTTTTTTTTCTCTCAGAAGAACATTTAATGGGAGCAAAAACTTTCTTATCAGTGGCATATATAGTTCAAATGAAAGTCAACCTTTTAGACTTAGTCAACCAAGTAGACATAGCCACTTGTCCACACGCCAGGTGACCATGGCAGAGGTGATCTTTGTTAGAACACTAACAACAGGCCAGAGGTGTTGAGAGGCAAGAGGCCCATGAAAGTCTGCACGGCCAACAGTGAGACTGAACTTGCCAGTTGCTTTTAAAAATCCCTAACTTCATCTACTATAGGACAGTGAGAAAAGGAGAGAACAATAACTTTTCTGGCTTATAGCAACTAGGAGTACAGAATCTGAAATCTTTTTTTTTTTTTTCTTTTTTGAGATGGAGTCTTGCTCTGTTGCCCAGGCTGGAGTGCAGTGTTGGCACAATCTCGGCTCACTGCATCCTCCACCTCCTGGGTTCAAGCGATTCTCCTGCCTGAGCCTCTCCAGTAGTTGGGATTACAGGCACACGCCACCACAGCCAGCTAATTTTTGTATTTTTAGTAGAGACGGGGTTTCACCATGTTGGCCAGGCTGGTCTTGAACTCCCAACCTCAAGTGATCCTCTTGCCTTGGCCTCCCAAAGTGCTGGGATTACAGGCATGAGCCACTGCGCCCAGCCCGGAATCTGAAATCTTCATGTGCATTTTATTTCTGTGCTTAGACTTGCTGTGTTCTTTCAAATCTGACGTCTTCCATTAGTGTATGGGAAACCTGGGTTTAGTACTTTAAATGTGATGTGCAGCTTTGCCACAATAAGTATATGCAGGTGCAAGGAACATAAGGATTCCTCAGCATAGGATCGCTGGGCACTTCCTCATGTCCTCCTCCCACTGCAGACAAAGAGCCCTCAGCAGGCCGCCTGCAGGGTAGTTGCAGGTACCTGCCTGAGGTTTCTTTCCAGCAAGCAAAACTTCAGATACACAATTACGTGATGAATGAAAGTCTCTCCAGCTGTGGTTACCGAAGCTAGGGAAGGCCTTTATTTCTTGCTTTTTTTTTTCTTTTCTTTACTATTATTCATCTGGGTTTAACTTGAAAATGTATCCTGGTGAAATACTGTGAAGTGCAAAGGTTTGCTTCACATGTGTGGATCGTGTTCCCCCGAGCCCCCTTCCTTGTAGAGAAACAGTCCCTCCACTGTTGCTGTTTGCTTGAAAAACTCAACCTCTTCAGCCTGTCTGGGCTCTTCCTGCATATTCCGCTATTTATTTTTGGCTTCCCCTGAAATGACGTCAGTGAGGAAACTTGTGAGCAGAGGAGCTATGGAGTCCATCACAGGCATTTGGTGGATTGCAGTGTTGCTGGCTTCGGGCTCGCATGCATTCTTCAACAGCCGACATCTGCTTTGCTCTTTGCAAAGTGCTGAACACAAGAGTGCTGCATGACTTGTGTCGGAGAAAAGAAACAGGCATTTCCGACGTGCGGTGACCGGCACTCCCATAGCGCACCTCAGTCTCCCTCATCAAGACCACCTGGGAATAAAGTTTGCTCCCAGAATGTGTCTTCTTGGTCTGGAGCAGTTTCTTCAAGTGTGGCTCTCGTTTATCCTCCATCTCAGTCCTGAAAATAAGTAGCCACTGAAGGGAGGTAGAGAGCCTGGAGATTGGAGGGGGCTGGAGACCCCAAGAGATGTAAAGGATATTGTGAATTCATTTGTCTACAAGCTCTGCAGAATTATTGCTCTGAGCAGCTGACCCTTTCCATGTGAAACAGCTGCACCCAGTCCCAAAACCATGAATGGCCACCTTCCAAGGCCTGGCTCCCCCGTTCCTGCTGTGCTTGACACTGGTAGCGTCCCTCCTACCGAGGCAGCTAAAGAAAGACAGTTTCTTTTGGCACTCTATCCATCTGGAGTATTCTGAAGCTTTCATTTCATTAGAGGAAACTTCTCCTCAAAACCTCTCAGTCTCTGACCTAGTGGCAAGGAGGCCTCATGCCCTCTCACCTTGGCCCCATTTCAAAGCACATTCCCAGAATGGAGAGCTGGGAACAAGGGCATAGAAAGGGGTGGAGAGGAGGTGAAGCAAAGGCCTGCTTTGGTCCTGGTGTCCTTCATGTTGGTATGCAAGGCAGTCCGTCTCCGTGGTGGGGAAAAAAAATGAAGAGGTCAGGTTTTAGAAGGAATTTGCCAGAGATGATTGGTAAGAGCAATAAATATTTCCCCTGCCAGACCCTTGTCTTTTTTTCAGAGAAGTCAAGATTTCTCAGGAGGACCATGTAAAGCAAAGAACAAAGATTTTTTTTTTTAAATAAGAATTCTGAAAAGTTTAAAACAATGTTTCCCTAGCAGAGGTGGTTTGAGATGCAGATGTTGGCTTCTTGTGGCAGACTTTTCCTCATTTTATCTGTCCTACCCCTCTGGGGGTAGGGGTGATTCTTTCATCCCGATTTAGAATTTCCAACACTGCACACTTAACTAGCCTGGCAGCCAACGTGGAAAACTCCCCAAGGCCTTTGAAGCAGCTCCTCTGCTCCATGGCTTACTCACAGCAGGCTGCGTGTTGGCTCCTGGGAGAAGGAACCAGAATCTGGAGGCTCACTTGGCATCACCTCTCCTTTGCAATGAAAAAACCAGAGACCAGACAATGAGGATGAAGCAGAGGGGGAGAGTCCAGAGGACAGTGCTCTCCTTTTCAGTATTGACAAAATATACGTCCTATCTGGGGACCTGAAACTATGGTCACTATTTATGGTTGGCTTTCCAGAAGTCCTCATTTACTTAGACATTTCAGTGAGGAATTTCTTCAGAATTGTTTATCTCCTCACCACAGGAATTCCTTGAAAGTCTGTTTTCTGAGAAGTGCTGAACACATTGATGTAGTCTGTGTGGGCCGTCTGGAGCCCCTCAGTGGCTCCCTGTCCTGGCTGACGGGCACTTGCCTGAACTCCTGTGAAGAACAGCTGTTGGAGGAGGAACAGTTTCCCCAAGCATCTGCAGGTGCTAAGCGCTGGAAGGCACTCAGCAGCATTCAGAACTCCAGTCCAGCTTGAGCTCTGTGCCCCATTAGCCCGGCGTGCATGCTCCCCTGGCAAGCCCCATGGATCATTCAGTGGGTGTGTGCCGTGGGTCAATGGAGAAGTCCTGGAATGGACTTTCCTTTGCTCTTCCCCTGCCCTCCCACCCTCTTGGTTCTCCCCTTGGCCTGTATACCCTGCCTAACAAAAAGGCAAATTGAATATTCACAGCAAGTGATTTACTTCCATAAAGAGCATGGAGGTCGAGTGTGTAGGGAGAAGCCAGGTGGGCTTGGGTCCTTTGAAAATGTTTTTAGATGAGAGCAACTTTAGATATAAGCCTATCTACTATGACACATTCAAAGTCTGCCTGTGTCAAAATTTTTCAAACAAAAGCTTATCCCAGCAGATTCTTTCTTCAGCTGCATCTGTTAGAATTATAAAAAGCTGTCTTTTTTTTTTTTTTTTTTTTTCTGAATCTCCCTTATTGAGTTTTAGATTTAGCTTAGATGTACTGGCCCTCTGTTCCAAATTTTGGCCTCGATTGAAAGGTGAAACTTTGCCTCACTCTCTAAATTTGATTACAGATGAATATCTCTGCTTCTAATTATGGCCTTAAATGAAGAGAAGGTATACTTTCTAATCTGCAAAACCTATGGAGTCCTATAGTTAAATATATTTAAAATGTAGTGTTTATGCTTCAGTCATTTCTGTCACTTCCCTACCCAAATGTTCAATGACAGACTATTGACATTTGTAAGGCATCATGGTATATAAATGCATCTGTGGGTTGCAGTAAAAATTACACTTTTGCAGTGAATGTTTTACATTCCAGTAACACCCAACCACGTGAACCTTCTTCCTTCATTCAAAAGAAGGTACAGCCTTTGGAGTTAGACAGAGCTGGGTTTTTCTTGACTTCACTGATATCTGTGTTTCAATTTAGAAAGCCTAGTTTTCTCATTTATAAAATAGATGTAATAGTATATACCTCACAGGGTTGGTTGGTACACATATTAAGATCACATACAGTTACATACTTAGCACAGTGCCTAGCATAGTAAGCACTTAATAAGTGGTAACTCTTATTACACAGTGCTTCTCCAAGCACCTGGTACATGACTCTATCAAATGCAGTTGGCTGGGTCCCTCTCCCAAAAAGTCTAATTCTATCAGTCTGCGGTGAGGTCCAAGGATGTGCATTTCTAATAAGCTCCCAGGTGATCCTGAAGCTGCCTGTCCACAGACCACACTTTAAATAGCAAGGATTTAAAAGATCATCCAGCTTTTTCATACACATTCTTATTACTTTTGTGTCATCAAAAGACTTGGGAGCAGTATGCTGCTGGATGCTGTGCAAGGAAATTACAAAGGGGCTTATAATATAAAACAGATATTTCAATAAAAGCCATCTACTCTAAAATGAATTAAAGCTTGAGGAAGATTAAGTACTTATGTACCCACAAGAAGGAATGCATTTTGGGGTTGGTGAATGAATTGATAATAGTTTGCATATTGGAAGGTTTTTTACCAAAAAAAAAAAAAAAAACTTATCATTTTAGGTATTACAGACCTCTAGAACCAGTTCCTTTCTCCTTCTCAATCTTTCTTAAAGAAGTAATTGAGATTAGGAAAGAAAGAAAAAGCAAATAGTATGTTTTAAATACCCTGTATCAGAAGAAATTATTTAAAACTTACAAAAACCAAACATCTAAAGAAAACCAAAAACTCAACTACAGTGGAGCCAAATGAGTTCTCCAAGCTCTACCTTAAATTGTAATGAATCACCTTAAAAAAATAAAAAATAGAAGAGAGAAAAGAGAAAATTTCCAGGAATATTAGCCTGATGTCTAGTTCTGTAGTGAACATAAATACCATTTGAATAGTAGTGGATGATTCTGAAATTAAGATCCATTTACAATTTTAGAAATAATTATATGATAACACATAGCTGTCAGTATTTATAAAACATCTTGTTATTTAGTTGCCATAACATCACAGAAGAATGCTGTGGCCTTGTTACATTCACTAGACTCTTTAAGAGGAAGGGAAATAAAGCTTACAGTAATTATGTAAGTTATTTCCTGAGTTAATTCCTCTAAAGGATATACTACACTTGATGGTCATCTTTTCTACCAGGCTTCATCCAAAGTAATTTATTTGGAAACCACTTGCAGGGATAGGGCTGTGGGGCACCATTTTAATAACTGGATGCATAATTTGTGCCATCACATGCATATATCATTTCATCGAGCACATGATTATGAAGTCAACTTTGACAGGACAGAATTTCACTGCAAGAGGAGAAGTGGATAAAGGCATGGAGTTAATGTACTTAGGCTTTCAGCACACTGGCTCTGCTTTATTGACATTTTACCCACACTAATAATGTTGGCATGTGTCTGATCTCTTCACTGTTGGCACAGCGTGGATGTTCACACTGGGCATTAAGCTTTTTAGTTGATAAAAGAAGATCCCACAATTGGAATCTCCGTAGCAGGTATCCATGGTTTGACACTTGATTGTCTTAAGCAAGTATGTTCTTTGCAATGCAAAGCAAACCTACAAGCTATATTACCTTTTGTTTTATGCAGAGATGCAGTTTCCTTTAATGTTACAATGGTAGAAAATAAGAAGTAGCTGAAATATTGAATCCAAGTTAAAACACACAACAATGTGTACTTATAAAGGACGGAATGAAACTAGCAATGTAAAGCCCAGTTAGGTGATACAACAACCATTGGTGCCTGTTTTTTTTCCCCATCAACTCTTTCAGCAAAATGTGATGGTTCCGTTTGGCTGCATTTTCATTCCTCTCCTCAACTCTTATATTCACATGAAATTAATGAACATTCCAACTCTGAATAATGTGAAGAGACCAGGGGGTGGAAAACTGCTTAGCCACATAGACAGAGCTCATTTATGTTTGGGCTTTGAAACACTTACTTGAATTCTGATTTGTGGATATTTCTTCTTGGCACTCAGTTTATATTTAATTTTTGTGCCCGATGTGATTTGAAAGTGATTGGTAGCAATGAAATGACTTTCAAAGGTGGACAGGAAAGGGTGGAAGGGAAGAAACGTAGGGTCTGCTAATCCAGCAGTCAAATCATTGACCCATGAGTGATTAAAAGTTGGCTGAGGTTGTGGAAACAAGACTGCCCCTCATGTGATGGCAGCTTCAAGTCTCCTTTGTAGTTTTTGGATGTGAGGCAATGAGCCAAGTGTTCTGTCTAAACTGTTTGGGAACTGCTTTTAAGTTCGGCACTCTTGGAGAGGTATTATGTGACAAGTTATTGCTTCAGTGCCCTCAAATGGCACCATGGCCTCCACGAATTAGAGCTTAAGCTGGAGCTGTGGGACTTAAGGAAGGAAGTGGTTCTAAACTGCTTTTCTGCCTCTAGCCATTTCTATATCAACATATTCCCTGTAACAACATCTCTCTGTTAGAAAGGGCAGTTTGAAAAAGCTCCTCTTCCCCTTCTCTGTTGTCTTCTTGCCCAACATACACATGTTGTGGGTTTTTAGTGAAGGATTCAATGGATGTAAGTTAAGTATATAATGACACAGCCATTTCTTCTTGTCCAAGTCTAGTCTTAAGCCATAAACTTGTGAAATGAGCTGATTGTGGTTGTTCAGTGGATTGTAGAATCTCCATAAAGTGCACCATCCTTTCTCTATTGACCCATTCCAGTGGGAAAATATTCATGTAAAAAGCTACCATCTTCATCCTTGTCACTATGAGCCAAAGTTGCCAGATCCAACCTGGTTCCTCATTGAAGTGCCACACTCCTCTATTTCAAGAGGGAACCTTTATAGATCATATACAGATGTTCTAAAAAGAGAGAGAGAATAGGCTTCATGTCCAGGTAAACTTTGAAAATCACTGCCTCCCAATTAACCCCATTATGGAAATTGATAAAACACATTTGCATATTCTGAAGATCTGAGATGTCCTCTATTAAAGAGTTCTACTCATCTGTGTTTGATTCAGCCTTTCCCAAATTTTTTGACCGTGGGACACCTGAGAATGCTGCCTAATGATTTTCATTTTTCTGTCTTTCAAGGGTTCAGGAACATATAGCAGGTGATTTTCCTGTTTATTGCTTTTCTCTAGGGAATATTGCAAAGTGTTAGCCATTTACCTATCACAATCCAAAATTGTGTTTCTGAACCCTTTAGCTTTAGAATCCTGCTGGCATTTTAGAAAGAGCCTCAGACGCACTGATAAAATACGTTTTTAAAAAATCAGAGTTCTAATATATTGTTATAAGAAGACTGAACTAGTTACTTTTATGTTTAGAAGGGCACATTTTCTCTCAATGGGAAGAGGTACAGAGACGGTCAGATTATAACCACCAGTTTGTCTGGTTAACATGAGATTAAAGCAAAGAGAGTTGATTTGTGTGTTCTGAATAGCCATCAAACTTTAGTTACCATAACGTTTGTTACCATTTGTCCCCAATGAAGGAGAGAAATATCCCAGTAACTGGACATGATTGCCCCTAAGAAAATTTTAGAGATATTTTTCCTCTCTGTTTGCCTTGCTCACTTGCAATATTTTACTCTTTTTTTATTTTTTCGGTGAAATAATAGATGAACATAATTTTTTAAAGTTCTATACAAAAAGGACTTGCCCCGTCTTTCACTTTCCACTATGTAGGTTTCATCTTTACAGAAAATGTCTTCTGTATCTTTGGGATATTTATTTGGGTAGTCAAGTCTATGTTATATAACTGCATAAGTGATGTGTTTATTTATTTGAAACGGAGTCTCGCTCTGTCATCCAGGCTGGAGTGCAGTGGCATGATCTAGGCTCACTGCAACCTCCGCTTCCTGGGTTCAAGGGATTCTCCTGCCTCAGCCCCCTGAGTAGTGGGACTACAGGTACACCACCATACCCAGCTAATTTTTGTATTTTTAGTAGAGACGGGGTTTCACCATGTTGGCCAGACTGGTCTGAACTCCTGACCTCAGGTGATCTGCCCACCTCGGCCTCTCAAAGTGCTGGGATTACAGGCATGAACCGCTGCACCCACTTATTTCTTAATATGTTAATTTTGTACATTATTAATGTCTCTTTATTCTTGAAAGGGAATCTGTTTGTTTTCTTTCCCTTCATACTTCATATCTTTCAGGATTCCATTGCAGGAAACAGAATAATTCTAGCTATTTCAAGCAGGAAGAGATTTTAAACTGCAAATTCGGAGCTTTGGAAATCATTGGAAGGACTGAAAGAGCAGGATCTAGGCTGGGATTTCAGGCATAACTCCCTGAACTGGATAAGATTAGTGGGCAGTCTTTTTATTGAAGCATAATTTACCTACAATGTAAATTCAGTTTTTTATGTGAATAATTCAGTGAGTTTTGACAAATCTGTGTTGCTGTATAGCCACACGCCATTACTTTCAACACATAAAACAATTCTATCATCACCCTCAAAAATTCTCCATGCCTCTTTTCCTCACTCCTCCCCAGCCCCTGGCAACCACTGATCTGTTTCTTTACGTATAATTTTGCCTTTTCTAGAATATTGTATAAATTGAATCATGCAGTATGTAGTCTTTTGTATCTGGCTTCTTTCACTTAGCATAATGTTTTTTAAATTCATTTATATCATGGTATGTATTAGTTATTACTGGGTAGTTTGTTGTATGGATATACAGTCATCCATTTTCAATCTGTGATTGAATTCACAGATGCAGAATCCACAGATACAGAGGGCCGACTGTACCATAATTTGTTTACACATTTACCAGTTGATGGACACTTGAGTTGTTTACAGTTTTGGGGAATTATGAACATTCATATGAAGTTTTTCGTGTGAACATATGTCTTCATTTATCTTGTTTAAATAGGTAGGAGGAGGATTGTTGAGTTTTATGGTGAGTGTGTGTGTAACTTTATAGGAACTGTCAAACTGTTTTCCAGAGCCTCGTATCATTTTGCACTCCTATCAGCAGTATAAGAGAGCCCTAGCTCCTCCACGTCTTCAATACTCTACTGTCAGTCTTGTAGATAGAGTCTTAACCTGGTTTTCCTGATCCCCAGTGGGTTCTCCCTTCCAGATTTGCTATTACATAGCCAGCCCCAATTCTGTTTCTCTGTGGTAAAACAATGATTTATATATATATGTATATATATATATCTGCAAATTGGTGACATCCAGGATGCAGACCAGCTCTAGTGCCCAGCTGAACTTGCTAATGGATACAAAAAACAGTGTTGATTGTGGTATTAACTAGACCCTCATTGGATTTGAAATATCGCACATAACAATGTTTTATTCACTTTCAGGCTATTTGATCACTCCATGGAAGGATTCAAAAACTGGGAGTTCATGACCATTCATTGCTGGGGAGAAAGAGCTGCTGGTGACTGGGTCCTTGAAGTTTATGATACTCCCTCTCAGCTAAGGAACTTTAAGACTCCAGGTGAGAACTCCCTTTCTATACATTGTTCTACTGTGTAGAAGAAAATGATGGAGTATATTTTGGCCAGAGTGTTTCACACTCACATATTAGCATCTTTTCTCATGTGGTTCATTTCATGTGTGCTTTGAATTACCTGCATGTATTTCAGTTCTCAAGATTACCATTTGAGAGATAATAATTTAAGGATAGGAAATAAAGAATACATATAGTATAGAACAAAACATGACAGCTTTTGATTGATGTTTCAGAATACATGATCCACATCTCTAACCAGCTTCCCAGACTTTCTGTGTCTGTAAACAAGCCAGCCTGTCTACCGGCACTGAGTTCAATTGCATAATTTCCCAAGAAGAGACAGGCTTCCTTAGTTATCTATTTCTTTTTAGTTTTCCCTAAATTTACTTTTCAGTTTAGGCAAGACATTGAGCTCGGCCCATGCCAGCTAATCTGGGTACCACTAAAGAAAATGATGATGATATTCTTCCCTGCATGAGCCCAAGAGCCAAGGAAAAAGAAACCCTTCTTGACATGTAAAACAGAAATTATGATGTTAACAAAGGTCTTTTCAGGTAGGCTCAGTCTGTTTCTGCACATAGCCTATTCCCGTCTTCATGCTAACCTGTAAAGCTTGTTTATAATATAAAATAAGGGAAAGTACAAGGCAACATGGGGTGAGAGACTGTGTTGCCCATTACAGAACCCTACAGAGTGGCTCAGCAGTGAATGATCCGTTTGATAACTAATTAGCTTCCCACCCATCCATGAACACATCTTTAGCCATCAGATAAAGTCCTCCTTCTCAGTGCTCTGTCCAGTCCTCTTTAGAAGAACCAGGCTTGGGGGAAGTTTTGGGACTGACATCCAGTTCTTGCCCTCTCCAGATTACAGAATAAAGTAACCTAGACATTCTGTAATTGTAGGAGTGTGTAGCATTCAGATACAGCTAGCTGCACAGGGCAAAGGAGGCACACAGCAGAACACAGGGATAAAGGGCACATTTGCCAGACTTTTGCCTGCCAATCTGAGAAAGTTACTCATTCTGAGAGATCCATTGTTGACTGTACATTTTGGTTATCTCTTCCCTAGTTCTATAATGAGGTTCATCTTTGTTTGCCACAGTGGTCCCATAATCAGGGAGGTCAAAGCCAGAA
Organism: Pan paniscus; assembly: GCF_029289425.2. Classification (NCBI taxonomy): domain Eukaryota; kingdom Metazoa; phylum Chordata; class Mammalia; order Primates; family Hominidae; genus Pan; species Pan paniscus. The sequence goes on from NC_073260.2 coordinate 75,340,993, forward strand.
TGGTGGCCAGGTCACAATGAATCAGGATAAACGTTTTGTTAAAGAGTATCTGTGCCCAGCTCACCTCCAGAATGCAGCCTGAATATAGTGGTTACCAAGTTTTTATCAAGAAAGCAAATGTTTGTCAATAAGGCAGGATTGATAGAGAAAACATGCAGATTATAGCCCAGAGTTTCTAGACCCTTTCACTTCTTTGTAATCTACATAGTTCCCAGGATCTTCCTCTCTCCTTTCTTCCTCTTTGCAGCGCATGCTTATTGCCCTGCCATGAGGTTGCACAGGGTCATGGCACATAGGTGAAACGGAAGCATGGTGACTGGGCTGTGATCCATTAGCAGGCATCACTGCTGGACTCTTACAGGACAAGAGACCCCGGAGAAATAAACACTGTCAAATGTGGCAGTTGTGTAACAAGGAAGGTGCAGACATAAAGAGTATGTTTTTGAGCATTTTAAAGTTATAAAACTAACTAAACGTGACTCTGTTCTTTATTACCACCAGACACCAGAAATTCTACTCTCCATGATAAGCCCAGGCTGCTCCTAGGGCTACTGGTTAACCATGCATTGCATCTAAGGGTCAGGGGTCACGAATATAAATCTCTCTGCCCTCAAGAAGTTCTGAGTCTATACAGAGCTTACTATGATTATGTGCACTTAAAACTCTACAGTAGCTCAGAGAATCTAGAGTTACCTATTTCATAGCAGAGGCATCTCCTTATACTATTTAAATGTTCACATTTAACCCTAGTCACCTCCAGTCATTTTAGAGGTGTTGAGGTGTTCTTTTTACGCCAGACGAGAGATACCCTAATGCTATTACTGGCCTGGAGACTTTAATAGAAACATATAGTCTTTGTGTATCTTTACTTCAACCAACCTTTCATTTCAGGATTAGTTACACCTTTAGTAAGGGACTTTGAGTGTCCTGTTTATGGGTGGGGGTGTGTGTGTGTGTATGTGCATGTGTCTATATCATTGTTTCTGTGGTGTACAGTCCTATGATAGTTTTCTTCCTCTCTGATTAATAAGGGTTACATCAGTAAGCGAGTAGAAATTCAGTTGGATCTGTAGAATTTTCTAGCCCAATTAAATGGTAGACTCATCCCCTAATATAGAACTTCCTGGTTCCAAACTGAATTTATATTTATTTATTGTCTCTTCTCATTTATTTATTATTACAATACATATTAAGAGCGTTTGAGGGTGTTTTGATTTTTGGCACATTGAACCTATATATGCAGATTGCATTTATGTGTTAGCAAGTAAGATGGATTTTTCTCCTTCTGTATTTACACAGCTATTTCATAATAACAGGTTTCAATATTAATTGCAAAATCATCTATAAAATTTAGCAAACAGAAAAAGGGGTAGAGGAGAAAAAAAATGATGGCCCAAATATGACAGTTATTTGAAGTGAATCATAGTAGAGGTTCTAAGGAAATAAAATTACATAATAAGTGAAATATAAAGAGATGAATTACACAGGAAGGATATCCCTAGTGGGCTTATGATGTCCTTCAGAAATGGCACAAAGGGAAATAATCAATTTTGAGACAGCACTCTTCAAAGCACTTAGAGGGTAAACTTTTGCATCCAAAACGATCTTAAACAAAATGAACTAAATTTTAAGGTGACTAATGATTAGGATGACCTATAGTGTCCTTGTATTATATACTTCATTTGTACACTTGAGAGATGTCATAAGGAAAATGCGTTCTCTTTTGCACTGCTACCTAAAGGCAATCAGATAGGTCATCAATTTCCAGCAGTCATTCACTTCTTATCACTCCCTAATGCGTGTTACTTAGAATTCTGGGCCTGAATAATACCCTGATTGTGAAAAGCTTGGTCATTAACAAATGAGTCCAAAGAAAAGCTGGCAGAGGGCAAACCATATATAAACCAATTGTACTGGTCCAATGTAAAAGTCAAAAAAAAATGCATGCATCACAGAATGTGTTCATTTTTAAATGTCAGGCTCCTAAACTCCTAGAAATGAATAGGAGATAATTTTGTATATGGTTTAAAAACACAGGATTTGGAATTGGAGTATGTTTTAATACCAGTCTGTCCTCTTATTGCCTTTGAGGAAGTTACCAACCTCTGTGGCTCTGTTTCCTCCTCTATATATTGGGAATGTTAGTACCCACCTTAGAATTGTTTTGAACAGTGAATGGAATAAAACTTACAAATCACTTAGACTGGGGCTTAGCATATAGAAAGCACTTAAAAACATCAAACATCGATTTGATGGTGATGGTAGGTGCTAATAGATGAAGGACGCCGACAAGCTGAAATCCATCACTTTCTGAGCTAGCCCCAGACCCTAGCCCCTGACCTTGTCTAGATTCTATGCATTAAGCCAAGGTGAGAGGGGTTCTGAGGGGCATTCTACCTTCCTACCAGCATATGCCTATGTTTGTAATGGTTTTGTCTTAATCACTTCTGCTTACGGTTGATTCCTTTTGAGGTCAGTTTTACTAACTTTAATGAAATGGAGGCACGTTTCCTTTTTTTTTTTTTTTTTTTTTTTTACTTTTTGCATTGAACACAATTTTATGAAGCTAAGAAATAACTTAACAAATAAGAACTAAACTAAAGCAAAATGCTCCTTGTAAGTGATCCAAACTCATAGAAGGTGAAACACTTGCCTCAGGTCTCAAGGCGTTCCTGCCCAGAAAATGCTGTTTTGGGCCAAGTGTGGTGGCTCACGTCTGTAATCCCAGCACTTAGGGAGGCTAAGGCGGGTGGATCACCTGAGGTCAGGAGTTCAAGACCAGCCTGACCAACGTGGTGAAACCATGTCTCTACTAAAAAATACAAAAATTAGCTGAGCGTGGTGGGGGCCACCTGTAATCCCAGCTACTTGGGAGGATAAGGCAGGAGAATTGCTTGAACCAGGGAGTCAGAGGTTGCAGTGAGCCTAGATCATGCCATTGCACTCCAGCCTGGGTGACAGAACGAAATCAAAAAAAAAGAAAGAAAATGCTGTTTTGCACATTGACCCACAGAACATTCTGCAATGATGGAAATGCTGTCCAGTAGGATGGCCACTAGCCACATATGGCTCTTGAGCACTGGAAATATGGTTAGTGTGACGGAGAAGCTGAATCTCAAAATTTTTGTTAATTTTAGTTCATTTAAGTTTAAATAATCAAATGTTTAATGGCTATCACATTGGACAGCACAGGTCTATAGGACAGTATCATTAGTGATGTTTTCTAAATATTGAATGACCGATACCAGGAATTAGGGAGAACAAAGAGTTGTTCTGTCTACTTATTAAGTCAGATAATGCCAAAATAAAAATTTTTTTTTTTTTTGAGATGGAGTCTTGCCCTGTTGCCCAGGCTGGAGTGCAGTGGCGTGATCTCCGCTCACTGCAACCTCTGCCTCCCAGGTTCAAGCGATTCTACTGCCTCAGCCTCCGAAGTAGCTGGGACTACAGGCACGTGCCACTGCGCCCGGCTCATTTTTTTTTCGTTATTTTTAGTAGAGACAGAGTTTCACCATGTTAGCCAGGATGGTCTCAATCTCCTGACCTCGTGATCCACCAGTCTCAGCCTCCCAAGGTGCTGGGATTACAGGCATGAGCCACCGCACCGGGCCATATAAGACTTTTTATACCTAGAAAAACAAAGCCTTCTATTAAGTCCTGGGATTCTCTTAAATATTTCTAATTTGAAATTCAGCCCTTGATCCAGCAATCTGAAGTGTGTTTGTTTCTCAGTCTTCCTATAAATGCTGACTAAATCAAGGCCTCTCTTGTAGTACATGCTCAGTCAATATGTGGTATGTGAATTATTAAATAATTCTGCAAATGATGAGAAATACGCATTTCTAGCTCTGCGTTTGATGTAGTGATTCATATCCATCTGCCTCCCACAGTTCTGTTGCTTTTTCTTGAGTGAGAAGGACTTAAAGATGTTACAGAGCTAAAGAGGGAAAATTTGGTCATGCTGTGATTTCATTATTATTTCTCAAGGTAAATTGAAAGAATGGTCTTTGGTCCTCTATGGCACCTCTGTGCAGCCATATTCACCAACCAATGAATTTCCGAAAGTGGAACGGTTCCGCTATAGCCGAGTTGAAGACCCTACAGATGACTATGGCACAGAGGATTATGCAGGTGAGCTGGCTTCCAGTGGGACACAGGCTAAAAAGAGGCAGCTCATGCATCATCCCACCACATGGGAGAACAGAATGGAATGGAATGGAATGGAATGGAATGGAATAGAATAGAATAGAATAGAATAGAATAGAATAGAATAGAATAGAATAGAATAGAATAGAATAGAACAGAACAGAATAGAACAGAACAGAATAGAATGGAACAGAACAATCTACTACCCATATTCTGACATATTTTCTTCCCCTTAAATATTTGTGTGTGTATATCAGTGCACTCATATATTCAAATATCCATATGTGTTATCTACAAAGCTAATAGTCCATACTGTGATTGTACCATAATATAGTTAATCTGTAATCTGGGACATATTGTTCGCTTACAGAATTTTACACTATTTTAAACACGGTTTGGATAAACATCATTATTTATCAATCTTTGTCTATATCTTCATTATTTCTTTAGAATAGAGTTCTGTTTTGAGACTTACTGCATCAAAGAGGATAATCAGCTTTAGGGCTTGGAAACATTTTGTCACTTGCTATCCAGACAAGATGTACCAGTCTTCACTGTGACCAGCTATGTGATTGTTTATTACACTCATTCCTGCCAACAGAAAAAAATAAAGAGAACAAAAAGTAAAAAAAAGAAAGAGGTGAACGTTTTAAAAATGTTATAGCTTTGATTGCCTGTAAATCTAAACATTTCTTCCTCTGTAGTTCTCTGAATTAAATACAACTGTCTTTTACCCATTTTTCTATTCGAAGTACAGTAATCCTCTTATCTCCTTGTGAACACTCTGTATGTTATTGTCTCTCACATTGTTTCGTCTTTGCTGAAAACATATTATCACTTATCACTGTTAAGTTTTGTTTTGTTTTGTGTTGTTTTGACAAAAAAAAAACTATTAGAGGCTGGGGTTTATGGTCTCAGATATAACACTGATATTTTGCAGAAGTTTTATCCTTTAATGTCTACTGAATATTCACATGCTTTGCTTGGTAATCTCTTATTTTTTACATTTGGCCATTAATTCATCTGGAACTCATTTTGGTTTATGACATATAGTGTCAATTGAAGCTCTGTCTTTAGTTATTTTCCAGACAGACTAACATCATTGGCCAAGTAACTATCCCTTCTTTTTTTATTAGTTTAGGATGCTTCCTTTGTAACAATATAGTAAGTTCTTATACCAGCATCTTTTCTGGTTCCACCTTTTCTGATTCATCAATCTAATAATTCTCAAACCAATACCACCCACACTGTTTTGTTTTCATTTCATGATGTATTTTTATATTTGTAGAACATCTGCTTCCCATTTCCATAGCAATTATTGCCCTATTATTCTTCCAGATGAATTTTAGAATGATTTTTAAGTCTCCCTTTAAAAGTCTCATTGGAATTTAATTTGAATTTATATGCAATCTTATGGGAAGAATTGTTTTTGCAACATACAATCTTTCCATTTAAAACATAGATCATGTCCCACTTTACTGAAATCTTTTAATTTTATGTAGTTTTCTTCTTGTTAGCGTTACACCTAAGTATTTTGGGCCTTGGTGCTCTTATAGTGGAAAATATTCCATGCTTTCTAACTAGTATATGCTGGTGTGTAGGAAATCTATTGGTTGTATTTATTTTATATATGGCCACTTTGCTTAACTCTTTCATTAATTTATATAGTTTAGAGTTGATTTTCTGGGATGGTTTAGGTATTACAGCCTTATCATCTGCAAATTGGTTTTGTTGTCCTTCTTGTCATTATTTCTGACTACTGTCTTGTTGCATTGGCTAGCACTCCTAGGAGCATTCAATCCTTCTAAGATATGACATGTAACACATAATGGACAAAGCTTCTCCTAATGAAGAACTATTTATAGGCCAGGTGCGGTGGCTCACGCCTGTAATCCCAGCACTTTGGGAGGCTGAGGAGGGTGGATTGCCTGAGCTCAGGAGTTTGAGACTAGCCTGAGCAACATGGTGAAACCCCATCTCTACTAAAAATACAAAAAGAAATTAGCCGGGTGTGGTGGCACGCACCTGTAATCCCAGCTACTGGAGAGGCTGAGGCACAAGAATCACTTGAACTCAGGAGGCGGAGGTTGTAGTGAGCCGGGATCATACCACTTCACTCCAGCCTGGGAACAGAGTGAGACTCAGTCTCAAAAAAATAAAAAAGAAAAGAAAAGAAAAAAAAACTATAAGTACAAGTTTAATGTATCTTTAGATGAGAAATATTTTTTCTTGCAGTTCTGAGATTTTCCTCTAAATACTAAAAATAAAAGTACTTCATTAACCACCTGAACCGACTATCTTACATACACATGTGGTTACTTTTATTCTAAACAGATAGCATCCTAGAATCAATAAACATGCTTGAAATTAAGACCAATTGAGCTTATCAGAGCTGGATTGTATTAGATTTTGTGATGTTTTGCTTTGAGCGTATAGCATTGCTATTTATATTTTAACTAGCAAACTATTTTGTCTTCTCGGATAGGAGAAAGTAGATCCAAAAAACATAAATAGAGTATAATAGTAAGCTGTTACTCTTTATTCATATTTTGGTAATGTTTCCCATTCAAATTTTGGAATGTTGAGATTCAGAACAGTTATATATCTTTGTGGTTTTTCTGATTATATCTCTAAAACATCAACATTGGCACTTGTGAGAGAACCAAGACAATTATTGCATTATTATCCTGCAACCTACAATGCTAAACTTCATCTGGGACAGTTTAAGATGATAAAAGAAACAGCATAGTATGTGAACTTGCCATACAGTGAGAGCCCTTTTGGCAAATATCAAGAATAAATATTTGGGATTTTTTTTTTTTTTATTCTAGAAGTCATCTGGTGAAAATTTAGGGCCACCCATGACTCCTTTCCTTTGGAGCTGCAGTTTTCACCTTCATTTAGAAGTCAGCCAGATTAGAGACACAGATGGCGTTATCATAACCAGATTCCCGTACTGTGTCATTGGATCCAAGGGACTGTGAGATCACAGCTGGCTGAACTTCAGTCCATAGACAGCAGAGACACCACTCCCCTGGTGTACGATGGCAGATGGCTAAAATGTCCCAAGTTGCAGTAGCTATGGAATTTGGAGATCGATTTGAAGCTTTGGGGAAAATAGAAATAAGCAGTGCTGTCAAATGACTCTTGCAGTTAATCAGAAGTATATTCAAGTCTGCAGCATTTTGAAATGACTTATTTCCATTCAGATGGAGAAGTCATCCCTAGTACATGATTTGCTACATCTAAGCAGGAATTTTTACCTAAGTATCAGGGCCTACGTTGATCCCCTCCCCTCACCATGTGATACTGGGCAAGCCACTGAAATTCTTGGAAAATCAGTTTCCTCATCAGTAAAATGAGGGTATTTGACTACCAGATTTTTTCTCTAAGTCATTCCACCCGAGTTCTAACATTTTTTTATGTTTCTGTGATTCAGTTAATTATGAAACATAGTCCCATAATGACTCAAAGAAACCAAGGTATAACAGTAAGTCCTTTGGGTTACAATAAGTAGATTTTCTACTACCCTTGACTTACTATTTGTACATTTCATTCAATATATTTATTGCTAGTTAAAATCATAGGAATTTTCAGTGGGAAAGAGTTTGCAGATTATGAGACCAAATGTTCCAGAATATGGAGAACAAAGAAGAGAATTAAAAACTTCTATAACTAGCCCATGTCATTAGAAAGTTTTTCATCAATCACAAAATAGCTCCATCTTTCTGGCATTTTTTTTCTTACTGTTCATTATCTTCAGTTCTATACCAAAGAATATGTAGTAAGAGAGACTGGGAACTTTCATCCCAGGTCTGGAATCCTTTAAGCTTGCTTGTGTTTTTTTTAAATTTATATGTCATTTTCTTTTGTTGAATTGCCCATTGGCCTTTGTGTAGGATGCAATTTTAAATCTATTATCTGTGTCTGAGACTGGATGCTGATAAGCTTGTGCCAGGTGCTGTAATGGTGTTTCTTCCTGGCCACAGTATTTCAGAGGTATTCAGTAGCTTTAATGAGACAGGTCATTTGGTCCAGGCATTAAATAATAATGCTTTTTTCTTTTTTGTCAACAACTTCTCTCTTTTCTACAAATCCAATCTTTTTACTATTACACATACTTAATTGCAGTTGGTTTTTTTCCAGTTGCTACAGTTCATTTGAATTCTAAAATATTTATCTACCACAAGGCAGCCATATATGCTTTGAAGACCAGGCCATGACTAGAATTTATATTCTTTATACCTAGGTAATTGAGGTTGCCTAGGAATCAAAAGTCAAAAAAAGTCAAGAGCTCATCTCTGGACCTAAAGCCACATTGACAATTATTCCTCTGTCTTAAAGAAACTCTCTGCATAAGAAAAAAAAGGTCTTATTTTATACCAAATTCAAGGTAAAGCTGACCTGCTCTAAAATCATTTTTCCAAGTATTGTTCTGTCTTTTGGAAAGGTCCCTGCGACCCTGAGTGCAGTGAGGTTGGCTGTGACGGGCCAGGACCAGACCACTGCAATGACTGTTTGCACTACTACTACAAGCTGAAAAACAATACCAGGTAAGAGAGGTGCCAAGTCACATCCCCACAGCATGTGCCAGGCATCTTAGGAGTTCCTGCAAGGCTAATACCATGGGGTGTGTGCAGGCCACTGGCATCTTCCACTATTCTCCCGCCAGGACCGAAACATAGAAAAGAGGCTGCTGTGCAGGCCGACTGCCTCCCTGTGTTATTCAGAATGGTGAAAACTATATTGAGTTACAAAACGCAAAATGTGCATGTATGCTGTGAAACTGCAAATGTCTTCTCTCACGTTTGGAGGACGGTGGAGGAACCAGCTAAGCACCTGCCCCTCCAGACCTTTCTTTTTTTTTTTTTTTTTAATTGACAAGTAAAAACTGCATGTATTTATAATGCATAACATGATGTTTATATATATATATGTGTGTGTGTATATATATATACACACACACATACATACATACACACATTTTGGAACAACTAAATCCAGCTATTTAACATATGCATTAGCTCACATACTTATGTTTTTTTGTGGCCAGAATACTTAAACACTACTCTCGTCACAATTTTCAAGTACACAATAAATTGTTATTAACTCTAGTCATCATGAGGTACAATAGATTTCTTGAACTTATTCCTCCCATCTCACACAAGTTTCATGTCCTTTCCACCCCACTGATGTTTGATTTCATGACTTCACAAAGATGCCAATGCACAGGCCAAACTGATGCTTTTCCACATATTCCAGCACATAGGCCATCAGTGTGGCAAAGGGGTTGGTCCTGCTTGATCTCACTCTTCTGCCCTGGGCACTAAGGTGGACCCTGTGCCTCTGAGCCCCTGGTGTCTGCTTGAGCTGTGCAGATATGTTTCCTGGGCAGAGCCAAGGAATGGTGACTGCCCCCATCAGAGTTCATCCTGACCTCCCCTTGTCTCCCACAGCCCCACCCACCTTCTCCCTCCTCCTTCAGGCGAAAACTCACTAAGCATAGCTGCCACACGGTTCCTCCATACTCCAGTCCCCCAGACAGACCCAGACGTGTTAAGAATTCCTGTTGTAAGTCTGCTGGAATTTAAATTCCTTAAGAGAAAGGAGGACTTTGGCTATCTCCCAGCCTCTGTTATCTCCTGCACTTAGCAAAATGCCTGACATTTAATTGGTGCTCAGTAAATATTTGTTGAATGGATAAATAAAGCTCTGTGCTTCCATTATGGGCAAACAAGAAAGTTTTTTTTTTAAGTGTTCTCATATACAACATAAATTTAAATATATTTATATTAATTTAGACAATAGCATACAACCACCAGCGCCACTCACACATGCACATACAGGATCCATATGACAAACAACACACAAAAATAGAAGTCACACCTTTTTAAAGGGACCTTTTTGAATAGAGTTGTGGTTCCCACATAGTTTTCCTCTGATTCACCACCATAACCTTCCTCTCTGTAACCACCATCATTTTTCAAGAGCTAGGTGCAAACCAGGAAATGGTTTGAAAAGTCCTTGGTAGATTTGGTGTTGGGTAACTGCATTGCTACTTCAGCACACTGTGCAGGAGGAAGTTTAACAAACAATCTGGCTCTCTGGATGTGGTGTTGGCATCCTGGTTTAAAAGTGATTTGGAAGCTGAGCTCAGCCATTTGCTCAGCACCTCCAAGAGAATGCTGGGGACTGGTTTGCTCATGACGCTGCCTTCTTTCTTATTGTTTCACAATGCAGGGTCTGTGTCTCCAGCTGCCCCCCTGGCCACTACCACGCCGACAAGAAGCGCTGCAGGAAGTGTGCCCCCAACTGTGAGTCCTGCTTTGGGAGCCATGGTGACCAATGCATGTCCTGCAAATATGGATACTTTCTGAATGAAGAAACCAACAGCTGTGTTACTCACTGCCCTGATGGGTCATATCAGGATACCAGTAAGCTCACTTCAAATACTTGGGTTTTAGAGAGGAAATGTGGTGTTTTCATTTGAGTGACCTCAGGAGGGATAGCCTCTTTGTGAAATCTGGAATTGTGCTTCATATCAAACAGGATCTAGTTCATTTATTTTAAGAGAACCCTTTAGAAGCTTTATGTAAAAATGCTTATAACTTTGTCAGAGTATCCTCAAGACCACCCCCAGATTCAGTGATTTGCTGGGAATATTCACAAGGCCTGGGGTATAGTCGTGCTCATGAACTCACAGATAGGAGATATTACAGCAAAAAATCATCAAAGGGAAAAGGCATATGGAACAAGGTTCAGCCACACAGGGCATGTTCACTTCCCCGTGCAACAATGCGTGATGACATGCATGAAATGTTGTCTACCAGGGAACCTCATTAGAGACTCAGGGCCCAGGGTTGTCACTGGGGGCTGGTCAGACCTGACACATACCAAAATTCCAGACTCTTCAAAGGAAAATAGGTGTTCACCATAAACCATATTGTTTATACAAACAGTTTAGACAAAGTGAGCCACTCTTTTCAGGGTAGTGGGAACCCTCCCAAAATTCAAGTTCCCAGATGTGCCAGCCATGGGCCAACCTTACAAGCAGATTTGCTAAGGACAACATTCAGGCTGCTCTTTTCTGCACACTGACCAAATAGACACCAGGCCTGTATGATATCAAAATATACTTTTTAAAAAGTTCAAAAAATATAACTGTCTTTTAAGAGTAGAATGAACATTTGTCAATGACATATTTAACCCACTAATGAGGGAACTTGCAAGGTGACAAATAGGGCTAAAAGATGATCAGGTACTGTAGTCCACCAGGAAAGGCAAAATGGAAATCCTTTTGCTAAGTTGGAGACAAAATTGAATAATTTAATAATTTTCTACATGGCAATAGAAGTAGAATTTGGGGGAGTGTTTTTTTTCTAATGAATAGGAGTAATTTGCAACTTTACCAAACAAAAATGTGTGCCTTAACACAGAGTTTGGGCCCTAATCAGCCATCATTAGCAAACAGACGAAGGTATATTGCCCTAGAGAATTAAATAGTCTTCAGATAGACCTCTTAGACAGTGCTCTAGTGTGGCTCTGAAAAGGACTGCAGTTATCTTTTCCTTTATTTCTGAGTTCTGGATAATTTCTCTTAACAAGGACCTCATACCATGGTATATGATGGCACTGAAATTTCATGTTTCTGCACAACCTAAGGAAGAAAAAAGAAAACTCAAGTTTAAAAGAACAAGAGTTATTTAAAATAAAATCAGACAAGAAATCTGAAGTGAGTACTCTTGCTTCTTAAGAAGTGAAATTCTCTCTGGTTTCAAAGAGGAGCATTTCTCTGTGAGGCAGAGAGGGTCTTTCAACTTACCCTTTAGGGCAGTGGGTAAGGACTCTGCCTTTCTTGCTTGCCCCAAAATTTAGAACATGAAATTTGACTTGAGGGAGAAAGGAGAAATTGGGAGACAGAAGGGGGCATAAAGAATCCACAGAAATATGCAGTATTCCTTGTGAGGAAAAAAAGTCAAAATTCTATCAGGAAGGTTGAGCCTTGAAAAAGAAATTTGATTCTGGAATGTTGTATGACAGAACCAAGGTAATTGAGAGTCCGTTGTTTCCAGAGCCTAGAAGGTAGATAATTAAGGTGTTCAAACTATGACTTCAGCTACCACGAAGTGTTGATACAAGTGGTTTGTATATCTCTCTTTCTATGTAATTGCCTTATGTTATAGTTTTCTTCTCTAATGAGCCCATTTATGTACAACATAATGATCACATATGATCATGACTAGTAATAATTACTGCCAACACATTTACAGTGCTTAATAGTTCATATCGTTCCCTTGAATAATTAATTTTATTTAACTTCTCAAGACAACCAGAGAGGTGGGTAACATTGTAATCTCATTTTAATGAATAAAAGAACAGAGACCCTGAATTTGCCCACTGGAGGTGCTAAAAGCAGAATGCAAATCTAGGTCATCTGAGTTAAGATTCTATGCATGTGTAGTATTCTCAATGAGACAGTGAGAGAGACCGTATGATGACTACTGTTAAGATTGTAAGGGGCTTCGTATTTCATGCTCAGAGGCTCAGACTTGATCCAGCAGGTCCTTGCAGGGATCCACTAAGCTGTGTTTCTCTATGGAACCCTGAAGAACACCAACATTTAAAGAGCAGATGGAAGCCCATGAAGAAAGCTTCATTCATTTCTACAAATTCACATGGATATAATCCACTTGCATATCAGAGCAGGTACCAAGACTTTAGCAAAATTTTATCTAAGGTAGAAGGACTTTCTTAATATGCCAAATATTTTTCTCCACAGAACAACCATAAATTTGCCAACTTTTTTCAATATGGACCTGGTAGTAACTAGGAAAGCAAGTATTCACAGTATACTTGTTCAAATGATACATTTCTATTCTCCAGAATATAGATTTCTCCAGAATATAGATATTATCTGAATTGTAATAACATTTATACCAATTCCACTGCGGCTGTAAAGTGCAAGACACTAAAATAGTGTTTAAAATAAACAATGTAAGAAATAAGCAATCCTTACCCTTGCAGTCTTAAATGTAGATTCCCTTCTCTAGTTCAGCTCAACTGACCAGTCCTAAAAGCTACGAGCATGGGGGTCTACATTCCCATTCCTTTGTCTCAGGCATTGCCTTTCAATCCCTATACAGTGATGTTGTCCCAGCTTCATGAGGGGGATTTGCACTGTTGCAAGTTAGGAAACCCTCCTGGGGAGAGAGACTAGGAAGAAGAAGGCAAAAAAAAAGGCCTATAAACTATTCAACTAAGAATTAGCTAGGCTATCATTTTCTTGTCTGCAAAATGGCAGAGAAGTCTAAGGTGTTTTCCAGTGTTACAGTTCCTGTCTGTACTTGGTTTGCTGAGAAATGATAACAAATAGTGATTCTGTGGCTTTTCCTGCAATTGTCTAGTCAAGGCCATAGGTACTGTAGCATACATTAGCAAGCATTAGAACATCTCTGATGTTTTTATGGAATCCAATTGACCAACTGATTTATAACTTTCTCTTTTTTTTTAACAGAGAAAAATCTTTGCCGGAAATGCAGTGAAAACTGCAAGACATGTACTGAATTCCATAACTGTACAGAATGTAGGGATGGGTTAAGGTAAGAGAGTGAAGGATTTTATCAAGTAACACAGCCCAAAGAGCTTCTCAATGTAAATAAAATGAAAAAATGATAAACAAGTAAATAAACAGCTCTCTTATGATCTACCCTTGGTTTGACTCCCATTCAAGCACTTGATTGCTATTTGCATTATCTCTGCTATTATATGTGAAAAATGGGATGCTGTGTTGGCTAAAGAAGGGTTATATCCAAATAAATTCTCTTTAGAAAAGATGGCTCAGATAAAACTCAATAAAAATGGCCATTTGAGAGGCATTCTTTGTGCTTTTTAACCTGCATTGTGCCAGTCAAGGATTACTTTGCAGGTAATACCAATGAATTATATTTAATCCCCCGATTCATCCCTTGGATGGTCGGAAATTATTCCCTTATCTTTATTATTTCTCTCCACATACCCAATCATTCTCTTATCTTAAGTACCTCAGGCTTGGTTCCATTATGCTATGGTATGCACATAGATTTAACACCAGGAGATGTTTTCCTTGAATGGATGACTTGCTCATTGCTAAACCTCAATAGTTGGTCAACTCTCTAAGAGAACAATGTACAGCTCAAATTAACTAGGTAGCCTCTTGATCTCAGTAGGGAAGGTGAGACCATTCTGCATTTAGTGAAGAGTTGGACTGGGGCTGTACATAGAATTAGAACTCTGCTGCACTGGATTTCTTTTAAGTATTGATCATGTCTTTATTTCCACCTGTGATTGGAGGTAAACTAGGCAGGGTCCAGACAGTTTCCAGGCAGGTACATTCTTCACCATTAACCAGTATTGGAGCATCATTTTCATTTAGATTAATTATCTATGGCTTTATTTCTTTTTCCCCCCATGAATGCATTCAGTATTAGCTTACTTGGCAATTTTCATCTCAAGACTTCAGTACTGAGAAAGAATTAGCCACCTAATTCTTCTTGGAGAAGGAGCAAAGCAGTATAATAGAAAGAAAGAAAGTAGATGTGGGCTCACATCCTCCTCTGCTATTTATTAACTGTGTGATTTGGGGCAAGTCACTTAACTACTCCGAGCCTTCATTTTCTCCTCTATAAAATGATGATAATAACCCCTGTTTTGCTGGATTATGATAAAGGTTAACTGTGATAACATTTACAAAATACCTATTCTACCATCTGGCACATACTTGGTTCATGAGAAATAAAAGATGATTTAAATTATTTGATTTCTTAGGGAACATTGTATAGGGTATGTTAAACCAGTGCATGCTGGTAGAAACATGAGAGCCATATATGTAATTTTAAATATGCCAGTAACCACATTAAGAGAAGTAAAAAGATACAGGGGAAATGAGTTTAATAAAATATTTTATTTCACCTAATGTATCTAAAATATCATTTCAACAATATAAAAACTTATCAGATGTTTTTCATTCTTTTTCATTGTTGTACTGTCTTCAAAATCTGATATATATTTTACCCTTAAAACACATCTCAATTCAGACAAAATTGTTTTTATGAGAAATATTTGATCTTTATTTAGGTTTCACAGTTGAAAAAGAAAATTTTACATAGCCAAGTTGTTCCAAACGTACCCAAATTTTTGCCAGTAATGGAATCAAGTGCCAGTTGTTCACATTTAGACTTAAATTAGTTAAAATTAAATAAAATGTAAAATTCTGTTTCTTAGCCATACTATAGCCACCTTTCGAGGTCTCAGTAGCCATGTGTGCCAGATTATGTTGTACAGCACAGGTCTAACCTGGCCAGTTTATCACAGAGAGAACAGAGGCATTCACAATACCAAGTGCATTAGCCTCGCAGTACCTGTATTTTGGAAGCAGCAGAAAGCTTCAGGGTTGGTGACTGCTGTCTGTTACACGTCCCCCTTACCTCATTCCTTCTCCATACAGTGCAACCTCTGTGTCCTGCTGAACAGATGCCAACCTCACAAGGAAGTGCTGTCCTGTATTAGAAAAACTAGGCAGCTTTTTAACTTTGATAAGTGTTTCAGTGGTCCTTATTTCCTCTCAAATGGATCCATTTAAGGCAGTATCCTTTTTTCTAGTGCTACAGAAAGGGAAAGGGATTTTCTTTTGGCTTTTTAAATGACAGCGCTCTCTCTCTGGCCAGTGAGGAGATCTATGAATGAAGTCCACTTTCACTTATGCTGCCCTTAGTCTCCTTGAGGCCCCTTGCATTTTTCTAAGGGCTTCCAGGGTTGACCATTTTGCCTCAAGAGACTTGTAAATTTTTAAATAGTGGTGAAGAACAAACAGGGAAAAAATATATCAGTGCACAAAATCCAGGAAGGAAATAAATTAAATGCTAATGGGGACTGTTCGGGTTTCTTTTTTCTTCAACTTTGTTTTTGTACTTTCCAAATTTTTTTAAGAGCATAGGGAAAAGTAAATTTTAGTTTTTTAAGTTAGCATTATCCACATACAAAGCAGTCAATTAAGATGTCAATTTGGAGCAATGTAAAGAGTTTAAAACAATGGAAACCATTTAACCCTGTTTAGACACTGATCTTCTAGTTTCATTGATTTGGTAGCATAGGATTACATTTTCTCACTGTGTTTCCATTCACACTAGTTATTCAGTGAATAATATTTTTTATATTAACTATTGTAATTTTTTTTTTTAAGAGACAGACTCTTGCTCTGACAGCCAAGCTAGAGTGCAGTGGTGTGATCATAGCTCACTCAAACTCATGGGCTCAAGCAATCCTCTGGCCTCAGCCTCCCGAGTAGCTGGGACTGCAGGCAGGCACCACTGTGCCTAGCAATTTTTTTTTTAGCCTTTGTAGAGATGGGGTCTGACTGTGTTGCCCAGGCTAGTCTCAAACTCCTGGCTTCAAGTGATCCACCCACCTTGGCCTCCCGAAGTTCTGGGATTACAGGTGTGAGCCACCATGCCCAGCCAAATAGAGTAAAAATCTTTTATTTGCTTTCAATTTTAAGAATTAGCCTGTAGACTGTGAAAAATATGATAGCTGACAGAAATTAGAAGGGAGAGAAAAATATGCATTTCTCATTTGACATTCTGACAACTCATTAAGTACTATCTCATATTGCTAGGTAAATAGAAATTTAAATAGATTAATATAGTTTAGATAACTCCCAGAAACACTAAATAATAATATAACAAAGAAAAGTCAAGATGATTGGGGAAATAGCAGTACAGTTAGTTTTGATAAATTTTTCATTAGAGTGTTTAAAATGAATAAATCAAGAAATAGAGGCAAAAGTATTTTAAATCTTGTTGTTTTGATGAGAACCTATAGAAGACTAAAATCAGAAACACTTAAAATCAGAACGGCTACTCCGGAGAATTTGAGCTGTGGGTTGGACAGGATGGTCGTACACTTTTACTCAGTCATAATTCATTGTACCATGTGTTCCTACTGCATTTATAATCATGAAATAACTGTTTAATTTATTATGTAGTAAGTCTGGATATTAAGAAATTGTTGGGCTTATTGCTAGACAATGTGATTGTTTTGTCAATCAAATACTTTTTAAAACCTCTGGGTTGTAAGATGTTGCGCAAAGTAGGAGTGTGCCCATCAGTCTAACAAATTAAGGAGGCTGTCCCCGAAGCCTAGCAGCGTGTGTGTATGCTACAGACATCATTGTAGGCACAGAGAAGCATAAGCATTGAGAGGAGAAAAAAAAGGGTATACGGGCTATTTCCCCAGCTTTGAAGCTTTGCCAAATCCACTGGCCTCTGAGGGAAACTGTATCTGTTACATATGGAGTTTGGGGAGTCATTACGTTTTGGCCTCATCACAACAGTCTGTTGGAAGCTCCCTTTATACTTCTTCCAGCCTGCAGGGATCCCGGTGTTCTGTCTCCTGTGAAGATGGACGGTATTTCAACGGCCAGGACTGCCAGCCCTGCCACCGCTTCTGCGCCACTTGTGCTGGTACCTTCCCTAGTTCTTTTGTTTATTCTCCCGGTTCTGGTTTTGCTTTTCTTTCTGGTTTGGGCCATCACTCATGCAACCCACTTGATACTTTTAAAGTAATGCTGGAAAAGTTTTATTTCTCGTTTCCTGTGTTTGTCTTGCTTTTAAGGGGCAGGAGCTGATGGGTGCATTAACTGCACAGAGGGCTACTTCATGGAGGATGGGAGATGCGTGCAGAGCTGTAGTATCAGCTATTACTTTGACCACTCTTCAGAGAATGGATACAAATCCTGCAAAAAGTAAGCGGATCTGCCCCCTGGGCCCTAGCATTTAGACCTAAGTTCTTTTGATGACTATCTTCATAAGAAAATAAGAAAACTTAACTTAGAATTTGTAATGATAACACTAGGTTTAAACATGTACCTGTGGACACTGTTCTGAAGCTTTCACCCGGCTTATCTTTGATATTTTTATTCCTTTGCCTCAGGGGCACCTTAAAACCTTTAATATTTCAATTTCAAGTACATGCTCCATACCCTTTAAAATCACAGTGTCTACCTGTGTCACCTAACCTAGCAATTGTTGTGAGGAAAGATTTTTGAGTAATCTTCAGAGGGATAATTAAATGTAAGACATTATGAGGTTGCTAGTAAACACACCTTCCCCTGTGCATGTGTGAATGGATTAAAAAATTGTACATTTTTCTCATAGATGTGATATCAGTTGTTTGACGTGCAATGGCCCAGGATTCAAGAACTGTACAAGCTGCCCTAGTGGGTATCTCTTAGACTTAGGAATGTGTCAAATGGGAGCCATTTGCAAGGATGGTGAGTACAACTGCCTATATCGATCTTATGAAGCAAAGTATGATCTTTCTACTTTCAGGACTAATATTTTTCCACTTAAAAAAGAAACTCACAGCATGCATCAGATATGACATGCTCAATATTTTGGTGGCATTCATTCATCTTGAACTTATGCCCTTAATGGATTTGTTTGAATTGCAAAAAGAAAGAAATCAGCTACAGTGGCACTGGCCAATATGGCTCAAGTTAATTTTTTTAATTAATAAACTTTATTTTTTGAGAGCAGTTTTAGATTCATAAGCAAAATTGAGCAGAAAGTTCAGAAATTTCCCATATACCCCGTTTTCCCCACACAGGCATAGCTTCCCCCACTATCAACATCAAGCACTAGAGGAATACATTTGTTACAGTTGATAAACCTACAGTGACACATCATTATCACCCAAAGTCCACAATTTACATTAGGGCTCACTCTTGGTTATATATTCTGTGGGTTTGGACAAATGTATAACAACATGTATGCAACATTATAGCGCCATGCAAAGTAGTTTTACTGCCCTGAAACTCCTCTGTGAATTACCTACTCATCTCTCCCACCCCCTACTGATTTTTTTTTTTTTTACAGTCTCCATAGATTTGCCTTTTCCAGAATCTGTATGATTGGAATTATACAATATGTAGCCTTTTCTAGCTAATTATTGTTGTATTTCTTTCCAGTTTTTACCATATTAAAAATACCATGCACATAGAGTTTTGTATCTTGCTTTTTGCACTAAGCATTAGGCATAAACATTATCCTATGTTTTTACAAAGTTTTAGGAAACTTTATTTTTAATAGCAGCATAAAATTCAATCATGTGAAGATTCTATAGTTTTTAGCCAATCTCCTATTATTTGGATTGTTTATAATTTTGATGATGTATAAACAGTAATTAAATGGGTATCTGAATCTTTCATTAAGTCTGTGAGGCTAGGAAGTAATATTTTCATCTTACAGAAGGGAAAACCCAAGGTGTAGAGCTAGGAAATGATAGACCTAAGTATAGAACTTAATATTTCAAAATGTTGGTCTGTTCTTTGCACCAATGATTCTGAACCAGGATGCAGCACCATCCCCAGATATTCTGATTGAATTGATCTGGGGTGCAGCCCATGATCATAGGTTTAACTTCCCAAGTGTTTCTAATCTGCAGCCAGTTTTGAGAACCACTGCACATCCAATTCTCCCTAACAATTTAGCTAATACCAAGTTTCCTCACCTCTCTAGCCTCAGTTTCCCCATCTGTAAAAATGAATGAATTTAAATTATTCCAACTCCAACATTTTGAGAACTTTTTTGACTCTTGAAATAACTTACGCTGAAGCGACCCTAAGATTTACTCCTAAATTTATGCAGATATTACATGCCAATGATGTAGAAATTGTTTAAACTATTGTTGTTCAAAACATCTTTGGATTGTTATAAAAATAGAAAACAAACAAAAAATATGCAGTTGGAACAATCTGACTGACATGATCACTGCCCTAGGTTTATTCTTTCCCTTCTTTTGAATGTTTCCCCTTCTGGAAATTTCATGAAAGGAAAAACAGTACCATTGTCAGGAGAATGTGGACTTGGAAGTCAGAATGCTGTCATTCATACCTGGTCTCCAGGCCTTGGGCAGGTTATGAACTTCTCTGGGCCTCATTTCCACCATCTGTAAAAAATGAAGAAGATAATACTACTGACCTCATCTGGTTATTCCACAACTCCCTACAAAGAATCTCAAAAAGGTGTCAGAAAGAACGGGGCACATGATTGATAGCATTGATAGGACATCATTTGTAGTCTTATTTCTTTGGAGCATCGTAGGTGACTTTGCATCTCCATGGTTTTTCCAGTATGTGATTGGTCTGGCAGGCGTGGGCCCGACACAGTCAGTTCCTGTGTTCTGAGGTTTTCTCGCCAGGGCTGATTCTACTATAGCACACTGGGGTGGTAAAGGCTTGGGGTGGTGGCACCCCAGGGGCCACGTAAGTATCATTTTTTAGTTACCAGCAAGTGCCTCCTTTACTTTACTTAAAAACATGGCTCCCCTATTTCTGAATATGACCAGAATTTTTGGTAGGTTAGTAACAGAAAATTGAGGAAGATGAAAGTGAGACCAGCCTGAGCAACATGATGAAACCCCATCTCTACTAAAAATACAAATATTGGCCAGGCATGGTAGCACGTACCTGTAATCCCAGCTACTTGGGTAGCTGAAGCATGAGAATCACTTGAACCCTGGAGGTGGAGGTTGCAGAGAGCAGAGATCGTGTCCAGCCTAGGCAACAGAGCAAGACTGTCTCAAAAAAAAAGAAGTGATGATCGATGCAGGAAATCCATTGTAACAACTTGAAATGTTCACCAACAGTACTTTTGGTACCAGGCATTTCAAGAGTTGTAATGCTTTAACTACTTTCCCTAAACCATGGTGAGCACTGGATAAGTTATGTCAAATGGCACTTTGCTAAAAGCGGAGTGTCAGGCTTGTGGGCTGAAGTGGGAAAAGAAAAATCATATCTGCAGTGAGCCCATTTTCAGGTCAGTTACAAAATGAGAATATTGATGGCTCACCAGGCTTTTGAAATCACATGGCAGCTGCACTTAAGGATGTGTTATTTATTCTCTTTCAACTGTCATATTTCTGTGACTCTAAGACATATATTTTTTACATTTTATCACCTCGGAAATCAGATGCATCTTATAATTTGTGGCAGTTTACAACTGCTTTTGACCAGAAAACTGATGTGATATCAGCGTTACTGCCCAGATATGAGAGTTGGATGCAGAGACATCTGTTCAACCGAGTTAGGCACATGACTACTTCTTCTTGTGTTGAATTTAATTGCAGTTCTAAAGAGGTTTGAAAATTAAACTATTGTTCAATATTCGAAGGAAAGATTCTTGCATAAGCATGGAAACAGATTGTTACATAAGTATAACAAATACTTTTAATAAGTCTAAAATTAAAATTCTAATTGATAAGACAATATTGTGTCACAGTTTAATATGAAGCATCTTTTCCTTTGTGTTACTTAAAATGATGGTGCATCTTAAATCTTGTGTCTTAGATTCAATGAAATATGGTATAAATGACTGTATACTCTCTGCTCTAGGTATCTCAAAGAAAACAAATTTCTTGCTTGTGTTATTAATTGATTTCTAATTTATTCTTTTTCTAATCTTTTTTTTTTTCACAAATGGATACCAATTACATTTACCATTGGACTGCAATGTCTCTCCTTGAAAAACAATGCGGTTGACTGAAATCACTTTGGGTGGACCAAATTTCCTCCTGTTGACTACTCCTGAATGATCTCTTCCAATTCCCCAAATCTGCCTCTCTGGCCAATCACAACCTTCTTCCATGTGTGTACATCATGCTGCTCTCGTCTTCAACTCCCCTTCTCTCTTGCTGACTTCTGGAAAAGCAACGGAAGAGTCCTGGGCGGAAGGAGGCTTCTGTATGCTTGTGAAAAAGAACAATCTGTGCCAACGGAAGGTTCTTCAACAACTTTGCTGCAAAACATGTACATTTCAAGGCTGAGCAGCCATCTTAGATTTCTTTGTTCCTGTAGACTTATAGATTATTCCATATTATTAAAAAGAAAAAAAAAGCCAAAAAGAAAAAAAAAAAAGCAAGCCACCTCTCTCTTTCTTGCTCTCTTTTTCTTTCTCTCTCTCTCAAGTTTGTGCAGGGAGATGGTGAACTGTTTTGTCAGAACTTAAATGGAAAAAAAAAATAAAACTACAACAAGCCTACCTTTTATAACTGGGTGTTTAGTGCTAAACAGCCAGAACCACAGAGACAGTATTGTATGACCAAAGCATTTGATGCCAAAATTTGACGTTAAAGTAATGATTTGATTTCCTGCCCTGGTTTTGAAGGTCCTTTTTTTTCCCCTTTTGCATTGACTTGCTTGTTTCCCCTTTGAAACATCTAAAAATACCTTTCCAAAACATCGTGAGAGCATACATAGACAAAAATGAAATGGAAAGCTCTTGCATGCTTGAGTCCACCATTGGGGGAAATGACAGAAAACTGGACCTGAGGGCATTAGGAACATCCTACAGAGTTGTGTTTAGTGTCGTTTGCCATGGTATTTCACAGTGAAACATGGATACTCTCCACACATCATTTACTTCATGCATTATGTACTGGTTTTTGCATTTTACTCACTTG
This sequence comes from Pan paniscus, assembly GCF_029289425.2. Lineage (NCBI taxonomy): Eukaryota > Metazoa > Chordata > Mammalia > Primates > Hominidae > Pan > Pan paniscus. The sequence continues at coordinate 75,363,631 of NC_073260.2, forward strand.
ATAAGTCTGCTCCACTGGTTTCATCAGATAGACTTGCTGCTACTGGCTTTTCCATTGTAGATTGGGTTATTTTACACGCAGTTCACCAAATGGGATTGCTCTGTATAGTCAAATTGGTGATGGACAGATGGACAGAATGCAGAGGTACATAGATGAGCTGAGGCTGATCCAGCTCCCCTGAAATTCAGAGTGTTAACTTTGTAGACCCTGCACAATCTCTTGGTGCTATCTAGCCATTACCCCCATTTTTTTTTTAAAGGCCATCTGAAATTCCATTTGTCATGGTGGGAAGCATTTTGGATATGATGCAGGAAATCTCTTCCTGGAGTCAAAAGTTCCCAAGAGGTCCTGTATTTTTAAGAAATGGAATTTATTTAAATAATATTTAAGCTTGTGCCCATGTTGGCCGGGCAACTTTTTTCAATGGTGCTTATTAGAAGAAGTTTTTTCATCTTGTCATTTTAAGAAAATAAAACTGGAAATTGAATATGGGTGGCATGATTGTACCCTTTTAGTTCTCTTATTTTTCTACTCCTCTGTCCCTCTATAACTATGCCATACTATTACATGCTGGTCCACTGAATGTTGAGATGATCTGTTTTTTGGGGTTTTTTTTTTAAGAAATATTTTCACTGGTTTTCTATGACTCTCTAAACACTTCATCGAAACTAGAAGACTGAATTATGAGGAAACTATTTGGATTAGTGGCCAGAAACGATGAAATCTTATAGATCTTTTGACAGTTTCTCTGTTTAGGGGAGCCTAGACTGATATCAAGTTTCTTCATATCAAAGTTTCATTGGTGACCTCATTTGCTTTACAAGTGACCAGCCATCTTGCAGGCTTCATGCTTCTGAGAGCCTTACTTAGAAGATGCTGCTGGAGTCACAGCTGAGGAGAGGAATACTATCAACATGGACTATCCTGGGAAAGAGCTAGGAAGTAGATGCTGAGGTCCCCATCCAAACAGCAAGCTAGGAAAAAGCCTACCTTGAAAATATTTCTAGACATCAAAGATAACTTACAACCCAAAGTGAATGATAAGTAAATAGTCTGATGACCCTCTTTTAATAGCATTGCAATTGTATTGAATCACATAATGATTCATAACTAACTAGGGAACCAACTGATTTTGCTAAGCAGTCTTCCCCTTATAACACCACAGGCCCTTCTGACACACAAAAAAATGAAAGTTAATCCTGGGTACAGCATACAGTTTTACATTTAAACGCACAGTCTTACATGGACAAATGCAAGCACAAGCCTAAAGCAAGGTCAAGCAGATGGCAAAACCAAATTTGCCTGCAAAGAAATCTATTTAACTGAATCAGCCCATAATATTTGAGGCACGAGGTTACTGTGATTGATAGGAAAGATAAAAATGATGTCTGTTTTTGTAGACGAATAACCATCAACATGACAACAAAATTCATTGGGGTCTACCAGCGTGCATTCCATTTCCCACTGACAATGCAGGTGCACGTCGCGGAAATACTGGTTTAACTACTAGTGTGTTACTGCCTCATTTATCTACATAACATTATTAATTAGAACATAATGCTTTCAAAGTTTAAGTTAATGTTATATATTATGTATAAATATATATATTCATAATGAGATATATGTAATGGATAGTACAAAGTTTGGAGACTCAACAAATGCTCTAACCTTCTAGAGACAAAAGTCCTATTTCTGTTTTCTTTTGTCTTTTTATTTTCAATTAGTGACCCATTGTTAAATCCAAATCCACTTTTACTGAAAAATACTGTACATGTGTAAAATGTTCAGTTGTTTTTTTGTAAAATATAGTAGAACGGTTGTAATTGATACTGGCCAAAATCAATGTTATTCCATATTTTATTTTTTCTATTAAATTAACCTAAGTTCCTGTTTATTTGATCTGTTCATACCCACGTATAAACTTCTCTGAAAGGGTAAGGTCATGAGAAACTTCCCTGTTTCTACATAGAAGCTGAATATGAAGGAAAGGGTGGAGGTGCATGAAACATCTAAATAAAGTTGGAAAAGAAAGAGTGAGCAGAGGAGGGAATTGAGAAGGAGTGAGAAACAGCAATGTAAGAAAGGAATGGGTTAGATTTGGTCATGAATATATATTAAATCCCATCTTTAGAAAGCAAGGCTGTGAAAAAAAATCCATAAAGGCTTGGTATTGTTTCTATCAGATGGTACAGATGCTGGACCCCAGAATAGGGCCCACCTGGTCCCATTCTTCCTCTAGTGCGCAGCACACCCACTAGTATGTGTCTGTAGGGTTAGGAGCCATGGCTGGGGGCAAGGAGGTAGGCAGTGTAAAAGCTGTTAAAGAGGAAGGTGGCTTTGTTCAATTTGCTGACATCTTGCGTAAAGTCGGCATTGGCTGGATGTCTAGAAGATAATTTTTGTCTAAAATAAATCTCCGGTACATACCAGGGGGTGGGACTGAACAAGCTAGCTAAAAACAGCAGTGGAGTATAGATCTTTTTGAACCATGCCTGAGATGCAATTACTAGTCTTAAAGGTTCAGTGCTCTGCCTTTTGGGGAAAAGAAATTGTAAACCAGCCAAAGCCACAAACAAATTGAGCTCCAACTAGGTTTAAAGATCTGGAGATAACAACCAGGTATGAGAAAGAGCCTCTACTGCTTTGAAGTCCCATTATAGGGATGGAGAGAAATTAATGTTATTGATCACTTACTATGTACTACACAATGTGAGAATATAGAGTAGGTATATACATACTGATGTGGATATGTTCTCTCTCAATTTTCAGAAGGACTCCTCTAGAGGTGAATGTATTATCCTCCATTTACACATGAGAAAACTGAGCCACATAGACTTGAAACAAATTGATTGAGATTCCATATCCAGATTCATAATAATAATACAATTTAACATTAAGACAATTAACAGCAAGTAGTACATGCCAAATCTCAAATGAGTGGTACACTGAGTTGTTAAGTTCAGAACAGGCAGAGATTCCTTTGAATTGGACTGGTCAGTTCCCTAAAGCAGGTAGAGCTAGAATTGGTCCCTGAAGCATGGATGAGTCTTACCTGGGAAGACAGGAAGAGAGCGGGAAGAACGTTACCAATGAACTTGCTCCAGTTACCAGTGAACTTGCTGCATACAAGATGCTTAGGGAAGTAAGATGTTTTCATGGTTTTAATCTAATTATCTATTGCTACAAAGAACAGTGATTCAAAATTTGGTGGTTTAGTCCAGAAAAATCTACATTTGTACACTTTGTAGAAGAAGGATAGTGTGCCCATTCTGAATCCCCACATCCATGGAAGACTGCTAATTATCACTCACTTTCCACTCCAGTTATCAGAGGCTTGTCACACTGCTGATCTCTTCTACCAGATTCATTATTTTCTGCTGAATAAGCTACCCTTCATTTTTAAAGAACTTACATACTGAGTACTTGGTAAAGAAGGGGAAGTGATTGCTATAGTAACTACTAAAGTTTCTCAATCAAAGTGATCAATACTTGCAACATATCTGAGTATGGAAATAAATACATAACATCTTATCCCCCTCATGTAAAAAGAATGTCATGCCGCTAAAATATAAAATAGACATTCATTCTTAACAGCTTCCATATTATCATTCAGCCTTGCACAGAGAGAGCAATGGCAGACGGCAATGTGTTGAACAGAAATTGCATATTGGAGGCAATTTTAAACTATGGCTCAGCCAATGTAATACCCCCTCCTTCTGTCCCCAACCACAAGATGGTAGAGGTGGAACAGAGGACAGCTGCAGTGTGACCTCACCCAGCCCAGGGCCCTGCGCCCAATATGTGTAGAAGACAGCACAGATCTTCTTCTCTTCTCTGGTGAACATCCCTTTCTAAATGTTATGTTTGTTGCAGACTCATGAAATCTGAAGTTTTCAAACAGAATACTTTAGAGCCTTTGACCTATTTAGCAGGGCATAGCCCAGGTGGACTTAATTTCACTGTAGCTCATTAGAACTACTTGGCACCTAGAAATGGGGCTAATCTGTATAATCCTGTCTCCTCTTCATCACTAGAGGTGAAGATCAGGTCCAGATTCAGTTATTGAGCAATAAAGATGCAGTTATGCAGCCTCACTACGTTTCAGCGGACCAGAATGTGACCTGGGATGGCCAGCACTCCTTCCCGTTCTCTACCTCCAAGGGACTTACAAGGACAGTTTGACTGGCTTATTACCAAAGGACTTTGTCACAAGGTCTCTTCTCTAAAGGACCATTGTTTGGATCCAGTTGTGGTTTTTTTAGGGCCAGGTGTCAGGCAACAAAAGATATTTTGTATCCCACTTTCTAGAAAATTCCAGAAACGTTCCCTGAGGCTTGAGTTGTAAGATCTTTTACTTTTTTCATTTTAGAAAACAGTACATTATTTTAAAAATACAGTGTTTTAAGCTTCACAGAGTTTTACTAAAATGGATTTATTTAATTTGGCCCACACAAAAATCAGGCCGATAGACATTCATTTTCTGATGCAAGAGGCACAGCTAGTAAGGGGTGTGGCTGGGACTCAAGCCCACAGCTTCAACATTCAGTACAACACTGATTCCTTTTTAAGAGTGCTGGAGAAAAGCAAGTCCACATCACATATGTTGCAAGGCAAGGGGGTAAGAGCCTTTTCTCAAGTGAAGATAGAAAGCACACTGTGTGCCTGGGCTTGACTTTTTCTCATTCCAAAAGAGTTGCTTCCATAAATAAATATTATTGAGTCCCTGCCACAAACTAGGTTCTGAGTTTTCTCTTGCCCTCTTCAAACTTACAGTCTAATGAGGGAAACAGACACTTAGACATAAAACACATGGTTACAATGTGAATCAGTTTAAGTGCCTTTAAAGGGTATAAAATATTGTCAGGAGTCAAAGGAGCAAGCTCACTTCACTAATCACGTGCTAAGGTTCCATGCCCTTGCACTACAAGCTTCCCAAGGACTTCCAAAAATAGCATGAAACCTTAAAAATGGAGTTGACTCTAAAATGTACAAATAAAACTGCAAAGATCAAAATCAAATGATATCTTTATTAAATATCTACAAAGTGGATCATGTCAAACTAGTCCACTGCGACTAAGGAATTATACTTACAGCCATTGTCACTTGACGGCAGGGATATGTCTGAGAAACGCATCCTTAGGTGATTTTGTCATCATGCAAACATCATAGAGCACACTTACACAAACCTAGATGGCATAGCCTACCACCCACCTAAGCTATATGGGATGGCTTATTGCTTCTAGGCCACAAAGCTGTATAGCATGTTACCGTACTGAATACTGCATGCAATTGTAACAAAATGGTAAGTATTTGTGTGTCTAAACATAGAAAAGGTATGGTAAATATATGGTATAATCTTATGGGACCACTGTCATATATACAGTCTGTTATTGACCAAAACGTCATTATATGGTACATGACTATAATTAATGTTAATGTAGAATAAAGGTGAATTTTAATATGCTTGATATGATGTGAGACCTGCAGAGATTGGAGAATCTAGGATCTTGAGAATCGTAATAGCCCTGCAAAGGAGGGAGGAAGTCACTATTCACCCTCTAGGGAACAGAAAAGAGGAGAGAGAGAGATGTCCTATCCTTGGTGGTGGTCAGGGAGGTCACTAGGGTGGGGCGTGGAAGGGCAGCGTACGGGACTGCAATATGTGGATATCTTCCTGGATATCATCCTCACTTCTTCCCTGTGCCTTCTACACTCTCTCCAAGGAGATCTTTGTCAATCTCATGGTTTTAAATACCATCTATATGCTGATGACTCTTAAAATATATATAGATTCCTGATCTCTTCCCTCAAGATTCACACCTGTAGATTCAATTAACTACTTGACATTTCCCTTCAGCTGTCTAATAGGCATCTCAAAATTAACATGTCCAAAATAGACTTCAGACACCCCAACCCCCTGACCATCTTTACCACCAAATCTCTCCCACCTCAGTAAATGGCATTCACTGTATTTCCAAATATATCTCTAAATGGTCTACTTCTGCCCACTCCATAGCTGTAACTGTGGCCAAACCACCATTGTTGCCATCCCAGACTGCTGTAACAGCCTCCGAACCAGCTCCCAGACTTCTCCCTCTCCTCTCCTCTTTTCTCTCCTTTCCCTAATCAGTTCTCTACACAGCATAGTGCCATTACAAATGGAAAATCAGATTTCATCTCTGTTTACTGAGCATAAAATCTGAACTCCTTACCTGAGGTCTTTGTGCTGTCACCTCACACCGCCATCCCCCATGCCCTCACATGTTCTAGTCATGCCAACTTTCTTTTCATCCTTCAAACAAAACCAGCTTGTTTGGGACCCAGGACCCTTGCCCTTCACATGGCTGGCTTCTTCTCATCCCACAGGTCTCAGTTCAAAAATAACTTCCTCTGAGCAGTTCCTTCCACCACTGACCCCACACCTGCCCACCTCGTTTTGACTTTCCATAGCACTTACCACATGACATTTTATGGTTCGTTACTTATTGTCAGCCAGCCCCGTGAGAGCTGGTGCTTTATCTGTCTTGTTCACAGCTGTATCTTACATGTCCAGCACATGCCTTGCTTAAGAAATATTTGTGGAATGAATGAATAAGAAAACATCTGAGAGAAGTGACATTTGACCTGGGCCTTGAAGGATAAGCAAGAAATTACAAATCAAAGAAGGTTATGATGTTTAAGAAGGATATTCGAGAGAGAGAACCTGAGCAAAGGCACAAAGCCATTGAAAGGGTCTTGTGGACGGCGATCACTTGGAGGCCCAGGCAGGGGATGAGCAGGGCAGGCAGCTTGGGAGAAAGGATGGAGAGATGAGTGGGGTCAACCGGTAAAGAACCTTCGCTGGACTGTTGCCCTTCCTCCACCCTCTTGTCATCATGTCATCAACCCTCTTTTCAGAGAGGCTAATTGATTTGCCCAAGGACCCCATCAAGTCAACTCTTGGCCTCCTGCCAACATATTTGAGAAGCATTCACTCAGACAGAATGCTGAGGCGGCCAGATTTGCTCAGTCCCCAGGCACTGATGGCTATATTGAGCCAGTTGAATGAAAGAACAGGGTGCAAGTTCACATGAGAGGCAGCAGCCCACAGCTTCTGTTCACTGTGATGTCCACAGTCAGAGCAACAATTTGGCAAGGCCTGTTTGCAAAACTGGACTTGGGACCATAAGCCTGCTCAGTACCATCTTTTTCTCCTAAGAGAAGACCCCCTAGCCCTCTAAACTGTCATCACCAGAGAAGAACAAAAGGAAAAAACATGATGTGCTAGCACTTCCCTTCCCTAACAATGAAAACAGTAACTCCCATATGCGGAGTACTTCCTATATGCTGAGCTAAAGGCTTCATATGGGTTATTTAATTCAATACTTCCAATAGCCTGATTCTATCTCCATTTTACAAATAAGGAAACAGATGAGGTAAATGCCTAAGGTACTCCAGTGGTAGATAGAAGGTCTGGGATTAATTTAAACCCAGACAATCTGATATCAGAGCATCCACAAGGAGAAATACAAGAGCCAAGGAGGATTCCATCAAAACAAGCTTCAAGCTATGATTGTGGAGTATGCGACGGGTTTCTATATTTTAGCTGGTGCTGTCAGGTCCCAGGTGCATGTTATTAATGTCCACCCAGGAGTACACACTGTGGCTACATCATGCTTCGTGTGAACAAGGCAGGAGTCAATATTTGATCATTAAAGTTAGTAACAACCAATGGGCCATATGGACAAAATCAAAATGGACCTAAGGTAAATGAGGCAGTGGCTGTTACAAAGAAATGGGGATAAGATGACATGACACTTCCTTTCATAATTTCTTTGTAAAGAGGCTATTGTTTGCATTCTCTAGCCCAAGTTGAAATGAAGAAGAAATAAAATGGAGTTAATGGGAACATTAGAAGAAACATTAGCATGCTGAAATTTAATACAAATACATAATACAAATTCTGTGAGCTCCTTTGACAAATCTGGTGAAACAAATTCTTTCCAGGTGATATTAAACAGGATTTCTTGCCACCAAAATCACAATGGTTGCAATATAATAAAAGCTAAACTATGAAAAAATAAGGCTTTTTATTATATATAGGAATATAATGTTTAATTGTTCTATGTTATCAGAAGAGCCACAAATATGGCAGAAACCGGAAGTCATCTTGACCATCTCCTTCATCACTCCCACATCTGATCCAACACCAGGTCAAGACAGTTCTACCTCCCAAATCTCCCAGATCCACTTTCTGTTCTTCATCTCTTCTGCCCCTATCCTAGTCTAACACCTTGGATCAAGCTACTTCTCACCTGGGATATTGCAGTCTCTCCTCATTAGCCTCCCTGAACACACCCCATCTGTCCACAGTCATGTGTCTTCATCTTCATCCCCTATTCCATTTTCCACAACAGCCAGAATGCTATTTTAAAAATTCAAAGCTCAGCATGAGACTCCACTCCCCTGTGACTTCCCAGTTCCCTAGGATAAAACTGAAATTCCTTTCCACGGCCTTGAAGGCCAGGGTCAATCTGACCCACCTCTCCTCTCTAAACTTAGCTCACAACATTCTCTTCTTCCCCAAGTATTTTCCTGCCACATTTACTTTCCCTGATTCTTCCATTCTGCCCTGCACCCTAGAACACCCCCACACATCACTCCCCCTCCTTTAATGTTATCTCACCCGAATCATCTATCGTCTGGGCCTCAGTTTAAATGTCACCTCTTTGATTCCTGATCCTTAACAGACAAGGTTAGATCTCCTTAGTGTAAGCTTTCTAGGAAGCCTCTACATTTCTTTTATATTAATTTTATGATAAATATCTAGTTACTTGTAGGAATATTTGTCTAATGTATGTAATTCTCACTACATAGTTTGTTTGATGGGGGCAAAGTCTGTAAATGCCTTATATGTCGTGAACCTGGTAAAATATCTCGTAGAGAAGGTGCTTGATAACTGTTATGGATAGTTGAAAAAAATGAATGAATGAATAATTAAATGAAAAATTGCTCTGATCCAATACTTGGACAACTAAGTTCTAGCCTGAATTCTGTAAAACTTCAGCATAGCTCTCTATGTGTCTACACCTCAGTTTCCCCTTCTTCAGCATCATCCCTGTGAACCTTCCAGCTATTCTGTTCCATGTAAAGAGAAAATAGCAGGAGACTTCACAGAGTTTCCATCACTGGTCCTAAAACACATGCAAAATCATTGGCACAAACTCATTAAAGCCAATGCTTTAGGACCCTGCCACTAAAAGTGTGGACCAGCAGCAGCAATAAGCGGCCAGGAATTGTCTAGTGTGACAGCAGATTTCTAAACTTGCATTCTCATTCCCTGGGTACTCACTGTTGACAAGGGACTTTGCAGGAGAAATTAAAGGTTAATATCAAATGAACTTAAAATAGAGAGATCAGCCTGAATTGTCCAGATGGGCCCAAGGTAGAGGCGATCAGAGAGGTGTGGTAGAAGAAGGCAAAACAAGCAGAAGGCAGAAGGGGAAGTTAGAGAGATTCAAAGTGTGAGATGGGCTTGGCCCACAGCCGAGGAACTTGCAACAGACCCAGGCTCAGAGCCTCCAGAAAGAATGCAGCCTGATAACACCTTGATTTCAATCTTGTAAAACTCAGAGCAGAGAACCAGCTGAGCCGCACCGTACCCAGATGTCTTACCTACAGAACTGTGAGTTAGTGAAGGGGTGCTTTTTTAAGCTACAAAGTTTATAGTAACTTGTGATGGCAGCAGTGGAAACTAGCACAATGAGAACACACCTGCTCAATCACAATATGTCCTTTTGCCAGATCCCAAGTTGATCTTTTCAAGACATGGTTCAATGTCATAGTTACTATCACAGAATCTGAAGGGAGGCTGCCTGGGTTCAAATCCTGGCTCTGTCATTTACTAGCTGTGTGATCTTAGGGAACACATTTAACTTCTCTGTGCCCCTGCTTCCCCATTTGGATGATGGTAATCCTACCTCTCTTCCAGGAACATTTTGAGGATTAAATGACAACCCATAAAAGTACTTAGGACAGTGCCTATATGTATTAGGCAAAAACATGTTGGTTACTAATATTACTTAAACCAGAATTTTTTTATTCATTGCTGATCCCTCTCCCTCCACTAATATCCAGTCCATCACCCAGCTAGTTAATTTACCTCTTGAGTTTCTCTTGAATCTGTCCTCTTCCCTCTATCCCCACCATGACCGTCCTAGGTTGGCTATCATCATCACTTCCCAGAAGCACTCTGTGAATCTTCTCTAGTTCCGCAAAGAAGCTAAAGTGACTTTTCAAAATGCAAATCTAATCACAATGCTCTCCTGCTAAAACCTGTGGCTACTGGGGTAAATACAGGATCCATTAACATGTCCTGCGAAGTCTGATACCCCTACACCCATCTCAATTTCGTTTCTTTCTTTTTCTTTCTTTCTCTCTCTTCCCTCTTCTCTCCTCTCCTCTCTCTCTCTCTCTTTCTCTCCTCTTCTCTCTCCCCCCTTCTCTGGCCTTCCTTTAGCCTGTCCCAGTGGCCAAGCCTCCCCGCACTGGACCCTTTGCAGACATGGTTCCCTAAGGCTAGAGTGCTGGAATCACAGGTCCACCATTGTGTTTGTTCTTATTTGTTGGATGTCTGAGTCCCACTCCAGACTCTAAGCATAAGGGCAGGAGTGCATTTGCTTTTTCTCATCGTTGCATACCCCATACTTAGCACAGTTGCTGGCACAAATACTGGCTCAGTAAACAGTTTTTTAATGAACAAATGAATGAATAAAAATACTGTGGCACAGTTGAAGAGGCAGGACAAATAAGATGTTGGTGCTTCTTTTGGTTTGACTCCTACCTGGGGGCAGGGAGGGCAAGAATTAAATTATGTCAGATGGAAAACATAAATTCACTGGCTGGATCACTGTTGAGTTACTGCAATCTTTGTGAGTGTGTCACAGACTATGTTGGAAGTAGCTGAGCACAGGAGGAGAAACCAGAAATTGGTTCAGCAAAGGGGTCATCTCAAAATATGCTACAAGTCTAAGGGGTTATATAACTACCAAAAGCTGAAAAATTGTCTTTCCACACTCTCACCATATCTATCATTTCTTTAGGTTTGCTGCCTAGAAAGATCTCATTGTCAGATATTTTTTTCCCCCACCAAAATATATAAGCCTCAGTTTGCAGCTATCTCACTACTAGGTTAGCCCTCACTGTCCCTTTCCGTATTCAACCCTCCACCTCCCGCTTCCAGCTCCGTAGGTGTAACACACGATGATCCAGAGCTGGAGAATGAAGACCCGCCTATGCTGTTCCCACACAGAACACAGCATGAGGAGGTGGCGAGACATTCGCAGACCATAGAGGGCCCTCGTGTGGGGCTGGGGCAACTTGACCTCAGATGTCTGTGCCAGAAAAAAAACTGATGAACAGGTACATCATTCAGGAATGTCCAAGCTCACAAATTCTTTATGAGGCCAGCAGAACGTGGAGGCCTGAAACCCTCCTCCAGAATCTAACTCGTACCCCACCATTCTGTAATATGTATTCTCTGGGCTTCCATCACTGAAGTTCCGTCTCCCTGTCTTATAAACTCCAAGGAATGTAGGGACCATGTCTAACATGGAGAATTCCAGATACAGGCAGGTGCTTTAAACCTGTAGCTTAATCAAATGGTTGTCAACGAGACAACATCAGCCTCCTTTTGTTGTCTCAGGCTAATTATTAGACAATTCAGAAATAAAATACAGATGATGTTTAGCCATGTCTTACTGAATGATTCAAATCAAACTCACTCTCCAGGTAATCGGTAGAATTTCTGACTCTGTGCTGGATCCCTCCTTCACCTCCCTCCTAAACTCTCTACCAAGAGGACATACACCATACCCACCCTTCTGCATGGCAAGTCTGGAAATATGCTTGCACTGTACATATTGGCCGCTTTCTACTACTGGTGCTAAGCAATAACCCAGAGTAGCAAGCAGCCTAAGCCTGGGTTGAGATGGCGACAGTCTTTCCGAAGGACTCTAAGGCAATGAGCATAGAGCAATGGCTCTCAGACTTGAGTGGCCATCAGAATCACCGGGACAGCCTGTTCAAACACAGATTACTATCTGCCACCCCCACCTCAGAATTTGTAATTCAGTAGATCCGAGGTAGAATCTGAGAATTTATATTTCTAATAAATTCCCAGTTGATGCTGATGCTGCTGGTCCTACCTTGAGAACCACCAACACTGGTGTTAACTACATAGTCTTAGTAATGATACTAGAAAGATGTGGGTTCAAGTCCCAGCTCAGCCACTTAGCATGTAACTTTGGATAAAGTATTAAATCTCTCAAATTCTCACTTTCCTCATCTATAAAAAGAAAGTATTAACAGCAGCAATGCTGAGGATTAAATGGGTGATGCATCTGGAAGCATATGAAACATCCCCACCCCAGAAGACAGAGCCCCTTTCCCTGCACCACACCCAGTCCCTGCTCTCCCCAGGCTGCCGGTGCAACTCTCCTTAACAGGGCTGCTATAGGAACATTTGAGCAGTGGGCAGGGCACAGCTAATTGTCTCCACTTGCCTCTGTCCAGTGGTGTCCTGTCCACAAGGGCAATGCTAAGATGAGCATCAGCCCACCTCACAGAGCGCAAACAAGGCTATTGCCTGATGCTTCTGGAAGAATGGTGTTTCACATAGCTTTTTGCCCTGAGACTAAGAGATAAAGTAATTCATCCAAAACCACACAGCTAATAATGGCAGAGCTCCAGAGTTAGGACAATGCACCTGCTGACTCGCCTATACTGAACTGCATTTGTAATCTTGCTGTATTAATTTCTTATGGCTGCTCTAACAGATAACTACAATTTGGTACCATAAAACAATACATATTTATTCCCTCACACTTCTGGAGGTCAGTAGTCAGCAATCAGGGTTTCAGTAGGGCCACCCTACCAGAGGGTCCAGGGGAGAATCCATTTTCTTGTTTTTTTCAGCTTCTAGAGCTGCATTCCTGGCATTCTTTTGCTCATGACCCCTTCCTCCATCTTCAAAGCCAGCAGTAGCCTCGTTAAATCTCTCACTCTACAGTGAGAGAGATTAGATCACCTTCTTCTGTAGTAAATTCTCCTGTTTTCCTCTTCTAAGAACACTTGTGATTATATTGGTGCCACCCTGATAATCCAGGATAATCTCCCCATTTCAAGATCTTTAACTTAATCACATCTGGGAAATCCCTTTTGCTGTACAAGGTAATACTCACAGGTCCCAGACATGAGGACTTGGATATCTTTGGAGGCCATTTTACGGCCTCCCACACTTGGATTTTTTGTCTAACTCTCTGAGCCACCATTTTTACTTCAGTGAAGTGGAAATAATAATATATCCTCATGACAACATTACCATGTGGTACACACTAACTCACTGAATAAATGTCCGCTGGATTGTTGAATGCTTCCTGCAATACTCTTTTGTGTGTATCTTGCATTAATTCATTAACTATTTACTCATCTAACTTTTATTAAACACTTACTATGTGTTAAGTACTGAGCTGGGCATAGGGAATATAATATAAGGGTATATAAGGATATAATAGAATACATTTCCTCCCTTTACAGATTTTATACTGTAATAAAGGGATCTAAATGAGGGAGCAAATGCCCTGATGTGTTAACACGTGTTATGAAAAGGAATTAGAGAGGATATGCTCTACCGAATGGGTTGTCAGTCCCCTGGGCAGGAGGTAGGAGTGGAAGGATAGAGCTGGAGAGAGGAGGCTGGAAAGGGACAGGGAGGTGTGAGCACCTGGAAAGTGCCAGGAATTTCTCCCTGATGGAGCCTTGGGGCTGTCTTAGTCTGCTTCCTGCTGCTATAACAGAATACCACAAACTGGGTAGTTTATAAAAAATAGGACTTTATTTGGCTCGTGGTCCTGGAGGCTGGAAAGTCTAAGATCAAGCAGCTGCATTTGGTGAGAGCCTTCTTGCTATATCATAACATGGTAGAAGGCATGACATGGCAAGAAAGTGTACATGTGTCAGAGAGAAATGGGAGCCAAACTTCATCTTTTTATCAGGGGCCCTCTCTCACCATAACGAACCCACTTTCACAGTACTGGCATAGTCCATTTATGAAGGCAGAGCCCCCATGACTTAATCACCTCTTAAAGGTCTCTCCTCTTGATACTGTCACAATGGCAATTAAATGTCAACATGAGTTTTGGAGGGGACATTCAAACCGTAGCAGGTCCCAAGGACTGAGGCACAGTGGGAGAGAGATGAGCTAACAATGCTGCCAAGGGTCTGACTGTAACGACCCTGGGTGCCATGTAAAGAAATCTGGGTCATGTTATGTTCTCCAGGAGCCACTGCAAAGTTTAAAGAGGCCCTTCTCAGTATTCCATCCTCTGCAGGGATCCAGGGCTCCTGGCAGGAAACCCTGAAAGCTCTGTCCTCCTCATAAATATTAAAATACCAAATTCACAGAATTGTCTGTGAAGTGGTAGTGGTTTCCTTAAGTGCCTCTTGCCTTTGCCTTTCTTCCTCATTGAGACCTTTTATGATTTATAGCTTCAGAATTTTATTCTTAGAGCCTCCCATTACAGTGAGCCATCATCTCCCTTGAACCTCTGTCAATCTAATTTATAAGTCATCTGTTCTTAAAAATATTCTTATACCTCTGGATCCCATTTAACTCTCTAATCTTTGCAGTTCTTTTCATATGAGAATGTTCAAAAGGTAAATTCAGCAAATTAACTATTAGGCAGAGAAGAATAATTCTGATTGCTCATGCAGTATTTTTTTCCAACCTGGGTGGTTTTGCTGAGAAGTGGATTGATGGTAACTGTGATGTGAATTTATTTGAAAATGTTTGCTTTCCTGGATGCATAGTCCTTGGTCTATTTTATCCCTTCACTTTACCTCCTGAAACTTAGCACCCCTCTCTAATATATTTTTGTCAACTGATATCATTCTCTCCATGAACTTCAATAAATTGGCAGTGAACTTCTGTGCTGGAAAGACATTTTGCATTAAAAACTGGATTCACAGCAGGCAATCTGCCTGGGGACCACATGTCTAAGAAAGCAGTCATTTTTAACTAAGGATATTTCAAGCCTAGATAGAATAGGGCTGGTGTGCTCTGAAGCCACAAATGTCTAGCCTACTAAAAGCGAAATTACTGTACTGCATGTTGGTAATTAACCTTGTCAACTAACTTTCAGAACAACTCCAGCGTAATGCACACACCCTTCTTTTGAGTTATATTGTTGTGATTCCTGGATCCCATTACATTCTACTTGCAACCTGCGTTCCTATCGCTACCCCTTACCAGCACTCCCTGATTTGCTTGCCCTGTTCAGCTTTTTGGTTCATAGAATTTAGTAGCTTTTAACCGTACTAACCATGCAAAATTTACTAGTTTACTTTATATCTCCTGTGTTATGATGTAAACTCCACCAGGAAGGAGATCTGTGTTTTGCCTACTACTGTATCTCAGGTGCCTGGAATAGTACCTGACATGTAGTAGGCGCTCAATAATTAGATGATGAATGAATTACTGAATGCCTTTTCATGGAGCTTTTAACTATCGTGTCACTGCTTTTCTCATCCCTAACGTCCAATAGTCAACTTATTTATTTACCAAAATGTTTCGATCACTTCATCACATGGCAAGTTGTGGTCTAGATCACAGAAAATTACTCTTGACCTTAAAGAGCAACTAGTCCCTGTCAAGGAGACACATATGTGCAGAATCACCAGATGATATACATAATTATAAATAAATAAAATTATAAATTAAAATATAAATTATCAATTTAAATATATATTAAATTATAAATTAAAATATGTACAAAGCACAACCAAGCACAGAAAGAATTAATTCAGCTGCATAATGATGTGGTAGGAAAGATTCAGATAATTCTTCACAGAGGAGGCTACTTTGAGTTGTAGAGAATGAGTAGAAGTTTGCTGGAAGAAGAAAGAAAGGAGTGGGCACACTTCAAATGGCTGTTCTAAGTGGGAGAGTGTATCATGGGCTTGGGGGACTGGAAGTCTCTTGGAAACGCCAGAGCATGAGGATGTATCTTAGTTGACCTCAACAGCAGCTGACCTTGAGACAAAGATTCAAGTCCAAGAGTTGTTTTAGGGGAGGTCAAAGAAAACGCCAGTGGTGAAGCAGGAGAGTCAGATAGGGAAGGGAACGCAGCCAATGACGGTTATGTCATCAAGCCAGTTACTGTAAGCTACCAGAGGGGCAACTGGAGTTCAACGTCGTGGGGAAACTCTGGAAAATGGTATATAACATAGGCCTCACAGTTACCCCACTGATGAGGCAATGTAGCTGTGCTTTTCATATACTAAATCCCTGTCATTGGTTGAGGACAACTCCTGGGGGTCAGTTCGCTCCCTCTTCTGGCCTGCCATGTGTGCCCGACAGAGCACAGGCCTCAAGGAAGTACAAAGCAACACTCTCCCCTGTAAGTTTGTTTCTGCATATGGATGTGATGAGGCCACATGGTGTGTGCAGGGCACCAAAAGAGTCTGCTACAGTTTGTAAGGTGAGCAATAGAGGATGAGGGTAAAATTGAAGCAAGAGCCAAATTTTTAAGGCTCTTGTATGTCATTCCTTCGAGCTTTATTCTGTATTGAGGGAGCAGCGTTGCAAGATTTTAGGTAGGAGAGTGGTCTGATAAGGTTTGAATTTCAGAGAGAACATTCTGGCTACAGAATGAATGACAGAATTGGCGTGGGGGGTGGAGAATATCGAGTCCAGGAGACCAATTAGGAAGATAAATCCACCATATGGTATAGAAATGATTGAGCTAAAAGACATGGGCTGGTGCTGGAGATGGGGATGAGCAGATGGAATGGAGAGCTGTTCAGGAGATAGAACAGACTGAAATTGTGAGGGATTAGATGTGAGGAGGGATCGGGGATGACTCCCTGGCGCAGGCTCCCCTGATTGGATGATGGTGGCACTCACCTAGATGGGAAGCACAGGAGGGGTATCAGTGCTGGGCTAAAGTGGTAAGGCTTGTTGAACATGGTAAGTTGGAGATACCTGTAAAGTATCCAGGTGGAGAATCCAGTGGGCAATAGATGCAGGATTATTGAACTCAGGAGAAAGATCTGGACTGAGAAGAATTGTTTAGAAACCACTACTTTATGGAAGAGATTTAAGGGCAGAGAAGCAGAAGAAATTCCAGGATACATAACTGAAAGTTTGCCATGTGGGATGAGTTAATTGAATGTTACTATCAACATCCATTCGTATGAAGTCCTTTGCTAAGCTAGAGATGACCTAGCACCTATCATCCCTGGGTATTGCTTTGCCTTTATTTCTCTCTGCATCTTTCTAAAATTATTATTTCTTTCCCTCAGCCTAGCTGGATTTGGAGAGGGAACAAGACAAATTGTGTGATTTGGGGCAAGCTGTAGAAACTCTAATTATTAGCTTCTTCATCTGTAAAATGGGGATCCCATAAGTGGAGACTGGTTTGTCTGATAGTCAATTGAAGAAACTTTCTTGAGAGGCTTTCCAAAGCTTTCTCCCTCTCCTGACCTCAAAAGATCTTAAGTCTGGGCATGGTGGCTCACACCTGTAATCCCAGCACTTGGGGAGGCTGAGGTGGGAGGATCACTGGAGGCCAAAAAGTTCAAGACTAACATGGACAACATAGGGAAATGCTATGTCTACAAAAATAAAACAATTAGTCAGGCATGGTGGTGCACGCCTGTGGTCCCAGCTACTCAGGAGGCTGAGGCTACATGAGTGCTTAAGCCTGGGAGCTTGAGGCTGCAGTGAGCTGTGATTGTGCCTTTGCACTCCAGCCTGGGTGAGAGAATGAGACCGTGTCTCAAAAAAAAAATCAAAGTCATGCTCTTGCCCTACAAGGCACTTAGGTGGGTTGGTACCAAATGCTCCTCACTGCACCCGCCATGAGCATTCACCCCCAGCAAGCACTGCACCTTTTACCTGCTAATGCTGGTTCATCTTTTACCTAGCACTTCATAATTGATTGAATAGCAGCTACGCTTGGGACCATTCTAAATGGTCCCAGCCACTGAGACCACTGTGAGAAAAGCCCTTTGTAACTACTTACCTTCTCTTCATGTGAGTTTTATGCCAAGTATCTACGGATGTGCAACTCTTCCGCCAGACAGTTCTGCTGGCCAAGGACAGGATGGCCCCTCTGAAGGAATGTGTAGGTGATGACATTTCTTTCATCATTTTGGTACCTAAACATGACACTCTATCTGGCAACAATGAAAGGCACTCCTGATTGCTTATGGCATGGCTGTAGGGGGAATGGGCTGTGAACGTCTGCACTATATTTTGCTCCATCAACTCTTGTTATATGGGTTGATATAGCAGGAGAGATAACAAGAGTTGTGTGTCTTGTTGATATCACAAGAGTTGTGTGTTAGAGAAAGAACACAGCCATCCAGCGTTGAGCAGGCTGAAAATACTGCCACTGACAAAGTACTGCCTGTGGCATGTGGTTAAATGCACGGTGCTACGCCAGGAGTTGCTCAGTTTCAATACATCTGCTAGATCATTCCAACAAGCTTTCCTATATTCCCAGGCTCTGGCAATGCTACCACCATTTCCTTACTCACTCAAGTTTAAGTCCATCAACTCGACTCCTTTTTCTCCACTCATTTCCTATATGCAGGCTGTCATCATTTATCAGTCATAATAACATTTATTCACCATTTGTTATATTCCAGAAACCCTGTGCTAAGTGCCTTTAAATACTTTATCAAATTTAGTCATAACAACAACTTTCTGAGGTAGGGTTACTTTTATATTTTTTTGCACCTATGGAAACGAGGGTTAGAAAAGTTAAGTAGCAAGCCTAAAACACCACACAGCTAGAAAGTGGCAGAGCTGGAATATGGATCTGGCTTTCCCAGCCACTTATGTACCATAGTCCCTCCTGCAGAGCATTAAGGATCTTATCTGCCCCTCCTATATGTGACACTTTGAAGTTTCCAAAGCATTGTCACAAAGCTATCATTTGATCCTCCAAGTGGAACAGAGAACTAGGCAGGACATGTATCATTGTCATTTCCACAGAAGTGACTAAGCCCCACGGGGTTTCACCGACCTACTCAAAACCACGTGTCCATGCCTTGGACTCAGATCTTCTCTCTTTTCATTATTCCCATAAATATCATTCTTTTTGTTCAGAGAAGCTGATTCTTCTGTAATGACCAATGTATAAAATTTCATGGGAGGCCAGATTTAGCCTACTACAAAGATATTTCAGACAGTTGAAGTTTTCCAAAAATGGAAGAGGAGGTAGTGAGTTCTTCTTCCTTTTCAGTATTCATTCAAACACTGAGCAGTCACTGGCTGAGCTAGAAAATCATTGAGGGAATTCAACCCATTCCCTGGGGACAGGGTAAATAAAGGCAGCTAGAGTAGATGAGCTCTAAAGGCCATCTGTCCCTGAGATCTGATGGCTCAATTTTCTGGGGACCACTCTGTCCTCACCATCTTGGTTGTAGTGGTTCCACTCCCTCACCCTGGCTTACTGCAGCCATCTCCTGGTTGATTTTCTGGACGTTGTCTTTCAATTCATTTAGTCTCCCTTGACCAGGGTGATCTTCACCAAAGTTGTGCCCAGCATAGACTTTATCTCTTTCTAAATCTTCAGTGGCTCCCTTTGACCAGCTGTACCCACTTGATACCCCTCTAACTGATGTTCCGTTATCTGTCTACATCCTCTATCCAAGGTCATTTTTCATTTCTCTCGAACTCAGTTTCTACTTCAGTCAACCCAATCATTTGCCTGCTCCCAGAGACATCAGACTTATTCTACCTTCAACCCTTTGCTTTCCTTGTCTCTCTCTGAAACATTCTCCACTTTCCCTCCTGCCCAGTTAACCACATCCTCCATTCTTTCATGCCCAAGGCAATCTTATTTTCAGTTCAACAAACAAAAAAATGGAATGAATTCCTCACACTTAGGAACAATCCTCCACTCATACAGTGAGGCCACGGAGACCCCAGAATAAGCAAGAGATGGCCCTGTCCTCGGGGAAGAGTATAATCAGAACCAGCTGCTCTGGACAAGACTTAGATTTGAACACTTGATTCTACATTGGCTAGTTTTCTTGATAGTTGATGTGAGCTGATTCTATCCCACAAAGGGTAGAAAGTGAGCCTTCTTCCAACACCCCATGCCCCATGCAAGAAAATGGTAGGCAAGCAAATAGTTCCAGATTACATGATTGAGGAGTCTAGGATTGCATGGTTGACTTTTTCCCCACATTCACTCACACACACACACGTGCACACACACACACACGTGTGTGTGTGCACGCAGCCCACCAGTGATTTGAATTTCTAGCATATTGGAAGGGGGGTGCCATTTAAACATGAAATCTCATCTCTACTACTTTCTTGGAAAAGGGTATGTATAGCAAAACTCTGGTTAAAAGAGGAGAGTTTGGAGTCTGACTTCTTGGTTTAAGTCCCAGCTCTGGCAACAGCTAGGTGACCTTAACAGACCACTAATGTCTCATTGCCTCAACCTTCTCAACAACAACAACAAAAAGCAGGCCTTGGGGTTGATTTAAAAAACAAGCAGTATACAATGCCTTTCTCCCAACAGGGTCAAGTTATTGTAAGGATCAAGTAAGTTAGTATTTGTGGAGCACTCCGAACAATTCCTAGCATATGGTAATCATGAAATAAGTGTTAGCTGTTCTTATTATTACTAATTCAGTGACCTTGGACAGACTGCTTACATTTCCTGAGCCTTGGTTTCCTCATCTGTAAGAGGAGAGCAATGCTCACCTCCATAAGCTGGCTCTGAGAATTAAGTGTGAAAATATTGAGAAAGCTTTTCTAGAAAAGCTTCCCTTATCTTTGACCCAATGCCTGGACTTACACTCCCCAAACAACACAACTACAACTTTCTCCTCTCCCTACTTCTTTAGCCATTTTGCAAGTCTATCATTCATGCTACTGTTGTAAGCCGGTTGTTTTTATTCCATAGAAAATGTTGGCCTCTGACAAATTCATCTTTAGAAAATTATAACCTAAATGACACTAGACAATTGCATAAGCCAAAGACTGTTCAAGTTCCCCAAGCCCACAGGCAGCTTTTCCACAGCCCATCCCTGCCCATTTTGGCAAACTGTGAACAGCAGAGAGAGGAATTGGCCTTCCCCAGGAAAATTTGGGGCCCCAGGCACATCATACCATGTAAAATCTGGTTAAGATAAATATCAAGAGCAGCCTTGAAAGCAAAAAGAAGTCACAGCAGGTCAGACAGCAGCCGGAGGGAGTTTGGGAAGGGGAGGAGGGCCTGAGTCACCAGCTCTGCCTGAGATGATCACTAGAATCGAGTTTCCAGGGAAAGGCAGGCTTCCTGAGCTGTGGATGCTAAGCCTGCCTGGTAGCTGCAGACCTAAGCCATGGGCTAGGCTTTGAAGGCCCAGGACCCCCCATATGGCGCCCAGACTTGTTTCTCTGGTTGCTTGTTCCCTAGAGATGCTGCTAAAGAGGCCACCAAGGGGAAAGTTACTTAACTAATTCAGGAAGGTGCGGCGGCCTCCAAGGGAGACGCTGAGGGCCTGCTTGGGGTGGGCTTGATAATAATGGAGAGTGGAGGCCAGGTGTGGTGGCTCATGCCTGTAATCCCAGCACTTTGGGAGACCAAGGCGGGCGGGCGATCCTTCTCTATAAGGATCACCTGAGGTCAGGAGTTCAAGCCCAACCTGATTAACATGGTGAAACCCGGTCTCTACCAAAAATACAAAAATTAGCTGGGTGTGGTAGCACACACCTGTAGTCCCAGCTACTCAGAGGCTGAGGCAGGAGAATTGCTTGAACCTGGGAAGCAGAGGTTGCAGTAAGCCAAGATTACGCCACTGCACTCCAGCCTGAGTGACAAAGCATGATTCTGTCTAAAAAAATTAAAAATTAAAACAAAAAAAATGGGGAGTGGAGTCAGACTCCAGGGGGGAGAGTTTGAAGGCACTGCAATCGGCTCTTCTACCAGAGGGACTGAATTGTTCTAGAGGCCACATAGACTTTCTAGAGCTACAATGTTTCTAGCAAAGTCAGAGGTTTTTTGCAAGCTCCTCCTCTGTCCTCTACATGACTCCGCAGGACTTCTCTGTAGGACTAGGCTGAGAAGGCAAGTTCTCAGGTCCATATGGTGGAGGGAGACAGAGGCTACAATGTCACTGGTGGAACCAGGCGCTCTACAGCATAGATGGGGTAGAGAGAAGCATGTAGAGCCTTGAAAGGAGATATCAAGGCATTCAGGAAAGGAAAAAAGAGCAAGAATGCATTGAGTCATACCACTCTGAAATGTTTTGATGAGTCAAGCATCCTCTCATGATGTTATTAATGTCAAAGAAACAATTCCTTGGGTTTATATTGCGGTTGCACAAGTTAGCTCACAACCAATTCCTGACCACTGTGCTAAGAGCTGGGTGAAGATCAGTGAGTGTCACAAACAATGTTATATTACTCTCAAGAGCTTCCTCCATAAGGCAACAAGAGGGATAATATTAAGCAATAGAGGAAGAGCTGACCTGCCTTTCTGTCCAATATTGGTTTAAGATGCCCACAATTTTTTAGGAAGTGAATTGTTCTAAAACTGTAGATTTAGTATTGGGGGTCAAAGGGAAGGGGGCTGCCATTTCCTGAATAGAACTTTGGTGCCAAACAGAACCATGCCTGGTTGCCTTCTTAAAAGTAATACAATGGTTAATACAATTGGAGTCTGTTTTCTTAAGGGGTCCCTGAAGAGTTGTGGAGAAAAGAAATCCTTTTGAAATATTTTGTGTATACTTACTACGCATTTCTTTTTTTGTTTGTTTTTGAGATGGTGTCTCGCTGTCACCCAGGCTGGAGTGCAATGGTGCAATTTTGGCTCACTGCAACCTCCGTCTCCCGGGTTCAAGCAATTTGACTGCCTTAGCCTCCCAAGTAGCTGGGACTACAGGCATGCACCACCACTCCTGGCTAATTTTTTGTATTTAGTAGAGATGGAGTTTCACCATGTTGGCCAGGCTGGTCTCAGATCCACCTGCCTCAGCCTCCCAAAGTGCTGGGGTTACAGGCGTGAGCCACCACCATTACTATTACCATTACTATTACCCAGGCATTACTATGCACTTCTAAATCAACCACAGTATGAGAAGGAATAATATTACCTGATATTAGGCAGGAGACAAACAGGAACTAGCAAAGTTTGGAGCAATTGAACTCATTTTATAAAGCTGAAGAAAGATTAAGTACATTATTCAAAGCCACCAGACAATAAGAAGTGAGTTGAGCGTTGAGTGTTTCTAAAGGTCTCTCTGGTGTTTGCTCTCTGGTGTTGCTTATCTGAGGGACCCAGTTTTACTCACTGGAGTAGCAACAGCTGAAAATTATTGAGTGCTTACTAGTGTGCCAGTATGTTTCAAAGCACATTTCATGTGTTAACTAATTTAATCCATCTGGCCATTTTCTTAGCTGTGATTATCACCATTTTACAGATGAGCTGACTGAGGCTCAGAGAGGTTATGGAACTTGCCCAAGGTTACACATGTAGCCAAGACAGGGCTGAGGTTCACATCTAGGACACCTGGTTCCAGGTATAGGCACTTCAGTTCCCCACCTCTTGGGGGAAGGCATGCTTCCAAGTGGGGAGAAGATAGCTCATCGTCATCCGAGCACACAGTGGGAATGAGAGGAATCTCAAAAAGGAGAAAGAGCCATCCTCTCTACTGTGGAACCAGTGAGGTTCTAGTCCTGGATTCCACACTCTGGACAGCCTAAAGCTCTGATAGGATGCAAACCACGGGGAAGGACGTTAGTAGGCAAGGAAACACCTGAGCTCTCTGACACCTGGATTTGGAAGCCTCCTGCCCCTCCACACCACATTCCCCACCCCCATCCATACAAACGCCGCTGCCCTCACTTTCATTCTCATCTGTTTATGTGCTCCACCTCAATGAGGTGGGGAGGACTGTACAATGTATCCTGATACCTGCCAAGTAGGGGAGCCCCCACCCACTCAGTGAAGAAGCAGGTACAGCCCAAGTGCAGTGAGCGGGGACCAAGGATCCCAAGTTCTGAACCTGACTTGATGAAACTCTGCTGGGGAAAAGCCCCATCTGATGGAGATTCACCTATTTCTGACCGACTTTGACCTCAGCAGCCTAAGAAGGGCACAGCCATGGCTCTGGAATTTTCCACAGCACAGTGCAGGAAAAGCTGGCTTTGTTTGGTATAGGGAGGCTGTCTCCAGGCGATGCTAATAATAAAAAAAGAACGTGTGTAGGTTGCATCTGAAGCCCAATTGCTTTGCAAGGTCATTGTGCTTGGTCTGGAGGGTCATTAATTTTAGCTGCCTCATTGCCACCCACATATGCAACCAATACATTCCTCAGGGGCAGGAGAAAAAGCACAATTTGGGATCCAGTCTGACCAGGGTTTAGATGATGTTCACACAGGATTAACATTCTGGTGCTTAAATTCCTTGATCAAATAGAGCTGAGACCCCTAACTACCCTACATTATTATCTAATATTTAATGAGATAACACAATTAAAGAAACAGAATCATAACTAACCTCTGTCATCCATTCTTCTGGTGCTGTAGGTCTGTTTTCTCATTTGATCCCCACCACATCCTATGAGAGAGAGAGAGAGTATTATCCACATTTACAGAAGAGGAATGTCCGGGAAATAGTGATTTGATTAATTTCACACAGCTGGAGAAGGGACCCAAAAATGTAACCCAGGACGGGATGACTCCAAAATGTGTGTCCTTACCCAATGTAGAGCTTCTTACGATGCTGGCCCGCAGTAGGCACGGAGCAAACCTTGATTCCTTTCTTTATTTCCACACTTCGTCTTTTTGAAAGCACAATTTGGTCACTCCCAATAAATCATTGGGCAGCCCAACGAATCAAATGCTTCTTCAGTCACCAAGGGACAGAGGCATCCTGGGTGCCGCATTCCATACAGACCTGTCACTGGGCAAACCTGCGGATCTCTTAGACAGTGTTAATGAGAACCGGTGAAAGACTAAACTGTCCGTTACAAAGCTGCGACCAGCTATCATGCAGCTAGAGCCCCAGGCCTTGGTATGCAGCTCCTCC
Source organism: Pan paniscus (assembly GCF_029289425.2). Taxonomy (NCBI): domain Eukaryota; kingdom Metazoa; phylum Chordata; class Mammalia; order Primates; family Hominidae; genus Pan; species Pan paniscus. Next base: position 75,388,710 of record NC_073260.2, read on the forward strand.
TCTTTCCAGGGGCTTCTCTTTTCTCTTAATTAGAGATTTGGCTGAAATGTTTGAGCACTTGAAGTCAGGGCGTAAAGAAATAGGAAAGGAGTGTGGGAGAGGAATGATGAGCCAGCACTTTCTATGTGTTGACGCAGAGAAAGAGAAAGAGGGTAATTTGAGGATGTTCCTTCCCATGGGGCAATGGAGCAGAGAAAGCCACACTGCAGTGGTATTTTCAAGGGGTTTAAGAGCAAGTTATGAAAGCCATGAGGGAGGTTCATTGGGTTGCTAAAGAAACGAAAGAGGATGATAACAAGTCTCATCCATGTGTCGGTGTTTCAGGACTTAAAAGCTGTAACGAGGAACATTTGGGTGGTATTAAGCTCTGTGGGGAGGACTTGGGGCTTTAACTCGCAGTGCACTAGCACCTCTATGTAGTTCAGAACCTCAGGAAGGCTCTGTGGGCCACGCTCCTGAAAATTTCACCTGCCATCTTCATCACTCCAAAGAGAAAGGAAATGGCACATCCCTTAAGGCCTGGCAGTGTCGTGCTCACTCATGGGAAGTGCTCTCAGCAGCGGCTTCCCCTCTCCTGCTGCGGGCTTGCATCTCATGTGGAGAGAGGCCCCCTTTCTCCCGGCCCTCAGCCCTTTCAAGTCATTCACTTTCTCAGTAAGCGTCTCCCAAGGATGACTTGCATCAGGTTGTCGGCGCTGCTTTCTGAAAGATAAATAAGTTATTCTGTCAAATTATGCTCACTTATTTCTGTCAACATGTATTAAAACTTAGATATCGCCTCACCGTGAATGCATCAGACACTGTACTGTTCTCACCACTAGGGTGGGCCCTCTGCAGCCACAAATAGAGGAGACAGTTGGGGATAAAATCATAACTGATGAATAGAGACACTGAGTGCACTAGCAAACCTGTAGAAATTCTAGGCTCACAGGAATAGCAAAAGACAGCCCACTAAATAAAGAGACTGTCAAGATGCATTTCACACCTAACGAGCAATAAATGGATTCCCATCCACCAACAATGTTGTTCATGATTTTCCTCATCCACAGGTTCAATGAGAAGCTTTGTAAATTTATTTTGTTTAATTGCAGACAATAATCACTCTCAGGGCTGGGCATGGTGGCTCATGCCTGTAATACCAGCACTTTGGGAGGCTGAGGTGGGCGGATCACCTAAGTTCAGGAGTTCAAGACCAGCCTGGCCAACATAGTGAAACCCTGTTCTACTAAAAATACAAAAATCAGCTGGGCATGGTGGTGGGCACCTGTAGTCCCAGCTACTCGGGAGGCTGAGGAAGGAGAATGGCTTGAACATGGGAGGCAGAGGTTGCAGTGAGCTGAAAATGCGCCACTGCACTCCAGCCTGGGCGACCGAGCAAGACTCTGTCTCAAAAAAAAAAAAAAAAAAAAAAAAATCACACTCAGGTCTTTTACCTCCACCCCACCCCCAAACCCCACCCTTTGGGTCTGGTCTTGCAACCAGCTGTTTAGAAACTTAAAAAAAAAAATTGACACATAAAAATTGTGTGCATTTATGGTGTACAGCAAAATGTTTTGAAATATGTATACATTATGGAATGGCTAAATTAAGTTAATATATGCATTACCTCACATACTTATTTTTTGTGCATGATGAGAACACTTAAAATCTACTCTTAGTGATTTTCAAGTACATGATACATTGTTATCAACTCTAGTCACCATGTTGTACCATAAATCTCTCGAACTTATCCCTCCTGTCTAACTGAAATGTTGTATCCTTTGACCAAAATCCCCCCAGTCTTCCCCACCACCACAGAGAGTTGTTACCATAATTGTGGTTGTAAGCTATTTCTGAGGAGCCAGTTTATTTGTTTTGAACAGAATTAAACAACATAGAAAATCCCTGTCCAGACCCTCAACCAAGTTAATTCATTCAAAAAAATATTTCTGAGTTCCTCTTAGGAACTTACAGCCTAACGGGCAAAACAAACTGCTTGTAAAATCTGTTTACTTGATACATGGAATTGCCTTTTAAAGAATGGTGGCCATTTTAACAGAGAAAATAAATTTGGAGGGTATAATCAATCATTGAGTAAATCTGCTTTGTGAAACATGCCTGCTCAAAGTTTGTTTGTTTCAGAGTAAATTCCTTTTTGATGCCCTTACCTCATCAAGTAGTTGAGATGAGGCATGTACTCAGTTCTTTCTTTTTATAAATAGCAAAGCTACTTGGAACACTAAAGGGGGAAATGAATCCATACCAGCAAATATCGTAGAAAGAGCATGGGCTCAGTCTCAGACACACCTGGGTCGCAGCCCAGCTCTGCCACTTACCTAGTTGAATGAACTTATGCAAGATTTTTTAATCTCCCTGAGCCTCAGTTTCTTGTTTATAAAAGAGGTTTTTGTCTGGATTAAATATTACATAGAACAGCACTTGTAATACAGTAGGCATCCATGAATAGGAGCTTGTATGATTGCTACATCACTACTACATTCAGGTGCGTCAGCCAAGACTTCACTTTGGATGTACTTTTTTAACTGCCTGACTGTGGTCAAGGGCCAAATGACGGTGGAAACTAGAAAGATCAACTCTTAATTCTGCCCTTTGAACAACGTGTAGGCTGAAGGAAACTAAATATTTGTGTGTGTGTGTTGGATCCACAATTTATGATCCATCCTTTTTGCAGGAGTGCCAACCCATGAGGTTGCCAGAGTAGCATTTCAGAGCATCTGCACAAACCCCACAGATCAATGCCAGTGCCTGCCTGAGAATGAAAAAGCAATGGGACCAGGAAGGATAAGTCTTGTCAATCAAAAACAGAATATGCAGGAAGGACAAGGGCAAGTTGTCCTTGAGAGAATGGGATAGAGAAGAGGTTTCCTCCAGACACCTCCAGGGTAGGGATGTAGAACCCTCTTTCTAGCTGCCTAATGTTCATTCTGTCTTTAGTGCATCCTCGAGGAAAGGAAGAAGACAGAATTTTCCATCTGCCAGATGTCTCCCTTATCCCAAGTTTTATTCATATATCAATTTATTTCCATTATCACAGGAGGTCTCCCAAGCCTCACTTCAACAGACTGGCTTCCCAAGATGGTGGATTGCTTGATACCCTTTGGACCCATCCCCAAAAGACAGGCAATACTGATTTTGTTTTTTGGCCAAAATGAAGTATTGGCCTGCTAAGACACAAACTCTTTGTGTAGACATTTTTTTTTTTAAAAAATATGGTAAAATATTCATAATATATATTTACCATTTTAACTATTTTTAGTGTGTAGTCCTGTGGCATTAAGTACATTCACACTGCTCTGCAACCATTACCACCATCCATCTCCAGACCTTCATCATCTTCTTCCACTGAAACTCTGTACCCATTAAATAACCCTTTCCCCCTACCCTTAGGCCCTGGAAACTACAATTCTACTTTGTCTCTATCACTTTTACTACTCCAGTTACCTCATATAAGTAAAATAATACAATATTCATGCTTTTGTGACTGGCTTATTTCATTTAGCATAGTGTCTTCAAGGTTCATCCATGTTGTAGAGTTTGTTGGAATTTCTTTTTAAGGCTGAATGATTGTGTTGACTTAAAGATGTTGCAGTCTCAGTTGATGGCCTCATAGTTTGAGCCTTGCTATAAAACTTTATGCTTAACAAAGCTTTGAAAAACAACTGATTTCATTAGTACATAAGTAGCTGAAAGTGTTGCTGAGTATTTATTATAGCTGGTGAAAAAAACATATAGATGTTTTTAATAAAAATTATCTTCACAGAATGGTATCTTAAGTTGGAAACTACATGTTGGCATCCTTGCAAAGAGATAGTATTATTTGATTAACACTTGTGATGGTAGAATCACTCATACTCTATGATTTCTGGCATCTGAGTGACGAGGCACATAAATAGGCCTCACAGGGAAGTCTACAGATAATTTCATACCCCAAGGTTACTCACTGAAATAACCAGATCAAAAACCAAGCAACTGAATTCTCATCAAATTCCTCCCATCCTCTCTTACCAATCATCTTGCTAAAAAGTTTTTAAACTCACATCATAAAATATCATATTTATGTATCGATTAATTTATTCAGTGTACATATTTATTTGCTAGAATTCTACAATAAATTTAGCTGTAATCAATAAGGAAATATGAGGTATAAAAGAAAACGTAGCATTTGTTCAGGAGAAATGAGGCTCTTCTGGCCATGTAAACCTAAAAAAGGATTATACTTCAATCTTATGTTGTAACTTTGGATGCTATGATACATGTTCAGTTATTCTGGAAGACTTTATAATGTTTGCTTAGAATCTGGACTTGTTGATAGTATTCTACAGTGTTATCAAGAGATGGAATAAGCACAGTAAGCCACTTGTAACTTTTTAAAATTTATAAGTATTAATTTTTAAGCTGTGTCTTCAACTTTTGAGGTAGCATTCCTCTCCAAGTGACTACACTTCCTCAGTGTCTTTGAACCATTATAGCATAGGATGAGAAAGAAACTAAAGGGGGAATGGAACATTTTTTGATCACAGGAGAAAGATGATCTGGAAATCATAACAATGGATGAAGATGCCAGAAAGAAGAGCTTGTAGGATGAGGTGGAAAACAAAATACTGGCTCCTGAAGGCTCTGTTAAAAGTTGACTTTTTGTAAGAATTTTGTATATCATGCCTGTCATAAACATTCAGCTTCATTGTGCAATGAAGACAGATGACAAGAATTTGCTGCTCCAAAAACAACAAAAAAGAGCAACTTCTCTGTGTCCTTGGAATCTGGTTTCTTCAGTTCCAAACATGCAGTGAAAACTTGTGCCTGTAAGAGCTGGGGGCAGTTGTTTATGTAACTAATTAAACATCTACGTAAATATGAGAATGGGAGAAGCCTCCTCTATTCTCATCAGCTGTTCTAACATGAAGAGGCATGCAGACTTGAGAGACAGGCACAGTTTAGTTGTCTTACACTGACTCTCTTACATAAGCTTCAAGGTCATGAAGTTTTCACCATTTTTTTTCCAAATAGTAGAAGGAAAAAACAAGTTTTACAAGTCCCTTATCAGGGAGGGAAAGGGCTTGGGAAGGTTTAAGTTTAGCAGAAAACTTTTGTAGATCAGACAAGGATGGGAGATGTGAGGAAGAGATTAAACACAGAGGAACTGGTGGAGAAATATTCTGAGGAAAGAAGATTATAACAGTAGATGGGGAATTGACAATAGCCAGGAAGGGTGGCAGACCTTTCTTGGAGACAGAAGATAAGTAAAAAGCCAAGGAGAAGACAGAGATGACTTTTGACATTGAGGGAAAAAAAAGCCAAGGGAACTCAGACGTCTTATTGCAAATGAGGAGGTGATGTCTCCTTTTGCAGAAGAATGGGTGGAACTTGGGCTTTGGGATGGCTTGGCCTACCCCAAGTGGGGGATGCAAGCTAGAGATTGGAAGAGATGAATGAAGGGATAATCGCACAGTGACAGAGTCACCTGGGATGATGTAGACTTATAGTGTGGCATAAGAAGCTGTGTCTGGAGGATGTATTTAAAATCTTGGAGATGGGGTAATTTTTGCGGTCACTATATCTAAGGCAGCACATTGTGAGTGCCAACAGAGGCCATTATAGTTGAGTAGATTGAAGACATGCAAAGCCAGAGTATTAAAGCCACCTACTGGTTTATGAAAGCCAATGAGAAGGCAAACAAGAGATACAGAAGAAAATTTAAAATTTTCACAGTTATATCTTAATAACCCTCGACTAACCTAACGATGCCTCATCTGTATGATAAAGACTTTGAGCGCAGACATGATATAACTCTCAGAACCTTCTAAGTAGCATTTGATTTAGCAGAGCAAGGTGTTTTAGTTTAAAATCCTATCCTAGCATTGGATCTGACACATCATGGAAATGAGGATAGATGAATATGAGGAGTTCTGCCCATTCCTATAGGCACTGATGTCAAGGCAAAGTAATTGTCTTTGCCTCTGGGTCTAGCAGAGTCCTGTGTACACCCTTGCTCTTCTGTTCTGGTTTTTAATCTGGCCTGTCTGAGGAAGTAGAAGTCCCTTGGCTAGTAATTGCGTTATAACTATCTATAAATCATTCGCATAAAATCTTTGAGAACCCACGAGTAGGGTCTTTTTAATTTGTATGTCTCTACATCTCCCTTAGTAGCTGGCATGTATGTAGTGTTAAAAAATATATCCATAAAATGAATGAATGGATAAGCTGTGCTCTCTGAGTCCACATTTCTCTAGAATACGATTTTTGTGAGGTTTTCAGCTTCTATGAACCTCTCCATTCTTGTTCCACTCAGCATATTTTTTTGAAAGATACATAGATATCATCTAACTGTAAACACAAATCGTTTGCACTGGCCCCTGTAGACAAGGTCTGCTTCTTCCCACTGAGTCTGCCCTGGGTCCTTTGCTCTTAATTTTGCTGGTACCTGGACTGATAATCACCCTGCTCAATTGATTGTGCCTCCTACAACAATAGTGGAAGCCATAAATAAGAGGTGAAGTGAAGGAGCCTGAATAAATATAAAGAAGGCTGCATAACTATGATGATGCCTGTAGTCAGTGACACAGTCTCAGCTTGAAATCACCACTCCTGCTAGATGGAGGTCACAGCTTTTTTCTGTCTCAGGACTACTGGTTACCAAGAATGTAACCAGTCCAGTCAACACCGTTGTATGAGTTAATAAAAGGTGTCCCTCTACAGAGGCAGGGGCAGCCTACACCAGAGTGCCTGGCATGGTGAAGCAAATGGGCTGGATGTCAGCCTCCACTGGACCATTCGGGTGGGTAGGCACCTTGTGCAGTGAACAACCTGCATACCTGTTGGTATGCCTTTGCCCCTGCTGGTTATGCACTCTTTTGGGCCTAGGTCTCCTGGGAAGTTTCCTAGTCAGTCCTGAAGTAAGAATCACAGTCCCATTCCCATTCTAAAAATTGTATATAAGTTTCCCAGTCCAAACTGTACCTTGGTAACAATGAGGAGATATAGAGGAACAGAGCCCGGGGTGTGCAGGGTGTGCTGTGATTAGATGTTTGCATCACTCTGAACATGCACTTTTCCCTTCAGTTAACAAAATGAATAGAATAACCCTACATGAAAGGCTTTTTCTGCTACATAAAGGCAAACTCTAGTTGTCTCTTCACATTTGTCTTTGGGGTTTAGTGCTAGCAAGTGTAAAATTTACATATATAAGATTTACTTACATGCTAGCTGTACCAGTCCAGTAAAGCGATGGGGGAAAGAGGGATGAATTTCCCTCATTTCCTCACTAGTCAAGTCTACGTTTCCAGGGTTCCTTTCAATGCAACTATGCTAAATCAGGCAGTGAATCTTGGAGTTGCAGTAAGACAACTTGATTAAACCCTGGATGGTTCCTGCTATCTCACCCCACCAGCTGGATCTCAGATTGACAGTGTTCAGACATGGCTTATGGGAGCTGTCAGAGTTGGAGGGGGTTGAGGTCCAGTGGAAGTTGTGTCTCTGCCAAAATCTGAAACCATATTTTCTGGGCATGACCAGTCTCTAAACCAGAAAAAGTGGCTCTGTGGATCCGACCAAAGAAGCCTGTCAATTTTTTTTAAGACAATAGCAGGTTAGGATGAGTGCAATGAGGGATGGATTCAGTGAGTAGAGGCCCATCTTTGAGTCTATGAAATTTACTTTCCATGAGATTGGCCTCCCTCTGCCACCTTTGCTGTGGGAGTAATTTCTTAAAATGTTTCCAAGAAACTTGTGAGGCTGGATTTGCTTCTGTTGCAGGGTCCCATATGTGTTTTTCCTTGGGAAAGATAAAATTTCCAATTAAAGGAAGAATTCCCTGGCTATTTCTTCACTATTACTCTTTCAGAGTGAGATGTAGCTTACAATCACCCAATGTCAGCCAAGACTCAGCACCCATTCTTGACCAGTAACCATGATTCCCACACCTCTACCCCATGGGGTGGTAAGACAAGATCTAGGTGGGTCCTGCTCGTTGCTTGACTTGAACCAAGACTATATGGCCCTCTGTGGATCAGGAGACCTCAGCTTTTAATGGAAAAGTCAGCAGGAGTTCAGTAAAGGGGTCTGGTGGGAAGCCCCGCTTGGCCTTCCCTACTTATAAAATCTGTAACACATGTTGACTAGATTCAGAAATATGTCATTGCCTCATAACTTTTTGAGGTTCCAACTTCTGGAGCCCCCGGGAGAGGAGCAGTTGTTATGATAAGGTCAGGATTTGGGACTAGCAGCTGAAGCCATTCAGGGCCTCTCCTCTCTGTGTTGTCTGCATTGCTTTCAGGCAGCCACAGAGATCTGGCTGCTCTCAGACTGACAGCCCAGGCAGCCTTGCCATGTAGAAATGAAATAAACAACTAGATTTTGTTCCCCAGGAGAATATGTTGATGAGCATGGCCACTGCCAGACCTGTGAGGCCTCATGTGCCAAGTGCCAGGGACCAACCCAGGAAGACTGCACTACCTGCCCCATGACAAGGTAAGTGGCTTCTCAGGATCTCCTGGTGGTGTGAGCTCATGGATTGCAGGGTGGAGAGAGGAGGTGCTCACCACCTTAGCAGCACCCCATGGGCCTGCAGTGAAAAAGAAGCAAACTCTTTCCCACTCCACAGATATTCTCCTTGGTCTGGGCACAGCCCAGCTCTGTAGTATCCTCTCCCCATGACGCCCAGTCCCCACCACAAGGACCAGTTCCCTGGACATGGAACAGATTTCCTCATCAATGAATAGGGTGCCTTTGATGCCACTTTTGATGCCTGAAATCTCATCCTTTTCTGCATACCCATCCCTCAATCATCATTTCCATCTGCTGGTCAAGTATCTACTTATTTCTAGAGTCAGTTCAAAAGTGAACTGTTCTTTTTTTTTTTTTTTTTTTTTTGAGACAGAGTCTTGCTCTGTCACCCAAGTTGGAGTGCAGTGGCGCGATCTCTGCTCACGGCAACCTCCGCCTCCCGGGTTCAAGCAATTCTCCTGCCTCAGCCTCCCTAGAAGCTGGGATTATAGGCGCCCACCACCACGCCTGGCTAACTTTTGTGTTATTTAGTAGAGATGGGGTTTCACCATGTTGGCCATGGTGGGTTCTATGTCTGCTTCCTCTCCTATTTCTGAATGGTCTTGACCTCCTGACCTCGGGTGATCTGCCCGCCTCAGCCTCCCAAAGTGCTGGGGTTACAAGGGGTGAACTGTTTTTAAAGGCATTTCTGACCTCTTCCCAGTAAAAATAATCTCTTCCCAGCAAAAATTAACCATTTTTATGTCCCTTTGCTCTCTATAAACTTCCATAAGAGCAGCTGTAGCCTTTGAAGGTTTTCATTTACAAAGCTATCTCTTCATTAGACTGTAAGCCACTTGAGATACTCATCTTTGATCTCTAGTACCTACCACAGTTAGGGGATAATAGCAGGCACTCAGTAATGTTTGCTAACTGAGTTAATGAGGGAATAGCAAGTATGCAAATGGAATGAGCATCTTTGCTAATACACTGGGAATTTCTAATAAAGAAAGCTGGAGGCCTGTTGTATTTTCAGTCAATGCTCCTCTGAGCCTAGCACTGAGTATTTTTTGGCTGCTGAGTGTTTCAGTGAATGGCCTCATCACTGCCCTGCCCAATGCAAAAGAAGCAGGTCTCTCGCAGGCAAGGGTGATGAGGCTGCTCCAGTGGCAGGTGCTTTGCATCTCTGGGATGGACATACCCTCTGCTTTGCATAATGGTCATTTTGTCCTACTTCTGCAGGACTATAATATTCTTGCAAGTGGGTGCTGTGGTGTGTTTGTTCCTTTATTCCCCACAGTGATCAACACATAATTCAATAAATGTGCTTTATTGAACTTGATGAAGTGTGCAATCAATATCATAGGTTTGGCTCCAAATACCTCCCTCAGAAAGAGGAAGGAAGAAAGGAAAGAATGAATAAGAGAAGGAAAAGAGGAAAGAAGGAAGGAGAAAGGACCGAAGAAGACACAAAGGAACAGTTTTAAGAATTTTTAATGCTAACCATGAGCATATTTTTCCAAGTGTCTCTTTAAAATAACTATGCCTCTAAATATTGAATTTGCTTTAAAGAAGCATCAGGACTTACTCTAAGATACAGATAGCATTCTCAAAATGAGGTTCTGTTTTTTTCTCCAATTCCCCACCATACCAACAATCAAATTCCAGTGCATGTTTGGACGTCTTTTGAACTAGGGGAATATTTTAACATTTGTTTAATAAGGCAGCTACCACCCTTCCTTTACAATTTTATAAACCACTGGGTTTAGCTCCTTAAAGACAATTAAAAACCTGGAGAAAGCAAGTGCCCTCTTTGTCACTGTATTTAACATGCAAAGCTCTGTGATGCTAGGATCCTCATTGCCCAACCTAATTTCCCTGCCCAGTCCTGAAGGAGTTAGAGAGTCAGTGAACTAATTAAAAATATTTCAAAGTTACCTCTGTTCTGACCCATGCTCAAACATTGTATTTGATCTATTTCAATGAATTCAGAGAAAAAAATCTTTTTACTAGATTTCATTCTTTTAGAATATTAAAGCACCAAGAAATTACACTAAGTGCCGTTTTAATGGCTTTAATTAGGCCAAGTCAACAATCAGCAAAGAGGACCAGCTAACCCTGACATGCTGTCTCTTTCATCACAGTTCATGTCACACACACATCCGGGGGCCTTCTGGAATACTCAGCGCCAGTGTTAAGATCATCTCTGCCCAGCTGTTTAGCACTTGGTTCCACTGCATTCTCCCTTTCTTTCAGCCCTGTTTGGTCTAGAATGGTTCACTTCCTATGAAAAGGTCAAGAGCTGGCATGAGTTGGGGAGAGAAGCTCTTCCCCTGCAGAGATGAGCTTGCCTGGGCATCTCAGGAATCCATGAATTGGATGACTGGTGGTCCCAGAGATGCCTTGAGTTGGCTTTAACGAAAATTTTCATCAGACCCATTTTCTACTTTTATAGAGCAAAATATCTATTCTCTTCCACTAGGGAAAATTTGTTGGTGTCTGTTGAAAACTGTGGCCATTTGAAATGGGATTTTTCTTCAAGTTTCTTCGCAATATTTTGGGGGGAGGTTGGAGAATGTGGGGTGGGTCGTGCTGACATAACTCAGTGCCTTCACTTAAGCATAACTGTCTTCCCTATCTTTCTATCTTTAGAAATAATCATCCTCTTACAAAAACTGGGGATCTCACCTATGCTTTTGTTAGGGTGGACATGGAGGGAATGGTTTAAAGCATAATTATGTGATTGATATGTTCCTCAAATCAAGTCAAAAAGACAGCCCCTTTCCTACATAAACATGGAAGCGTTCTATATCTGCTTCCTCTCCTATTTCTGAGTGGTTTTTAATGGTTCCCATTAATGGGAGATTACTTCTCCCAAGACAAATGATTTCCCCCCCAAACCAATCTGTCATCTCATCTTGGACAGGGGTCCCCAAACTCCAGGCCATGAACTGATATTCGTTCATGGCCTATTAGGAGCTGGGCTGCACAGCAGCAGGTGAGCAGCAAGTGAACAAGTGAAGCCTCGTCTGTATTTACAGCCACTCCCCGTTGCTCATGTTACTGCCTGAGCTCCATCTCCTGTCACATCAGCAGCAGCATTAGATTCTCATAGGAATGTGAACCATATTGTGCACTGCCCATGTGAGGAATCTAGGTTGCGTGCTCATTATGAGAATCTAATGCCTGATGATCTGTCACTGCCTCCCGTCATCCCCAGATGAGACCATCTAGTTGCAGGAAAACAAGCTCAGGGCTCCCACTGATTCTGCATTACAGTTAGTTGCATAATTATTTCATTATATATCACAATGTAATAATAATAGAAATGAAGTGCACAATAAATGTAATGCACTTGAATCATCCCAAAACCATCCTCTGCCCCCTATTTGTAGAAAAATTGCCTTCCATGAAACTGGTCCATACTAGATTGTTCTCATGCTGCTATGAAGAAATACTTGAGACTGGGTAATTTATAAAGAAAAGAGGTTTAGTTGACTCATAGTTCTGCATGACTGGGAAGGCCTCAGGAATCTTACAATCATGGCAGAAGGCGAAGGGGAGGAAAGGCTCCTTCTTCACAGGGTGGCAGGAAGGAGAAGTGCTGAGCAAAGGGGGAGAATCCCTTTATAAAACCATGAGCTCTCGTGAGAACTCACTCACCATCACGAGAACAGCATGAGGATAACCGCCCCCATGATTCAGTTACATCCCACTGGGTCCCTCCCACGACTCGAATCATGAGAACTATAATTCAAGATGAGATTTTGGGTGGGGACACAGCCAAATCAAATGACAGTGCCTAGTGCCAAAAAGGCTGGGGACCACTGCTATAAAAGATAAAATGATGATGTACTTCACATCCCTTTCTCACTTGATTTTAGCAAGAAAATAAATCCCCAGAATAAACTCGCCCCATTCTCTTTTTCAGCAGAACATTGAATAGCTTCCTTGCTTAAAATCCTCAGAAAGCTCTTCCACAGTTTTTCTTATAGAAAGATTTTGGGTTTTTTTGTTTGTTTGTTTGTTCATTTTAAACTAGCCACATTCAGACTATTCCTTGAAAAGTCTTCTAGCTCAGTAACTGGTGCCAGGGTGGGGCTGGGATATTCCCCTTTGGCATTAGTGCCATCCGCTAAAAATCTGGGCTGGGAGCACAGGCATCTCATTCTATGCCATGGTGCAGGGGATCTGTTTTGACATGGACAGCCAGATGTGTGTGAGTGTCCGTTTAGGACTGGGACTCATACTCTGCAGTGGACCAAAAGGATTGTTCATTCAATGGTGCTGCGGATGGTTAACAGAACATGAGGGCCTAGGAATCCAAGAGAGAGGTGGACTTCTGTCTTAGGTTGTCGGCTTGAATCCCATTCTGCCTCCAAACAGATGCAAATGACACAGACTTTCAGGGTGTGGGAATGAATGAGATGGAAGACTGCAAGTGACATACTATTCAGGATGCCTTGCCCCACCCAACCTTCTTCCAAACCTGGGATTGAAATGGCCCACCCCCCAGTTCAGGGTTGGTTCTAGCTCTGGAAACAGTGAAGTTTAAACAAGCCAGTGCCAATACAGGAACAAGTTGCTTGAGGCCTACACCTGACCTTTCGTGTGGTGTCCAGCATAAGTGGAGAGGAGTAGTAGAGAGAAAAAGACATCCTTCCCTTTCTTCGCAGGCCCACTCAGATGTCCCAGGCCTGGATGGCAGCATTATGCCCACAGGAGCTTGCGTATGCTATGTGCTCAGTGAACCTCACAATTGATACAATAACTGTTATTCTAAGGGAGCTGTAAGAGATGCCAATTTGATGTCACCTGTATTACATAGGAATCATTTAGCGAATTCCACAGTAATCCAGACTGTCACTGAGCAGCGGATCTCAAAGAGTGCTCACCAGACCAGCAGCACTGGCATCATCTGGAATGTCAGAAATGAAAATTCTCAGTTGCTTCCCCTTAAGACCCACTAAATTAGGAACTCTGGGTGTGCAGCCCCCAGCTCACTTCATCTATTCATATTACCTATCTGACTCTTGCACTTGATAAACATTTTGTATTTTTCTGAACAGAATACTTGGATACAATTTACTTAGTCACATTTGCTCTTATGATTAGTTTGCAAAGAATAATGAAGCAAAACTATAAAAATATTAACAATGACATTAGGATATATATTATATATATGTAAAACCAAAGTTTTAGAAGCCCATATACTAACTCACCTGTAATGCCCTTTGTAGGTGTTCACAGTAGGTGTTCATGGTCAGAAAAGGAGACTGCAGTACTCCATATCTCAGGAAATGTTTGCAAAACATGACACTCAAAATCAGAGTTCATTGATTACTTGCAGTATACACAGGCCAGGCTTCTAAGTAGCATCCGAGCTACAAAGCAGTGTTTTGTTTCACTCGTCAAGAGCCCTTGGAGCTGATATTTCCCTTGCAAAGCATGAGCATGCTGATAGATAAAGGAAGAATATTTTCTCCAAGGCCTCTCTCAGAGGTCCACTGAGTGTGTGGAAAGTTTAGAGGCCTCCATCTGACTGTTGGCTGGGTTTGGTTGGGGCCTATAATCTGGATTTCATCCCTGTAGGCACCAGTTAGCTTGTTTGGAAGCAGATTCGGGATTGTTTTCCCAGCCAGTTTCTGGCATGCTGGCTGTTAGGTCCAAATCTTGGGCCAAGGATGGGTACGTGACTAATATTTCACATGTTCTAAGATGATCACTCCCAGGCATCCCCCTTGTTTCTGGAACAATGAAGTCAAATCTGTCCAGCAAACATGAATACCACATGTTCTGATACTTAGGGCCACTCTGGAAAGTCACCCTGATGAATTCTAAAAGTCTGTTTTTCCTCTAGGATTTTTGATGATGGCCGCTGTGTTTTGAACTGTCCCTCATGGAAATTTGAATTTGAGAACCAATGCCATCCATGCCACCACACCTGCCAGAGATGCCAAGGAAGTGGCCCTACCCACTGCACCTCCTGCGGAGCAGGTGAGAGGACTGCTGCTCCTCCGTCTTCCTGACCCCAAACCTGTTCCTCTTCTGATGGCCATCATTTGGTTTGACCCAAAAGCCTTGTGTCTGGGGTTGAGGGTTAAGATCAGACAGCTGTTCACTGGAGAGCCTGTACAACCTTGAACTTTCTGCTTGCTGTCAGGACACAAAAAGCTTGTTCACCTTATTTGGGTGTAGACTCGGTGCCCTGGAAAAGATAAGAAAGCAGCTAAGAGATGCCTTTCCAGAGAAGGAGAGAGAAGGACATAGAAGCATGAGGTCAGACATGAGATAGACAGTGAAGTTAAGATTTGTGGAGGTAGAAGTGAAGACCTGGGGAATTAAGAAAGACACGTTCTGTCTTTAAGGGAAGTATGCCACTTAGAAGTTGCCAGAGCTCGGCAGAGCAAGGTCATCGTTTCAAATGATTACAAATGTGACCTTTTGTGTCCCAGATTTACCTGCACTAAAAGTTTCCTGCTGTCATTGGATTCTATTTCATGCTCTCAAGGGTTCTCTGCATTCTGACCCTTGACTCCTTTCCAGCCTCAACTCATATGCCTGTCCCCTACTGACCTCATGTGGGCCAGATTCATATTTTATTTTTTTCTATATACTGCTTTTTAAATTTGAGTCAAATTTAAAAATTGGGACATTGCAAATAAAAACTTGAGGGTTTAATGTCTCTTGAAAATTCAAAAGATCTGCCAACACTGGACCTGCGTTTCCCAAATCATTACCTGGAGTCCAAAAGAGGCTGCTCTCCATCTCTCCCCAGTCCCCACCATTCCCAGTTGTCTCACTGATCCTGAGGCTGTCAGTTACCAGCATCATCATCCTTACATCATTTTTCTGGTGGAAGAGAATTATTGATCTTTATTCTTCCTTGAAATAAACCAAGAAAAATGAAGAACACATTGAGAGTACCAGGCATTTGCAGGAGATCAGGAGATAACACATTTCTGTATATAAATTCATTGCTTTGTGTTTCATGTGTCAAAACATGACAAATATCTGTCATATTTTACTTCTAGACTGCCTTATTCTGTTTCCTTCTTCATCTACAAGATGATGATAATGCTTACTTCTTTAAGAGTTTTTATGAAAATTAAATGACATGAAATGAGATAAAACAATAAAGCATTTAGAACAGGGCTAGCCACATGGTGAGCACTTGGAATATTAACTATTCTTATTTTTATTATTATTACTGTTATTGTTTGTAGCTGCTTACTCTTTTGAGCATTTGAATTTCTCTTGCTCCTAAGACTTCATTTGAGATGTTTCCACTTGTTGTCTGGCTGATGTCTTCCTATTCCATCTTAGTTTCAACATCATTTCCTCAGTGAGGGCTGCCCTAACCTCCTTGCCTAGATTAGGCCTTTACATCAGCAACCTGGGAACGCTGCACTTCCCCTTCACGAGCCTCAACACATTTGATGTCTATTTGGTCCATAAGTTTCTATGCCCCATAAGAGCATGGCATGGTTTCTACCTTGTTTCTGCTGTATTTTAAGCACCAGCACAGTGTCTGGTATATGGAAGGTTCACAATAAATAACTGAATGAATTAATGAGTGAATGGTTCAATGGAAGGAATGTTAAGACCAGCAGTCAGAAAATGTGGGTTCAAGTCCCGCCTTTGTTACTGACGAGAAGGTACTAAACCAGTCACTTCACCTCTTTATGCCTCTTCTTATTTGCAACAAAAAAAAGAAGAAGAAGAAGAAGTACAAGATGGCATCCAAA
The DNA here is from genome assembly GCF_029289425.2 of Pan paniscus. Taxonomy (NCBI): domain Eukaryota; kingdom Metazoa; phylum Chordata; class Mammalia; order Primates; family Hominidae; genus Pan; species Pan paniscus. The sequence continues at coordinate 75,404,939 of NC_073260.2, forward strand.
ATCACTTTTACATCTCCATATATAGCACAAAATTAGAAAGAAGTTTAGATACCAAACAAATGTCTAGTCTTCTAACCATCCTACAACTACTTGGACCAATCTACCTATAAATGCACTGACATTTCTTCTATTTTTTTTTTTCTATTTGAAATTGTGTTTAATCCATTATCTTAAACATTTATTGCATCCCTTCTATTTACAAGTTACTATGCCCTGAATGCCAGAGAAAATGAGATAAATGATAGCATGATACTCACCTTCAAGGAATTACAGTCTAACAAGGAGTTTTGTCCTCATATGTTACAAAACAAGAAAATAATAGATGAAGACCAAATGCATGGTAGAAATCCTATCCCAGATCAGAGAAGCAGCATCACTTCCAGCTGTAATGAGCAGAGAAGGCTTCCTCGAGGTGGGGTATTGTTTACCAAGCCCTGAGGTAGCTCTGCCTACTTGAGAGTGTGATGTCCTTAAGAAGCATTAGTGAAGCAAGTGTAGCAGAGACCTTGATAACACAGTGCTGAAGAAGATGGATGACTTAATTGAAGAAGTTCCATATCCATAAATGGAAGCTTTAATAAAAGGCTAAAAATCCTCCAGCCGGGGTGTCCCATCAACCTTCATAAGCCCGTCCTACCAATTTGTAGAGATTGCATCCCTTGTTTAATTGTGACTTCATTAAGGTTTAGATATGATGCCTTTTGGAAGTGTACATCTCCAGCTATATTGCTGAGGATTCACTCCAATTCTCTTCCAGATTTATTCACTACCAAACTACCCAAAGCTAAATTCCATCAATCACACAACAGCTACAGTAAGCAAAATATGGTAGTCAACTTCATCAAGTTTATTTTCAGAATCCCTGCACCTTTCTTTTATCCTTTCCAGCAGTCCTTTTCGCCTCATGCCTTCAACTCTCACCCTTTCTTTTCTTCTATGGACATCCAATATCATCATGCTGGTCCACCTTCTCACCTAACAGAATCAGCTGCCAAGAAATGCTCTGGTAAAAGTGAATTACTCTCCAGAATAAACAAAAGCCAATCCAAACTCTTGTCCCCTATTATCCCATTTGAACTCTTGTCACCTGTTTTCCCAGGAAAGTTTTTGGTGCCTAACAAAAGTATCAGCCCTTCTACCACTGGAAATAGCTTCGTCTACATACTATTATAATAATTTAAAGTTGAAGACCCTGGGCAAGTAGCCAAAAATTTATGCATGGTATTTAAATTTCTGAGCTATCCAAATTATCATCCATAACTAATTGAGCAGGGCTACTCAAAATCTGACCGAATCTTGACATAGTCCTGGACCAAACCTGTTGGAAAAGCTGGTCATGGCCAAGGCATCTAAGTGACCTCCCTTTGTAGGTCTATGTATTTTAAACACTGAGACCCCCTGAAATCTCTGTTCTTTAAACCCAAATTATAACACCCAAAGAGGCACCTCAATAAAGCCATGTCCAAACAATAAAAATGGGATTGAAGAACACTGCCTTCTAAATCTGGGCCTGTCGTTGCTAATTTTTAAGATTGATGATCCAGTTGGATATAGGGGAAAAATTGAATATTGCCAAATTCCACAAATACATATTTAGAGCCTTAGACTCCCTCTAAGCATCTGGATCCTGAGTTGATGTCATGTGAAGGTGCAGGGGATGGAGAAGAGGTAGACTTCCTCACTGCTCTCCCTCAAATCTTCCTACCTACACCAGAGAAATTGGGGAACTCTGAAAAAAAGATTTTTTTCTGAATGAGTCATGGTGGATGGAAATGGCATTTGCAAGGGTTTCATAAAGTGGCTGAGAACGTAACTTGGAAGGATGACCCTCTTGTGATCTTCAGAGATTCCAGGTTCCACCAGATCAGAGTCTTGTGCTCCACAATGTTGATCGATAGCTATAGAATCACCAAATGCACATTAGTCCTTCCAAACCCTCTTCTTTCCTTAGAGGATAATCTCTTCTATGTCTAATTTAGAAACAGCAGAATATTTTCTTCCACCACCTCTGTGGAAGCCCTTTTTATTTTCTTGGTCCTATGGGAACCAGTAGCCTTCTAGTAGAAAATCACAATTAGCAAAAAAGGTAGCTTGACAGCCCATAATCCAAAAGCATGTTTTAAAAATTGCATTTCAGGCGAGGCACGGTGGCTCACGCCTGTAATCCCGGAACTTTCGGAGGCCAAGCCAGGCAGATCACTTGAGTCCAGGAGTTCAAGACCAGCCTGGGCAACATGGTGAAACCCTATCTCTACAAAACATACAAAAAAAAAAAAAAAAAAAAAACGGTTGGGCATGGTGGCACGCACCTGTAGTTCTAGCTACTTGAAAGGCTGAGGCGGGAGGATCACTTGAGCCCAGGAGGAGGAGGTTGCAGTAAGCTGAGATCATGCCACTGCATTCCAGCCTGGACAACAGAGTGAGACCCTGTCTCAAAAAAAAGAAAATGTATTTCAACTATGGCTTTGAATAAATAAGAAATATTATGATAAATGATGTGAAAGTGCCATGCTCACAGGTAAAAAATAGTTAAATATCGGCAATTTCACGTGGGTCAATTTAACATTATACTGACTCTCAGTTTCTGCACTTGCAACATGGGGTTAGTGCTATCTTTATCCACAAATTCAGCAGCCTTGCATCTTGAAGGTCAATGATTTTGGATCTCCATGTGGTAGATCACATGACGAATGAACCGTAGACCTGGTTATTCTGAGTAACACAGATCAGCTGCTCTTCAGAGGCAGGGACATATGGGAAATCTGATTCAGAGAAGATGGATACCCCGAGCACACTCAGCACAAAAACTCCAGGAGGGTGGGAGTAGGAGACCTCTAGATGCATCAGTAGTCATCTTATTGTTGTTTTTGTATTCCTAACAGATTAGAATCCTTTGTAACTAATTGTGATGCTTTGTAACTAGTTAGACTTTCTCATTCCCTCCAGAAACAAATTCCCATGGTCTGTTAGGCTGTGGGCACTGCTGATTCTTTCCTTATAGAATCCAATGTTGACAGAAGTCAGGAACCCTCAGGAATGCACGTAAAAGAGTCAAAGAAGGGTGCTTGGTCTAGTGCTTCAGTAAGCTTGTCATTATCGGCATTGGCAGCTCTGCAGAAATTCAGACCTTAGATGGTTAACGCAAGCATGTGACCGATAACAATTCAAAATCATTTTAAAAGATTGCACTTTCATAAAAAGTGTCGATCATTACGCATGTGTTTATTGTCATGGGCTCTCTATAGCCCCCAGGTCTGAGAGCTTTCACAGATACCAAAAGGAGCCTTTGGGAAAGTTAAACACATTTTGAATTGTAGTTAAACACAATGTGAATTGTAGTTATTCACAGAGCATCGTTTTCCAATGACATCCCAGATAGCAGTCGCTGTTCACTGAAATATATAAAATATTGGAAAATAATTCCCTGCAAGGAAAACTTCTCAACTACAAGGATGTAGCTATTGCACTTTTCATTAAATCCATCCTTACATCCCTCATCCACTAGGAAAAAAGCACTCAGTCGCATCTTTTTAAAATATAATATCTTACATTATAATAGCTTCATGGCTAACTTTGTACATTTTCCCTCTTTTCGTTGCCCCTGTAACTGATCAGACAACTATGGCCGAGAGCACTTCCTGTACCAGGGAGAGTGTCAAGATAGCTGCCCAGAGGGCCACTATGCCACTGAGGGGAACACCTGCCTGCCCTGCCCAGACAACTGTGAGCTTTGCCACAGCGTACATGTCTGCACAAGATGCGTGAAGGGCTACTTCATAGCGCCCACCAACCACACATGCCAGAAGTTAGAGTGTGGACAAGGTAAGCCTGCTCCTGGGCCCTTGCCCAGCACCCGAACATGGGAGGAGGGGCTGCGCCCTGGATGTCCTGGAGACTTGAATTGCCTTCCTGGCTTGCATGTCAGCACTTGGGATGATTTTGGGTGACTCCCAACCCTAGTGGGAAGAGAGGTAACTTTCTCTCTCCCTCTCTGTTCACACGCCCTTTCTCTGGGTTTCCTCAGATATAATCCAAGGTCACAGGAATGCACTTAAGTGTATAGAAAATTGGCCAGGTGCAGTGGCTCATGCCTGTAATCCCAGCACTTTGGGAGGCTGAGGCAGGTGGATCACTTGAGGCCAGGAGTTCAAGACCAGCCTGGGGGAACATGGTGAAACTCTGTCTCTACTAAACATACAAAAATTAGCCAGGCATGGTGTTGCATGCCTATAATCCCAGCTACACAGGAGGTTGAGGCAGGAGAATGGCTTGAACCCAGGAGGCAGAGGTTGCAGTGATCCGAGATCATACCACTGCACTCCAGCCTGGGAGACAGAGCAAGACTCCATCTCAAAAAAAAAAAGAAAAAAAAAAAGAAAGAAAAAGAAAATGATCTTGGCGGGTGGGGGGATTGTGGACAGGATATAGGTGAGAGAAAATAAAATTAGAATCCAAAAGTCTAGGTCAACAGTTTTCTCCTTCCCAATTACTAGACATGAGACCCTAGGCAAAACTCATCTAATTTGCCCATGCCTTGGTGTCTTCATCTGTCAAAGGAAGAGCACAGCATCAAGACAGAGTGGCTTTGAGAAGCCAGTGAGGACCAGCCTAAAACCACTTGAAAATATTAAAATGTTCTGTGAATCGTATGTGTTATTGTTATTGCCCAGTTTCTTATCTTTTATGGGAAGAAGGAAATTAAAAAACAACACTTATAGTTTCGGCTCTCTTCTATGTAAGAATGCCACGGACTGTTATTGCCCTGCTCTGTATAAGAATTATGCCTGGTCTGGTGCTGAAGAGAGCTCCAAGACATTTTTAGAATAATTAAGACACTCAATTCTGTTTCTCCTTAATGTTTATGAATGTAGTAAAAGATTTTAAACTTTTTTAAAAAGTGTTTAGTAGCACAGATAGAAAGAGAAAAAGAACCTGTTCATTTACATACCCAATTCCATTTTCCCAGAAGCAGAGCTGGCTTCTTTAATAAATAAAATCAATGAGCTTGACTTCAAAATGAGCTGCATGGCATATGGTCCAACCTGGTTCTCTTTGTACCCAATCAAGCTGATTCAATCCATTCAATTAATAGAAGGAGATTAAAAAGTAGAAACCACATATATCTTCGAGGATGGTTTTGGGCTTCATAATTGCTCTACGATTTACTTTAAAATAAGCTACACACGAACATATTTTTGTAGCAATTAACGTGTCTCCACTCAATGGAAATGAGTTGTGTTTTTCACTTCTCTGTCTGTGTAGGTGAAGTCCAAGACCCAGACTATGAAGAATGTGTCCCTTGTGAAGAAGGATGTCTGGGATGCAGCTTGGGTATGTCCTCTTCCTTTGTCACCTAAAGAGTTGAAATAGCTAAGTCCTTTTCCACACATCTTCATCGTGTCATTGCCCCAGCAGGCGCTCTTGTCATTGCTGTCAGCCTCAGTGTCACCATCAACGTCTTAAGTAGGCTTTCTTCAATACAAACAGGATCATGTGAGGAAATACTTGCTTTTGAAGCAATGAATGGGTTTCTTGTCTTTATGAAACTCAAGTTTAGAAAAGGAGGCCATGGCACCTTTTCCTCTGGTTGTCAATGAGTTTTTGGGGCTTACTGACCAGCAACCGCATTTCAGGTGCCTGAGACTCAGCCTCTCCTTAGCTTCTCAAGGTGACACATTTGGAAGATTAACAGTGAATGAACTCAAGCAAAGAAATACCTAATTCCTCTAACTCACTTGATGTGTAAAACACAGAAGTTTGTGGGTAGAGGGAGGGAGGGTTTCCTTTATAAAAATGACTCTGTTGGGCTGGGCATAGTGGCTCATGCCTGTAATCCCAGCACTTTGGGAGGCCAAGGTGGGTGGATCACCTGAGGTCAGGAGTTCGAGACCAGCCTGTCCAACATGGTGAAAACCCATCTCTACTAAAAATACAAAAATTAGCTGGATGTGGTAGCAGGCACCTGTAATCCCAGCTATTCGGGAGGCTGAGGCAGGAGAATTGCTTGAACCCAGGAGTCGGAGGTTGCAGTGAGCCAAGATCGTGCCATTGCACTCCAGCCTGGGCGACAGAGCCAGACTCCATCTTAAAACAATAAAAATGAAAATAAAAATGACTCTGTTGCTTGGAGCCTAAGACAACCCTTAGAGAATCAAGCATCGTGGTAACAGTGGAGTTGAATTCCCCATCATGCAATGCAAAGCATTTGTCATTCTCACGTGTAACTCTTTAATTCAAGTCAGTGGCTCCTTCTTTCTTCCCTTCTCACATGCCTGCAGGAGATGATGGAGACAGTTTGTTAACCACATGGCACCATTGCATTGGCGATAAAATGAAAAATAGAGAGGTTACTGAATTCCAGGATTGTTTCTTAATGTACGTTTAGGCAACATATAAAAAATAATTCACATGTGTGATCTTTGAAAGGAAACTCAACTGAAAAGTTCATGGAATAATTTTTCTTCATGGAACTTCCATGAAGCCCAGGGATTGGTTGACTAATCAACCACTGAAGCTTCTAAAACTTCAATGTGGGCACAAATCACCTGGGGAATTTGTTGAAATGCAGATTCTGATTCACTGGTCTAAGGTGGGCCTGAGAATTTGTGTTTCTGACAAGTTGCCCAGTAAGGCTAATGCTGTTCTATAGAACACTCATGACATTACTAGGGGTAAGATTGTGCCAGAATAAAGCAGACTTTTTATTTGCCTTACCCAATGGATTTTCTTAATTTTTTTCTTACTAATACATAATAGTTTTACATATTTAGGGGATACATGTGATACTTTGATATTTGCATATGATGTGTGATGATCAAGTCAGGGTAACTGGTATAACATCACCTCACACATTTATCATTTCGTTGTGCTAGGAATATTCTAAATCTTCTCTTTGAGCTAATTTGCAATTAATATTTAATATTATATATGAATTATAATTTATATTGTGGCTATCACCACCACTCTTTGCCTTAAATGGAAAAGATACATTTTCTATAATATCTGTAACTAGAAAATACAGTTTCTGGAAGCTTAAATACCATTGCCCCATTATCTTCCAGTATAAAATGATGCTTATATTACTGGATAATAAAATCTCATAATAAAGTTAATAAACACTTAAGAAGAAAATAAAATTTAGAGTCAGATATTTAAGGGTAAAATGCTAATTACCTGGGAAGCAAAAAATAAACCTAGGCATAAATAATAAAAGTACTGAAGTAAAAAACTATAAGCAAATTCCAGTGTCTGTCTCATGTGAAGTGATAGAAGATGAGTTTGCACAGAGCAATGATGAATGTTTTGATTATCTTGATTTCACTGTTTGCCCATTTCAGATGTATTTTCCCATTAAGTTTCACACCCCAGCTAATTTCTGTGGTCTTCTCTGGCATCTTTGCTGTTGTGTGTTGTGTGCCCATACTAGCATCTTTGTGCATCTTGGAGGCGGGTTGTGTGTAATCTAAAATCTGAGGTTTGGGCTCTCTTGGATCTGCTCAGTGATGAGAGTGGGGCAAGTCTACCCAGCAAGATACACATAGAGAAAAGAAGATCTTCCTTCCATAGCTTCAGGACACCTTGACAGGAATGTATGAATGTGTGTGAACTCCTTCAGGATCAGTGAGGATCTTATCATGGAGGTGGGAACAGTGACAAGAAAACCATGGTCACTAGGTGTTTGCATTGGCCTCATTCTCCACTTAGCTGACCCAGCTAAAGATGAGACCAAGGGGAAGTCACTGGAAACGGACTCCACAGCAGACACTGACCCTCTGGGGACTCAAAATCCAAAAGACTCACCTTGCAAAAAAGGATAGATTAGGAAGTTTGATTTACTTGATTTACTTTACAAAGCGCTATTAAGCTCTTCAGTCCATTCATTACTTAAGAAACTTTGTCTACTGTGTGCTGAGTGCTCGCCTTGATGGGGAGAATTTCAAAGATGATATGGCTGTGATCCTACTATAAGGGATAGCAGGATCTGTCCCAAGTGATACACCTGGAATGAAACCTCTTAGAAGACAACCTGCCAGATTAGAGACAGGTATAAAGTGCAGTGACACCACCAGAAAGGGTCACAAGACCATTCTAAATACCTCTAATTTCTCATTTTAAATTCTAAAATGCCCTTAATTTATAATATCTCTATGTATTGGGCCTCATTTATTCTTGGATAGACTTGGCTGAACCCAATTGTCACCTTATTTCTGAACCCTTTGTTGATCTCTCCAATAGAATAAATTCTCCCTTTTCTAGTTTCCCTTTATTTGTTAGGCCAGTGAGAATACCTTTTAGAGGTGACTAGTGTAATATTTGCTATGTATACCCCTTTCTGCCTGGACACTAAACTACCTGAGAACAAGCTCTTTGACTTATATGCTCTGAACTAGCAGAGTGCCCAGGACATAATAAATGTGCAATTAATGCATGAATGTTTGTTGAATTGAATTTGAGAATTGCCCAAATTCAAAGCAGAGATGAATGGCTTAGGATACCCAGGGTCTTAGATTTGCTGTTTTCTCTAATCAAACTTTGTTTATGAACCAAGAAGAAGAAAAAATAAACCATACAATACAAAAATAAATGATTTTCGCCAAGTGCAATGGCTCACGCCTATAATTCCAGCACTTTGAAAGGCCAAGGTGGGCAGATCACTTGAGCCCAGGAGTTTGAGACCAGTCTGGGAAGCATGGTGAAACCCTGTCTCTACAACAAAATACAGAAAACTAGCCAAATGTGATGGCATGCACCTGTGGTCCCAGCTACTCAGGAAGTTGAGGTGGGAGGATCACCTGAGCCTGGGAAGTCAAGGCTGCAGTGAGCAGTATTCATGCCACTGCACTCCAGCCTGGGCAACAGAGCAAGATCCTTTCTCTAAATAAATAAATATTTAAAATTAAAAAATGATTTTTCATGAACTATTAGAACTGTAAGGAAGCTTTGATCAGACCATGGTTTAAGTTTTATAATTTTAAAGAGATAAATACAAACTTGAAAAATTTGAATAATTTACTATGGATTTCCCCAAGATTCCTCCTGTGAGAAGGGACATCATCCTTTGGAGAGAACTTAACTTTATTCCATTTTAATAATGTAGATTCATCTCTGGGCCAGGTCTAGACAATCTCTAGGGGAGTCAGAGAAAAGTGAAATCAGTCATTGTGAGACATTTCATCTACATTATGTAATAATTAGCTGTTGAAAATCCTGGGTTTTTTTTTTTTTTAGCTTTGTATTCCTTTCCAGCTATTTAGTGAACATTAATATCTATCTTTTATACCTAATTAAAAAAACCCTCAAATTCCAGATTAACCAGAATCTCATCTATTTCCTGGGTGGACCTAGCTATCTGTTATTCCAAGGAAAGATTACCAAAAAGGGGGCAGAAAACTAAACTCATGACCAAAAATGATTGTTTCGTCTGGAAGAAAGTGTTGAATTAAATACTTTGAGACGAAATAAGGATTTTTTAAATTATGAGATTCGATTTTTCTTCTTTGTCAAGTTGTAAACAAATAGATAACATTTTATATAATACTATTCTGCTCCAAGATTATTTGATGTCAATTCTTTCTCTTTCTAACCAGTATCCTGAATGGAAATTTTAACTAGTAAGATAAATCTAAGTTTTAAATTATATTTCTTCACTAGCTGAGGATAGAAGTAAATGGAGTAACTTTTACCTAATGTTTTGAGGCACGTTTTTTGTTTGTTTGTTTGTTTTAATTTAGGGAATGTAGCAATAGCTATGACTCTTAACTATAACCTGAGATCCAGACATCTTAGATTATATACCATTGACTTGATGATTGATTTTAATCAAATTACATAAGTTGTTCTTACTTTTCTACCTCATCAATAAATATAGTGGTTAATGTGCCCTTGTTTTAACTTAGAAAGAGATCATGAAAATGTATCGGTATTTGCAGATTGAAATGGCTCTCTCCACTCTTGGGATAAAACATATCCAAATTTAAAAATTGTAAGGAATTGCAAAAAAGAGAGAAAGGCTATATAAATTCACTGCCAAATAAGGGGACAAATATATGCACCAAAAGGATTTTTAAAAAAAAGAGAACCTCTGGGCACTGAAGTGTTCAAGGAAGGCTTTTAAGAAGATGGGAGTTGAGGTGAACATTAGCGTTTACATAGAATTTAGACAGATAAGAGAGAAGAGCTGCACTATAGGGGGTCTTTATATTTGGACAATAGCAGGAAAAAAAGGCTTCTGCTATGGATTTTGAGACACCAAGTATACTAATTTTGCAGAAGGAATGAGGAAATATAAGGAAATAGGCAAAGAGAAGTTTGGGGAAGTGGTTGAAAACAAAATCTTGAATTCCAGACTAATGAGGTTAAAAGTATTCTGTGACTAAAAGAGAATCATTGAAGGTTCTTTTAAAAACAGAAGTGGGAGAGTGGGTGTCTTGAAGGGGGTATTAAGAAGTTAATTTGGTTATTGCGTTAACTGTGTTCAGGATAATTAAAGGGAGAGAGGCTTTAGTAGATAAACCAGCCAGAAGACTATTTCAGAAATCCAGATATAAAATAAAGCAGACAAATCTAAAGTGATAGCCAGGAAATTATGAGGACAGAGGGAGAGATGTTTTTAAAAATCACATGAAACAAATGGCCTTCAAGCATAAGAAAAAGATGCTTGTTCACTGTATGGGAAATGCAAATTAAAACTGTGAGAGGCCTGGCGCAGTGGCTCATGCCTGTAATCCCAGCACTTTGTACTTTGGGAGGCCGAGGCAGGCAGATCACTTGAGTTCAGGAGTTTGAGACCATCCTGGACAACATGGTGAAACCCCCGTCTCTACTAAAAATACAAAAATTAGCTGAACATGATGGCTCAAACCTGTAGTCCCAACTACTTGGGAGGCTGAGGCAGGAGAATCGCTTGAACCCAGGAGACAGAAGTTGCAGTGAGCTGAGATTGCGCCACTGCACTCCACCCTGGGTGACAGAGCGAGATTCCATCTCAAAAAAAAAAAAAAAAAAAAAAAAACTACCGTGAGATACCATTTCTAATTTATCAGACTGGCAAAAATTCAAACGCTTACAAGTTCTATAGGCAAGGTTGTAGGAAAGCAAACACCACTGTTATTGCCTCCTGGTGGGAAGACAAAATGGTACAATGGCTGTTGAAGGAAATTTGGCAGTGTAACACAACTCCATGTGCATTTACCCTTGGACCCCACAACACCCCTTCTAGGAATTTACCCTGGTGACATACATCCTCAGATTCAAAACAGCATATTCACCATGCTATTTATTGTGGTGTTACTTGTGGTAGTAAACTATCAGAAACAACCTAAATGCTTGTCCATGGAAGACTGGTTGAATGAATGGGGTACATATACACAATAGAGCACTCTGCAGCTACCAAAAGAGCAAAGACGATCTGTATGAACTGATGGTGATTTCATGACACACTGTTACATGGAAGGCAAGGCGCAAAGGTACACATAGTATGCTACTATTACCGGGGGTCCTTGCTCCCAGAGCTCCTAAGATGGTGGCGGGCCGCTTCCAAAATGGCGGCAGGCCGCTTCCAGAATGGTGGCAAGCCTCATGTTCTCTGACCTGAGGTTCTTGGCCTCATGGATTCCAAGGAACGGAATCTTGGGCCATGAGGTGAGTGTTATAGCTCTATTAGAAGCTGTGGGTCACGGAAGAGAACCGTGGAACCCAGTGACTAGTGTTCAGCTCGATTAGGATGAACCTAGGCACTTAGCCATGCAGGAACAATGGCAAGCCTTTGGCCAGATCAGGAGTGGCAATGGGCACCTCGCTGGATCAGGAGCACAGTGGACACCCTGCCTGATCTGGAGGGATGGAAGTCAGCGGCAGGTCTGCTACAGCAGCAAACAGCAGTGGTGGACGCGAGCGAAACCTCAGCTTGAGCCGTAACAAACATGGACCAGAAGAGTGCAGTTGCAAGATTTAATACAGTGAAATAGAGTGGAAACAGAGCTCCCATATAAAGGGAGGGGACCCAAAGAGGGTAGCGATTGCTGGCTGGAATGCCTGGGTTTATATCCTGATAATTGTCCCTCCCGCTGTGCTCTCAGGGGATAGATGATTGGCTATTTCTTTACCTCCTGTCTTTGCCTAATTAGCATTTTAGTGAGCTCTCTGATTGGTCCGGTGTGAGCTAAGTTGCAAGCTCCATGTTTAAAGGTGGATGAAGTCACCTTCCCAGCTAGGCTTAGGGATTCTTAGTCGGCCTAGGAAATCCAGCTAGTCCTGTCTCTCACTACCTTTGTGGTAAGAAAATGGTGAGATAAAATGTATGAGTGTATTTACATTTTTATTTACTTTGGCAAAGAGAAAAAAGATAACTAAGAAACTAATGAAAGTGGTTACCTATAGAGAAAGGTAAAGGAGATGGGCAGGACTTCACTAGCTATATCTTTTTATTTTTTAATCTTTTCTTTTTTTTGAGACAGAGTCTCGCCCTGTCGCCCAGGCTGGAGTGCAATGGCGCGATCTTGGCTCACTGCAACCTCCGCCTCCCAGGTTCTAGCAATTCTCCTGCCTCAGCCTCCCAAGTAGCTGGGATTACAGGCTCCTGCCACCACACCTGACTAATTTTTTGTATTTTTAGTAGAGATGGGGTTTCACCATGTTGGCCAGGCTGGTCTTGAACTCCTGACCTCGTGGTCCGCCAGCCTCAGCCTCCCAAATTGCTGGGATTACAGGCATGAGCCACCGCTCCCGACCTTAATCTTTTTTTAAAAAAAAATTTTTTAAGAGATGGGGTCGCACTATATTGACCAGGCTGGTCTTGAACTCCTGGCCTCAAGCAATCCTCCCATTTCGGCCTCACAAAGTGCTAGGATTACAGGCATGATCTACCGCACCCAACCTTTAGCTGTATCTTTCTAGTTTTGATTTGAACCAGATAAACATTTTACATATTCATAACAAATGACATAGTAAGTAGTGTGAATGGACTCCCACTAGCCAAATGTAGGTCAATTAGAGCATTTTTTTTAAATGGGTGATAATTCCAACTCAATTAATATTTTAAATCCATGCATCAATAGTGAAGAAAAAGGAAGAGAGAGGGGAATAGAATAAAAGGGAAAGCTCTTTTTTACAGAAAAAGTTCAGCTGTCATGTATTTCAGGAAAGAATTAGGAAATCATCATTTTGCATCCCCTAGTATATGAACCCAAAGGAGAATCATCAAATCATAAGTAGATTTAAACACACTGGGTGGAAAATTGCTATGGAACAAGATCATCACACAGACTCAAAGTACTACCACAATTAATAGTTAATTACAATGAAGAGATTTGCTGGTTACCAACTTAAACAAGTTATTATACATAACATCACTATTATCAGTTCCACAAACCTGACATTATATGTCTCCTGATGTGGTACTCGAGTAGATAATATCACCTCATATTCTTTTTGTTTTGTTGTTTTGTTTTGAGACAGGGTCCCCCTGTCATCCAGGTTTGAGTGCAGTGGTTTGATCATGGCTCCTGAGCTCAAGTGATCCTCCCCCCTCAGACTCCCAAGTTCCTGGGACTATAGGCATGCACTATTAGCCTGGACTAATTTATTTTTTGTAGAGGTGGGGTCTAGCTTTGTTGTCCAGGCTAGTCTCAAACTCCTGGCCTCAAGCAGTCCTCCCACCTTGGCCTCCCAAAGTACTGGGATTACAGGTGTGAGCCACCGTACCCAACCCTCACCTCGTATTCTTGACAAAAGTGTCTAGATCACTGATTTTCAACTGGAGGCAATTATGCTTCCATGAAACACTTGTCGATGTTTCAGACAGTTTTGATTGTCGTGACTGGAAGGTTGTTCCTTGCATCTGGTGGATAGAGGTTGAGGATGCTACTAAATATTCTATGATGCACAGGACTGCTCCCCCACAACAAAGAAATCCCTAGTCCAAAATGTCAATAATGCTGAGGTCAAGAAAAATCGTATTTAGCCTCAAGATAATCACAAGATAAATCAAGAATGTGGGGTATCTATAAGACAACTGGCCTGTACTTGGAAAGAAAATTCAATATTAGGGGAAAAGTGAAAATTAGGGAATTAAAAAAGAGTAAAGAGATAAAACAATCAAGAAAATGCAGAAGTATTTTTATTTTTATTTTGAGACAGTGCTCTATGTCTGAAGTGCTCTGTCAGCAGAAAGGACTTAGAAGCTACAATATCCCAGCAGCAGTAAACACAAGTGCCTTGATTGTGGTTTCTAATACCATTCTCCAATAAACAATACCAAGGCTCCTTAGAGAATTGGCTGATTTGGGGACTGGGACAGGAAATAAACAGGATGAGCCTGCAGCATCTTGTAATGACAGAATGTAGGAGGATAGAAAGGGGTATAGCTCAGAGGTAAAGCATTTGACTGCAGAAAGTAAGGAGGTGCTCAAAGGAAAAAATCCACAATGATGGAAATATGTCAAAGGGACACAAGAGCCAACTGAAGAGCTCTCACTGGCCTAAGCTGGAACAATTTGGGCAATAATATAGATAGAATGGTATTAGATTATAACCCAAAGAATAAAATAAGTATCCATGAGTTCATACAAATATAAATAAATGGTGGATAAGTAAATAGGAAGGAGGCGACAAATCTTTCATGCAGAAGAATACCAAATAACTTATTTAAATATTCCTCTTTTAAGAAAGTGAAGGCCAGGCACGGTGGCTCACACCTGTAATCCCAGCACTTTAGGAGGCTGAGGCAGGCAGATCATAAGGTCAAGAGATCGAGACCATCCTGGCCAACATGGTAAAACCCTGTCTCTAAAAATACAAAAATTAGCTGGGTGTGGTGGTGCGAGCTTGTAGTCCCAGCTACTCAGGAGGCTGAGCCAGGAGAATCACTGGAACCTGGGAGGCAGAGGTTGCAGTGAGCTGAGATGGCACTGCTGCTCTCCAGCCTGGCGACAGAGTGAGACTCTGTCTCAAAAAAAGAAAGAAAGTGGAGCATCACTCCCTACTACTTCTTACCTGTGACTTTTATCCAAGAGCACAGTATGGAAAGGGCAGGGGCAGAAGGACTTTACAGTGTAGAAAGCTGACAAACACTACGTCATACATGTGATAAAGGGAAACATCACCAGGGATAAATCATATGGATTGAATGTACTTTTGATACAATGTAATGAGAACCACTTTACCTCTATAGTCTTTCTGCCAAAAAACCATGACCCCAGTCTAGTAGTGAAGAAAATATCAGACAAATCCCAATGGAGGGACATTTTGTAAAATACCCGATTAATACTCAAAACTGTCCAGTTCATTAAACAAGTCAAGTCTGAGAAACTGTCACAGCCGAAAGGAGCCTAAGGAGATATGATGAGTAAATGTAATGTGGCATCTCAGGTGGGATTCTGAAACAGAGAAAAGACACTAGGTAAAAACTAAAGAAAGCTGAATAAATTACAGACTTTACGTTAGTAATAACCACATTATAATAAAAATAAAGGGCCTGATAGAGCTATTTGGGGTTTTAGAAATGTCCTATATCTTGATTGTTGGAGTGATTGCATGACTATAAGCATTTGTCAAAATTTATAGAACTGTACACATAAAAAGGGCAAATGTTACTCTATGAAAATTGTATTTCAATCAATCTGGCTTGAAAAGTAGTCCAAGCATGGTAGCTCAGACCTGTAATCCCAGCACTTTGGGAGGCCAAGACAGGAGGATGGCTTCAGGCCAGGAGTTCGAGACCAGCCTGGGCAACATAGCCAGATACCATTTGTACACAAAATTTAAAAATTGTCAAGGTGTGGTGTGCATGGCTCTAGTTCTAGCTGCTTGGGATACTGAGGTGGGAGGAACATTTAAGCCCAGGAGTTCAAAGTGGCAGTGAGCTATGATCACGCCACTGCACTCTAGCCTGGGTGACTGAGTTAGACCCCATCTCTAAAGAAAGAAAGAAGGCCAGGCTCAGTGGCTCACGCCTGTAATCCCAGGATTTTGGGAGGCCAAGGCGGGTGGATCATGAGGTCAGAAGTTCAAGACCAGCCTGGCCAAGATGGTGAAACCCCGTCTCTATTAAAAATACAAAAAAATTAGCCGGGCGTGGTGGCACGCACCTGTAATCCCAGCTACTCTGGAGGCTGAGACGGAGAATTGCTTAAACCTGGAGGGACGGAGCTTGCAGTGAGCCGAGATTGTGCCACTGCACTCCAGCCTGGGTGACAGAGCGAGACTCCGTCTCAAAAAAAAAAAAAAAAAAAAAAAAAGAAAGAAAAAGAAAAGTACTTCAACATTAGAATGATTCCATTAATATTCTCTTTGCTGATTCTGTATAATACAGTAACTGAATTGCTAGCATTTATTGAATACTTACTAATGTGCCAGGTGCTGTACTAAGTTTTTTAAGTATATTACCTGACTTAACTCTATGGAATAGATATAATAATTATTGTTCTCATTTTTCAGCTGAAGACATAAAAGTCAGAACATTTAGAAATGTGGATAAGTTCACTAGGCTGGTAACTAGTAGAATCAGGACTTGACCCTGAATAGCCCCAGACCAAAACTCATGTATTTTATTACATTCCAATCATACCAGCTAATGTTCTTCCCTTCTGATTCTAGAGCAGAATATTATGCTTTTTTGCAATTATAAAAAGACAAAAGAGGCCAGGCACGGTGGCTCACACCTGTAATCCCAGCACTTTGGGAGGCCGAGGTGGGTGGATCCCAAGGTCAGGAGATCAAGACCATCCTCGCTAACACAGTGAAACCCCATCTCTACTAAAAATACAAAAACTTAGCCGGGCATGGTGGCGGGTGCCTGTAGTCCCAGCTACTCGGGAGGCTGAGTCAGGAGAAAGGCGTGAACCTGGGAGGCGGAGCTTGCAGTGAGCCGCGATCGCGTGCCCCTGCACTCCAGCCTGTGTGACAGAAGCGAGACTCCGTCTCAGAAAAAAATAATAATAATAATAAAAATAAGATAAAGAAAGGCCTCTTTTCTGCCCCTTTCCTCAGTCCTTCATACTAAAGCCATCATATTTAGTTTTGGCTACAGCTTCATGCCCAATGACATAACTGACTCAACCAGTCAAACAGTGACACTGTTCTTCATAGTCATGCAAATTAATTTGGGTTCACTGCTCATCTAGAGCTGTCAGCCTTCAAGGCCTACATCTGGAAGGTTCTGAGATGGGATTGAGCACACAGGGGAGAGCTCTACAGCAGCAAGACTGAGAGAGTCAGTGAGCATATTTTCAGTTAGCCATGGCATCCTCCCCACCACTTTACCTTCCTTCAGTTTCGTTTACCTCTACAAAGGACCTTCGTGCTCTGTGGGAAAGTGGGTTCTATTATAAGTATGTGATTGGCAGGAGACACCCTAACCCTTTTCATCTCAACCCACATTAAATTCAAGCTTCAAATCTAGGACTTAGAGAACCAACCTCATTTACTCTTACTACTCCATCTTTCCATAGGAAGTGAGACCCTAGTTCATAGAAAAAGTATTGGCGATATGGAAGACATGAAGTTCACTCTTTAATTTGCTATTGCAGCAGATATGCAAGGTTTTCAAGTTAAATACTGTGGACATTGACTGCTATTTATTTCACTTTTACTCAGATCTCTCACTGGAACATTTCCACATACTTTCAGAGGCACAAGAACGGTGTCAAACCATTTTAGTACCTTCCAAACCAAATATACTGCAGAATAAAATATATACCAGCAGCTTGTCTCCTTTAAATTGGAAGGAAGTGGCTGATTGTAAAACTGCTGCTCAGCATTCATAAAGCATCGTCTTTTCAGGGACCTAGTGCATCATCCACTGTGTAGCCAACCTTAGTGCATGACCCAGGGAGTTACTGACCATCGTCTCCATGGGCAGATGGGGAAGGGACATTCAGGATGCCTCTTCTTCTTCTTCTTTTTTTTTTTTAAGGCCAAGCTCAGAGCCAGCTTCAGAGGAAGGTTTAGAATATAAATGCAATGTCAATAGTCTTCTGAAGATAAGAGAAACAAGCTCCATTAGACAGTTCTGTCTTTAAAAAAATTATAAACTGACTGTTTCTATTTTGTATTCATTAGAGCCTCCCTGCCCCCTCATTGTCTAAATGATACCTCATTTCACAGGTGGGTACTAAGAAGACATAAAACCTTTAAAAAAGAGAACACAAAGTTGGAAGAACTTGCAGACATTGTGCAGTTTCATTGTCCCTTACTCATCCTGGCTTTCTTCATTGATTCATTTGGCACATATTTATTGTGTACTTTTGTGCTTTCTGCTTTCCTATCACTTGTTCCGTTTATTCCACATATAATAGGACTGTATAGCCTAATATTTATCAAGCATCACCAGGCTACATGCTTAATGTACGTGATGTGTTTTCACATCTGCAACCCAACAATTTTTACATATGGGGAAACTGAGGGTTAGAGAAATGTTGAAATGTGACCAATTTTATGCATATGGGAAATGACAGAGTAGTTCAGAAGCAGTTTGTTTGGAGCAACCTTGTGCATAACTTTGCTCCCTGTCTTCAAAAAGGAAGTAGTTGGCTTAGAAGCTCTTTGTTATAAGTAAACACTAGGATACACAGGGTTGTATTTCCCAAATCTCGGTGACTTCAAACAACACAGGTTTATTTCTCTCTCATGCTACATCTTCATCATGGGTGAGCTGAGAACTCTGCTCTGCGTGATCCTTAATTCAGAACCAGGTTGATAGAGCAGCCACTACCTTGCCATGGCAGACACAAAGCAGACACTGGCTCTTAGAGGTTTCTCCAGGATGTGGCACTTGTACCTCCTGCTTACGTATTTTTGGCTAAAGCAAGTTACATGATTACGCCTGGGATCAGAGAGTGGGGAGGTGCAATCTCACCATGTGCCTGCAGAAAAGAGAGAAAATAATGATTGTGTGTAATGGTGACAGTCTCACAGGGGAATGACTATTGGTCATGGGACTGTTGCTGGCATATTCTGAGCTTTCACATTGTGTGTTTGTACATGAAATAGTCCCAAATGTGTGCCTGATATGCTTCAATAAATTATTTCTCTTCTGCTCCTCTGAACTTGTCCATTGTCTTACCTTGGAAATGTCTAACTTTTTTCTTCTCTCAAAGCAACTCTTTTGAAGAAGTCACTATTTAAAAAAAAAAAAAAAAAGATGAAATTTCCCCAAGTATTCTGTTATCTCACTTCTTTTATCTCTGGCAACTGATGAGTCAAGAAGAGGACCAGTGGTCAATGCCTTATAGTCAATAGGTAGGCTGTCAGCTAAAAGGACCTTGACCCTTCTTTAGTGTCATTTTTCAAATGCCTACTGTGACAATAGCAAGTGCTGCTGTCTCTTGCCTTTGTTTGCTGCCTAAAAAATGTATTCACCCATATAAGACACGTCTTGGGAATCTGAACAGCATCTCTCAGTTTTTGAGTTAGATTCAAGAAATATTTCCTGAGCATCTACATCAGGCTAGACATGGGGATATAAAGATGAATAAAGCTTGTTCTTTGCTCCTAAGCGGCTCACATGCAAATGCGATAGGCCAGAAGTTCTCAGCTCTGGGTACACATTAGGATCCTGCGGAGCTGTAAAATGCAGGTGCTGATGCCTACTCCCAATGTTTCTGATTTAATTAATCTGGAGTGAGGTGTGGGCATCAGTATTTTTTAAAAACGCCCTGGCCAGGCATGGTGGCTCATGCCTGTAATCCCAACACCTTGGGAGACTGAGGTGGGTGGATCACTTGAGGCCAGGAGTTTGAGATCAGCCTGGGCAACATGGTGAAACCCCATCTCTACTAAAAATACAAAAATTAATTGAGTGTGGTGGTACAGACCTGTAGTCCCAGCTACTAGGGAGGCTGAGGTGGGATGATTGCCTGAGCCCGGGAAATTGAGGTTTCAGTGAGCTGTGATCATGCCACTGCACTCCAGCCTGGGCAACAGAATAAGACTCTCTCTCAAAAAAATAAAAATAATAATTTTAAAAAACTCCCTGACTAATTCTAATGTGCAACCAGAGTTGAAAGCCATTGATTAAGATAGATATAGAAACAGATAACTTCAACATCTGTTTAAGATACTGTGTTGAGAATGGAAGCTGAAACAGAGGCAGATACATTATATTAGAATGTATTGTTCAGCTAGGTGGACATTTTACAAACATGACCTCTAATCTTCAATGTAATTCTCTCTGCTCAAAATCCATAGGCTAGGCTCAGTGGCTTACACCTGTAATCCTAGCACTTTGGGCAGTCAAGGTGGCAGGTGAGGGGAATCACTTGAAGTCAGGAGTTCAAAACCAGCCTGGCCAACACATCAAGGCCCCATTTCTACAAAAAAATTTTTTTTTAAGTTAGCCTGGTGCGGTGACACGCACCCATAGTCCCAGCTACTTAGAAGGCTGAGGCAGGAGGATTGGTTGATCCCGGGAGGCTGAGGCTGCAGTGAACTATGATGGCACCATGGCACTCCAGCGTGGGCAATGGAGCAAGATCCTGTCTCAAAAAGAAGAAAAAAATTCCTTATCCTCGTTTTATAGATGAGAAAACCAATGCCCAGGGAGCTTATGTCATTTGCCTAAAGTTACACAGCTAGCAAGTGTTAGAGCCAAATTCAGACTTAGGACTGTCTGGCTCCAAACCCACAGACCAACCAAATAGTTGCTCTTTTTCCAAAGTAGACTGCACTCATACACTACTTTCCTAAAGAACATAAATGAAAGTTGTGCAAAGGTCGGTCTGCTGCATTTGTTTCATTCTTGATTACATTCTCTGTTCCTTAGTTGTGTCTCCTGACATTTCCTTTGCTCCTTCTCCAACATTCAAGCTCACATTCTTAGAGTTATGGGGGAGAAGAACATAGTGGCGAGGTATCTTAAGTTCAATTCTAGAGCAATTAGCTCATCATCTTGGCTCTTCATGCTATTACGCTATTTCCCCCGGAGCCGGGTATAATCGAAGTTCCTCCTACTTGTTGTGTAACTGACCTGCAAAGTCGAGCTGTGAGCCAAGTCTGTCTGGATCACGTAAGCTTGCAGAGACAACTGAGCCAAGTACTTCCAAAACAAACCTCGTTAAACAAAAGCGGAGTGTGGTCGAGCCAGACACAGGGTGGAGGGTTCAGAAGACCATCTGCCAGTCTCGAAAGCAATGTGGGGTCTGTGACATTAAACGTCCAAGGGCAGTTGAGCTGGAGGGATGGATTCACCTTTACAGATGAATCTGGAAACCAGTGAGAATGATTCTGCATGATTAGGAATAATAACCTGGAAAATCATTGCCAAATTACTTCCTTTTAGTGAAATATCTTCGATTTTTCTGAAATCCTTAGGCAATCAAGACCCCAGCTCATGTCTGTTCATCATGCTTAAAGAAAAATAAAAATGAGTCTGGCAGTAGTGACTAGAACTTCAGATGGTTAAGTCTCATTTAGTTTTGCAGGAGTGTGGAAAATTGAGTCAGAAATCTTAGTCTCTATTCATCTCCATCCTTCCCCTAACACAGTGAAAATCTTGGGCAAGCCCTTTACATTTTTTGTTTCTTAATTCTATCCTGTTTTATAAAGGAAAGCATCACATAAATTGCCTTCCTTGTACCTCCTAATAGGTCCCTAGAGATTATGATGAAAACTAGAAAGGTGCTCATATCTTGAGTTCTTCAAGAGAGAGGAACCAAGAGGCTCTATTGTGAATATCAAAACAAAATTTAATTTGCTTTCTCTCTACGTTCACCCTTTTTCTGAGAAGCCTGTTGGTGTATCTGAAGCCACATGTCTGACATGCACCACTGTGTCACAGCACTTAGCACAGTGCCTGTCAACAGGGAGGCACTCAGTAACTATCTGTGACTTCTGTGCCTGTTATTATCTGTCCTCATCTCACCCCCCAACTCTCCATCTCCCTATGCCACAACCAAACTGCTATTTCATAGTCCTTTACCAGATGGTAGGAAGAGCTTCAAGCTCCACTGGTTGAGGAGAAAAAAAAAATTGATTTAAGTCACAGAGCAGACACCAGAATAGAGAGATGCTGTGTGTGGATGAGGCAGGAGCATCTGCATGTTGATACCCAGCTGCTCAACAGGCTGGTCTCCAACTGAGAGTTGGGCCAACGATGAGTGTCAGTAAATTGCCTCTGCACCTCTAGAGCCTGAAATTCCTGCTTTCCAAAACTCAACAGGAGGGTAATTTGGTAGGCATCCAGACTCATCCTCTCCACAAAGTCTCTCTGCACCTCCCACCAGGGAAAATTTGGCTCCAGTCCTCCCCGCAGCCTCCAGTTCAGCTTCCAGCACAGTGGGCCAGCCGGGGCCGTCAGAAGCAGAACGGGGACTAAACGCTGCGGCAAGCTGGAGAAGGACCAGTTCCAGGGGCAGGATCTGGACAGGGCCATGCCTCACTGATCACCCTTTGGCCAAGTACCCCAAATTGAAGCAGTGGAAGGCAAGGGGTATCCAGGCTGACCTCTCCAAACCTTAGTCATGTTCTCATGGATGATGTGACTGGGTCAATCAAAACTTTTTTCCTCGCAGCTGTGCCTGTGGCCATCTGTAGCAACCAACTTTCCTTTATGTATATATGTTTTCCTATATGTATATGTTTTCCATAAAGACAGTGTGTTCTGACTAGCTATAAACTATCCATTATTAGGTGAGACAAGTGAATAATGTTTTGTATGAACCAGGCAGGTAACCCAAGGATTTCTATCTCTCAGCTCCTTATTCCACAGTTCCCAGGTACAGGGAGGGCCCTGGGGACACTGGGAGAACAGTCCCCACTCAATCAGATCACCAGGGCAAGAGCACAGACATGGCATTATCTCCAGAGGGGTAGGTGGTAGAACATTAGAATAGAAAAGTTTATCAGTCTCTCCAACCTCTGATATGGACCAGAAAGAGCTGACAGCCTGATTTATCATCATGGTAGAATTTTATGCCCTCAAATAATTGCTAGTAACCTGGATCTTCCACTGGAAAAATAAAATCAACCCAAAAATATAGACTCCAGATTACCATGACCCCAGCATTTGAGTGATGACATTGAGCCTTTGGGTCAGGTTTGGAGGTGAGTCTTGAGAGAGAAGGAAAGTTCTTTTGAAGGGGTGCTTATTGGAAAGCCTAGTGCAATCATGCTAGCTGCCCAAGCTAATTGTAAAATTTCAGATTTATTGTGTTCAGTAGAAATACAGCCTGTACATTTGAAATATTATCCAAATGACCTGGCTTCAACTTAGAAATCTTACATGAATTGAAACAAGTGAATTAGGGAGACCTCTTGCCTTCAGCCCTAAAGGGTCTGTGGGAGGTAAGTCAAGAACCATTTATAGTAGTGATAAAATACTATATTTAAGACTGTAAAAATTTGGCATGCAAGGACTCAGCTCAGAAGTAAATTCGTTTTATGTGCTCGGCAAAGGAGCAACTGGAAAGTTTTACAAATGGGAAGTCTGACCTACTGAGATTTTAAAGATAAATTATGTCAATTATTCCTTAAGAGTGAGTACGGTCATTTACCCCCTTGAATGTTGAAACGGAAATCCGAACCATGAAGTCAGTAACAACTTCACTTTGCCATGGTGCACGTGACTAATGACAGTTACCCAAAGCCATTGTCCAACTGTCACATCATGTGCCCAAATGTGCATTAGTGGGATGGGCCACTTGGGACCCTAGCAAGCAACCAGGGAGAGCATCAGAGCTATGCCCAATTAACAAACACCTCATATGATGGCGCATGATGCTTTTACTCTGCCAAGAAGCCAGTGATCCCTTACTTGGGAATTCCATAATATGTCTGTCTGAAGCTAGAACTAGTAGATAATGCTTGATGACTGACAGATGTGTACTTTTTTCAAAAGAGCCTTATTAACTTTAGTCTCCTGCACATCTCTGGCCTCAGTGTCTACCTCTTGTTCCTCACCTCCCTCTCCAGCTACACTGCAGGGCCCTAGTCATGATTGCTGTAGCCCATTCTTGCCCCAGGGCCCTGCACTAGCTATTCCCTCTACTTGGAATGTTTTTCCCAAGATACCAATGTGGCTGGGTCCTTCCTGTCATCACATCTCAGTTTAAATGTCAGCTCCTAAGAGGCTTATCCTCAGCACCCAATTCAGCCTCCCTCCCTCTCTGTCTACACTACACATACACACACACTCACTTCAGTCATCCTACTTTAATTCTAGCAGATCAGATATAAGTATCTGATATTTTGATGTTTTATTGACTTTTAATATCTGTGTGTCGTATTTCTTCCCTCACTTAAAATGTAACTTCCAGGCAGGCAGAGACTTGATCGATTCTATTTACTGTTGTTTCATCAGCTCCTTGAATCATGCTTACCACATGCAGGTAAGCATATGGTTGAACATGCTTGGTTGAACATCCATAATGTTCAACCAAATCAATGTCAGCGTCCTCACAGGTAAATCTATGGTGAATGATTTGAAAGCGCCCTTGTGGAGCATGGAAGGGCCATACTTCAGTCTCAGGGCTCACCTCAGGTGAGTCGTTTCAACCCAGTCTATGGGTCTCCCTCCCTCATCTGGAAGCAGAGGGGACTGGACTGGACCAGTGGCCCAAATCAGCAGCTTGCCGCCTCTCTTCTGTGAAGCCCTTTCTCTTCCTCACCATCCACTTCTCCCTATTTAGCCAGGACAGCTTTGCTTTCATCTTGTTAGGTGTATTTGATTTTTCATAAGTTTTCATTTGGTAAAGGATTCTGCTGCTAAAGTAAAATTTTAAATCTCCCAGCTTAGATAAATCCTTCTGTTAGAAATTAATCCTGGCTCAGCTGTAAGAGGCTAGTTGTGTGCTTTGGGGAAATTCACTTAAGCCTCAGACTCCTCATGTAAATGGAGGATAATTTCCATATCTGTCTCACAGTATTGGTGGGAGTATTAAATGAGATAATCCATCTGTAGTAGGCAGAATAACAGGCCCCCAAAAGACGTCCATGCTCAAATCCTCAGAGCCTATGAATACGTAACCCTACACAGCAAGAGGACTTTGAAGATGAGATTAAGGTTAAAGATTTTGAGATGGGGAGATTATTCTGAATTAGCTAAGTGGACTCAATCTGAGCTCATGAATCTTTAAAGTGGAGAACCTTTCCAGCTGCAGTCAGAAAGACAGACGAGACAGGAGAGAAACCATCACTGATAGCCGTGAAGCTGGCAGAAGAGATGCCCCAAGCCAAAAAATGCAGGTGGCATCTAAAAGCCAGATACAACCCTCAGCTGATAGCTAGCAAGGAAATGGATAAATGGATATCTCAGGCCTACAACTGCAAAGAACCGAATTCTGTCAACAGCCCAACTGAATGAGGAAACAGATCCTTTCCCAGAGCCTTCAGAAGGAACCCAGCCCTGCTGCCACTCTGCTTTTAGCCCATTGAGATCTCTACCAGACTTCTAACCTACAGGACTGTGACATAATAAATTTTTACGTTTTAAGCTGCTAAATTTATGGAAATTTGTTATGGCAGCAATAGAAAACTATGTAACTATTACATTTAAACTATGTAATAAAGCACTTGGCACATGGGAAGGGCTCAATAAATGTGAGCATTTCTTATAAATATTATTAATGGGGTATTTATTAATATCATTATATTATATCAATAACCTCTTCCTGCCTTGATGCTGAGCTTTGAATTCTGAAACTCCATTTCATGCCTATCCTGAAGACATTTACTCTTAGTTGCCTTACAAGAATTATTCACCACCTTCAAGGTCCAGGTGTTGTGCTGGATAGCAATTAGAGGAAATTTCTGACATGCAAAACCAAGTGTACAGATTAACAACACTAAAGAGGAACAGATGGACACTGGGTGCTTCCTGAGGTGATGTCTTAAGAAAGGCACAACATGACCCATGTAGTAGTTTGGCTGCAGATGCTAAACTTGAGTTTACACATGAGGAAACATCAGGACAATCCCAAATGAGAAACTTTATTAAAAATAAACCATTGCCTTTCTCCAAATAGGAAAAGAAGTCAAAGTATCTCTCTTTGTGGATGATATGATTCTCTACCTAGAAAACCCTAAAGACACTGTCAAAAGGCTCCAAGAACTGAAAAATGACTCTGGTAAAGCTGCAGGATAGAAAATCAATGTACAAAAATCAGTAGCATTTTTACACACCAATAATGTTCAAGCTGAGGGCCAAATCAAGAATGCAATCCCATTCACAATAACCCCCTTCCTGCCCTCACAAATATGTAGGAATATATCTAACCAAGGAGATAAAAAATCTCTATGAGAACTACAGAACACTGTTAAAAGAAATCAGATTCTTCCTACCCATGAGCATGGAATGTTCTTCCATTTGTTTGTTTCCTCTTTTATTTCACTGAGCAGTGGTTTGTAGTTCTCCTTGAAGAGGTCCTTCACGTCCCTTGTAAGTTGGATTCCTAAGTATTTTATTCTCTTTGAAGCAATTGTGAATGGGAGTTCACTCATGATTTGGCTCTCTGTTTGTCTGTTATTGGTGTATAAAAATGCTTGTGATTTTTCACACAGATTTTGTATCCTGAGACTTTGCTGAAGTTGCTTATTAGCTTAAGGAGATTTTGGGCTGAGACGATGGGGTTTTCTAGATATACAATCATGTCATCTGCAAACAGGGACAATTTGACTTCCTCTTTTCCTAATTGAATACCCTTTATTTCCTTCTCCTGCCTAACTGACCTGGCCAGAACTTCCAACACTATGTTGAATAGGAGTGGTGAGAGAGGGCATCCCTGCCTTGTGCCAGTTTTCAAAGGGAATGCTTCTAGTTTTTACCCATTCAGTATGATATTGGCTGTGATGGAAGAACATTCCATGCTCATGGGTAGGAAGAATCAATATCATGAAAATGGCCATAGTGCCCAAGGTAATTTATAGATTCAATGCCATCCCCATCAAGCTACCAATGACTTTCTTCACAGAATTGGAAAAAACTACCTTAAAGTTCATATGGAACCAAAAAAGAGCACGCATCGCCAAGTCAATCCTAAGCCAAAAGAACAAAGCTGGAGGCATCACGCTACCTGACTTCAAACTATACTACAAGGCTACAGTAACCAAAACAGCATGGTACTGGTACCAAAACAGAGATATAGATCAATGGAACAGAACAGAGCCCTCAGAAATAACGCCACATATCTACAACTATCTGATCTTTGACAAACCTGAGAAAAACAAGCAATGGGGAAAGGATTACCTATCTAATAAATGGTGCTGGGAAAACTGGCTAGCCATATGTAGAAAGCTGAAACTGGATCCCTTCCTTACACCTTATACAAAAATTAATTCAAGATGGATTAAAGACTTAAACGTTAGACCTAAAACCACAAAAACCCTAGAAGAAAACCTAGGCATTACCATTCAGGACATAGGCATGGGCAAGGACTTCATGTCTAAAACGCCAAAAGCAATGGCAACAAAAGCCAAAATTGACAAATGGGATCTAATTAAACTAAAGAGCTTCTGCATAGCAAAAGAAAC
Source organism: Pan paniscus (assembly GCF_029289425.2). NCBI lineage: Eukaryota > Metazoa > Chordata > Mammalia > Primates > Hominidae > Pan > Pan paniscus. The sequence continues at coordinate 75,432,398 of NC_073260.2, forward strand.
TACCATCAGAGTGAACAGGCAACCTACAAAATGGGAGAAAATTTTCGCAACCTACTCATCTGACAAAGGGCTAATATCCAGAATCTACAATGAACTCAAACAAATTTACAAGAAAAAAACAAACAACCCCATCAAAAAGTGGGTGAAGGACACGAACAGACACTTCTCAAAAGAAGACATTTATGCAGCCAAAAAACACATGAAAAAATGCTCACCATCACTGGCCATCAGAGAAATGCAAATCAAAACCACAATGAGATATCATCTCACACCAGTTAGAATGGCAATCATTAAAAAGTCAGGAAACAACAGGTGCTGGAGAGGATGTGGAGAAATAGGAACACTTCTGCACTGTTGGTGGAACTGTAAACTAGTTCAACCCTTGTGGAAGTCAGTGTGGCAATTCCTCAGGGATCTAGAACTAGAAATACCATTTGACTCAGCCATCGCATTACTGGGTATATAACCAAAGGACTATAAATCATGCTGCTATAAAGACACATGCACACGTATGTTTATTGAGGCTCTATTCACAATAGCAAAGACTTGGAACCAACCCAAATGTCCAACAATGATAGACTGGATTAAGAAAATGTGGCACATATACACCATGGAATACTATGCAGCCATAAAAAATGACAAGTTCATGTCCTTTGTAGGGACATGGATGAAATTGGAAATCATCATTCTCAGTAAACTGTCGCAAGAACAAAAAACCAAACACTGCATATTCTCACTCATAGGTGGGAATTGAACAATGGGAACACATAGACACAGGAAGGGGAACATCACACTCGGGGGACTGTTGTGGGGTGGGGGGAGGGAGGAGGGATAGCATTAGGAGATATACCTAATGCTAAATGACGAGTTAATGGGTGCAGCACACCAGCATGGCACATGTATACATATGTAACTAACCTGCACATTGTGCACATGTACCCTAAAACTTAAAGTATAATAATAATAAAAGAAAAAAAAAGAAATCAGAGATGACACAAACAAATGGAAAAATATCCCATGCTCATGGATTGGAAGAATCAATATCATTAAAGTGGCCATACTGCTCAAAGCTATGAGATTCAATGCTATTTCTATTAAGCTGCCAATGTCAATTTCACAGAAGTAGCAAAAACTATTCTAAAATGTATATGGAACCAAAAAAGAGCCTGAATAAGCCAAAGTCATCCTAAGCAAAAAGAAGAAAGCTGGAGGCATTACATTACTTAGTTTCAAACTATACTTTAAAGCTACAGTAACCAAAACAGCATGGTATTTGTACAGAAACAAACATATGGATCAATGAAACAGATTAGAGAATCCAGAAATAAATTCATACACCTACAGCCATCTGCTCTGCAACAAAATTGACAAAAATAAGCAATGGGGAAAGCACTTCCTATTTGATAAATGGTGCTGGGATAGCTGGCTAGCCATATGCAGAAGAATAAAACTATACCCCTGTATTTCACCATATACAAAAATTAACTCAAGATGGATTAAAGATTTAAGTGTTAGACTTCAAACTATAAAAATCCTAGAAGAAAACCTAGGGAACAACATTCTGGATATGGGTCTTGGGAAGGAATTTATGACTAAGTCATCAAAAGCAATTGCAGCAAAAACAAAATTGACAAGTGGGACCTAATTAAACTCAAGAACTTCTGCACAGCAAAAGAAACTATCAACAGAGTAAACAAACATCTGACAAAGGTTTAACATCCAGAATCTACAAAGAACTCAATTCAACAAGCAAAATAAAAAACCTTAAAAAATGAGCAAAAGACATGAACAGACACTTCTCAAAAGAAGAAATACAAGCAGACAACAAACATGAAACAATTATCCACATCACTAACATCAGAGAAATGCAAATCAAAACAAAAAGGTAACATCTCATACCAGTCAGGGTGGCTATTATCAACAAGTCAAAAAACAACAGATGCTGGCAAGCCTGTGGAGAAAAGAGAATGCTTATACCCTGTTGGTGTGAATGTAAAGTAGTTCAGCCACTGTGGAAGGCACTTTGGAGATTTCTCAAAGATCTTAAAACAGAACTACTGTTTGACCCAACAATCCCATTACTGGGTATATACCCAAATATATCCAGTATATTTATATATACCCAAAAGAAAAGAAATCCTTCTGACAAAAAGACACTTGCACTCATATGTTTATCACAGCACTATTCACAATAGCAAACATATGGAATCAACCTAGGTGTCCATCAATGGTGGGCTGAATAAAGAAAATGTGGTACATATATACCATGGAATACTATGCAGCCATAAAAAAGAAAAAATTATGTCCTTTGTAGCAACATGGATGCAGATGGAGGCCATTATCCTAAGCAAATTAACACAGGAATAGAAAACCAAATACTGCCTGTTCCTCATTTATAAAAGGGAACTAAACATGGGGTACTCATGGACATAAAGATGACAGCAATAGAAAACGGTGACTACTGAAGAGGAAAGGGAGGGAGGGGGAGGCGGGTTGAAAAACTAACTACTGGGTACTAAGTTCAGTATCAGTTATACCCTAAACCACAGTGTCACTCGATATACTCAGGTAACAAATCTGCACATATACCACCTGAATTGAAAATAAAAGTTGAAAAAAGGTGAAAAAAAAATTGCCTTTTAAAAGTATCAATATCACCAAAGTCAAAGAAGAGCCAAGAAATTGTTCTAGATTAGAGGAAACTAAATAAATGAGATGAATAAATGCAATGCATGATCCTAGAATAGATCTCTATTGAACATTATTGGGTCAATTGAAATAATTGGAATATAGGTGGGAGAGTAGATAAATGTATTTATTAATATTAAATTTCCTGAGTTGAAACTTTCTGAAGAATGCCTCTATTGGTTACATGATAGAACATACTTATTCTTAGGAAATACACACTGAAATGTTTATGGGTAAAAGACCACAAGTATCCACCTTAATTTCAAATAGTTCCCAAAAAATGTATGTATAATACATAAAACAAGTGGGTGACCACCTTCTAAAGCAAATGTGGCAGAATGTTAACAGTAGGTGAAATCTAGGTAAAGGGTAAATATTTTATTCTTGCAAGTTTTCTGTAATTTTGAAGTTATTTTCAAATAAAGAGTTTTAAAAATTGCCCAATTCTCTTTGCAATCCTGTAAAGAGAAGGAAATATTAGCTCTTGGTGCCCATTTAAACCACAGTTTTTCTTTTGATTTATAATTGCATCTGATACCTATGTTATTATGCCCATTTTTAAGACTTTCACAATGTAGAGCTTTCAAAATTAGTATAAAGACAGAAAGCTTCTTCAAACTTCCCTTTAGGTGCATTAAAAGTAAGCACTGGTTAAAGAAAGTACAATTTTCATGTAATCCACTGGTTTTACATGCTAAGTTCTTAGATACTGAAGCATTAGCATAGTCCCTGGAAATATTCATCTATTAGGATAAATTATTTCTGGTAGGCTATATATCTCTTCAAAAAAGTGGCAAAGCTGTCAGCTAAACAGCTAGATGAATGAAGTAAACAGTCCATTGTAAAAAATAATTACATGGTACTTACTATATGTAGACATAATTGGCAATAATGGGCCAAAAGGAGGGATCATGGCAGCTTGGGTCAATCACAGGGGTCTCCAAATGTTTCTAAATGTGTGTCTATTTAATTCCTATTGCAAAATAAGCCCTTTCATCTTTCATAACATTGATAAAAAAACGTTGATGTTCACAGCAGTGTTTTTATGGAAACTGTGTCCTGTTCCCCTCCATGCACATGCCAGAATCTATGAGCCTTCTGTGATCAAGCTCATCTCTCTTCCATCAGTGCCAAACTTCTTAGAAATACTGAAGATTTCTAAAATGGATCAATGCTTTGGCAAATTGCCTCATCACCAAGAATAAACACTCACAGACTTAAGCAGCCACTTGTGCATCTATCATTGAATAGAGCCTCAAGATACTGGAAGTGATGTATCAATGGCTTTCCTACCAGCCGGTTGCTTCTCTGGAAGCAAAGGAAACAATGCTGAGCATTGTCATCCATGTAATTTGTGGCCATTAGAAAGATTGGTAGATGCTCTTTCATTGAGACCCTTTGGACTAACAACACAGCCCATCTGGAGCACAAAAGCTGTAAACCTGGAAAAAAAAATAGACTGCACAGATGAGCAGTTTCGGTGCACCTTCCCCATTCAGAGGTGCTAATAAGGAAAAATGCTGAATTACTATGATTACCCATGACTTGAAAATAGCTTATCACCTGCCAATCTGAATGAAGGCCCCTGGAGGGCTGTGAAATGCCACAAAGAACAATGGCCTTGGAATCAGAACCTGCAGTGTCTGAGAGAGGCATCCCAGTGCAAGGCTAAAGGGCCACCAGCCTTCTAAAATGGAGCTCTTATTCTCAGTAAACCCTGCAGACTGGTTCTGGGCTGTTCCCATGCCAGAGAGAAGGAAAATAGAAGTGCTTTCATAAAACAATCAGGCCCATAAAAGTAGAAATGCAGGGGAGAGAAAGGCAGCAATTATCCAAAAGAATCATATCTTAGATAAGCGGCCAATTTAAGGTATTTCACGGTGGGGCAAAGCTCTCTCCACATTCAGCAGATAATTGTTAGCCTGCTTTCTACTTTATGTGTGATTGTGTAAACTTAATCATACTGCAAAATCCCTCTTGTCTTCAGACCTCAGTGCCCCTGGAATGTTGTTAAAGTGGTCACATGAGGTTCATTAGGAAGAAGAGCTTGGCTTTGTAGAGACTGGGTATTTGGCTGTTCACAGGAATCTTTTCTTCGTTATCACAAAGCTCTGTGTTAAGACCACTGTAGACACTAAAGCAGAGTATCTCCCAGCCGAGCAAGACATAATATCTCAGTGGTGGCCTGCCCCATTGGCAGGTGCTAAGCTTTTATTTTTATTATTATAATGGCTTTGTTTCCCCATGAACCATTTAGATGAAGTATAACCACAGTCTGAGTCTTCACTTCTGGCCAACTTCTTCTCTTAATTTACTGTGGCATCAAAACAACAAGGATTTATTTATAAATTTTTGTTCTCTTTAAGAATGGATACAAGGAGAAAAGTCTCCCAAAATTGAAGAGCATTGCCTTTTTATTCAGTAAAGCCCTGCCTACCCTCCCAAAATGCACACACATGCTTGTGGGTATACACACACACACACACACACACACACACACACATTTGTGGGTCTGCCTTCCTTCAAAATGTTCTAACGTGGGACTGGTGAGGTGGATAGGCTGACTTGTGCCACAGACTAAGACATCTGCCATTAATTGGTGGGACAGCAAATAATGTAAAAATATGTTTTCTCTTTCACTAGCTTCTCTAGACAAATCAGCTTTGTGTTCCTAGTGCTTCTTCTAAGTTTCTTTCCTCTTATTCATAATTCCTAGCTCTCAGATTGCCTTTGAAAAATCCTGAAAAGCTGCCACTTTTGGAGCAAAATGAGCTGAGAGGGTGTTTTCCCTTTTCTTCCCCACCCACCCCACACATACACACATACACGTGCTTGTCAGCTGGTAATGCGTTTCTCTATACCTGAATCATAATTCACTACTTTTTCTAAATAACACCAAGTGTTTTTTTAAAGCCCACAGTGATAAGAGTTGTTGCTTTGTTTGTTGCCTGGTGGTGGCTGGCCCACATGGATTTGTATAGTTCTCAGTCATAATCAGTCTAAAACATATTTCCTCATTACCTGGTGTGTACCCCAGTCTGTAGTATAAGGAGTAACTAGAAGACACAGTTTTAATCTTCAAAAACTAGAAGCGGCTGGGTGCAGTGGCTCATGCCTATAATCCCAACACTTTGGGAGGCTGAGGTGGACAGATCGCTTGAGCCCAGGAGTTTGAGACCCGCCTGGGGAACATAGTGACACCTCATCTCTACAAAAAAATACAAAAACTAGCCAGATGTAGTGGTGCACACTTGTAGTCCTATTTACTTGGGAGGCTGAGGAGGGAGGATCACTTGAGCCCAGGAGGTCAAGGCTGCAGTAACCTGTGACCGTCCCACTGCACTCCAGTCCGGGTGACAGAGCAAGGCTCTGTCTCAGAATCAAAACAAAACAAAAAACAAAAACAAAACTAGAAGCACCGGGCTAGTGATCAGTAAAACTGGATTTAGTCCTCAAGCTGCCACTAATTAACTGTTTGGCTTTGGCCAAGTCCCTAAAAATTTCTAGTCTCAGTTTCTTCATCTGTAAAATTTGGAAAGGGGTGAAATTCATATCTACAAGTGCCAGGCAGGTACCACGGTCAAGTGGGCCAGCTGGGGACTGAGGCCTCAGGGCATCCCCATCTAGAGGAGTCATTTGCTCCTCAGCCCCAACCAATTGCTGCATGCAGAACTCGAGGTAATTCAGACTTTTATGAAAAATCTTTTGATTTCCTTAAATATAGTTTAAACATTGTTTGTGCTGGCCGAACAAATCATTTCTGCAAAGTATATTCCAGTCCACCACTTCTAGACTCCTGGCACTCTCAAGTCTCTCCTTCCCTCTTTGTGTGTTGTTTAGAACCATTCAGCAATTGACATCCAATCTAAGTGTTCAGGGGAGTGAATACAACCCAGGAAAGTTGATCACGATATTCCTCGGGCTACCAAGTGATTAAGAATTGCGCAGATCACTCGTCACAGTTTCAGCAGGTCCAAGTGTTACTAGTAAAAATTGAGATGGATTGTTGACTTTTGAGAAGGAGGAGAAGCTTAAAAAGGGTATTAAAGAAAACAAAGCTCCATTTGTAACTAGACAGCATTTCCACCCGGCAGTATACAAAAGAAAGAACAAGTGGAAGTGCTTCTGTATAATTTGCTACACAACTCTGGAGCTTCAGCTAAACCTCCTATAGCTGTAAGCAATAAAAGCACAGAAGTAGAGAGAAGTAACCAAAACATACCTAGTATTCCATAGAAGCCATCACATAACACAGAGGACAAAAATGTGTAGCAATAAATAACACATGGAACATAGCAAAACTCTCAGATCAAGGGAAACATTTTTGAAGAAAACTATTTCCAAAATTTGTGAAGTTTTAAAAAGGTAGAGCAATAGGCCAAGGCTCCAAACCTAGAGGGAAAGGATAGATTCTCTGGCTGGTGCCTCCTGATTAATGAATAGAAAGTGATCCAGTTGCTATAGCGACTTGAAGATACACAAAAGAAAACATCACTTCTTTAAAATATGCCTGATGATGAATAGGCAGATTCTTTCAAAATATTTTTTTAAAAATATGAGCAACTCTTTTTTTTTTCTTTGAAGTGAATCACACAGGATGTCTCTTAGATTTCTTTCTTTCTTCTTTTTTTCAGATAACAGGACTTGTTTACACAAGCCCTAGTTTGTTTACATGAACCAGCAATTCGGGCAAAAATTAATGATCAGAAAATACGTCTGCTGGAGAATAAGTTTTGTTTTTCAGCAGTTTTGTTTCTGTTTGAGCAGCAAGGGAGATAAGTGTATGTTGTCTTGGTTTTCCTTTTTTCCAGCAATATATTTATTTGGAGAGTTTCCTCGGATGCTGAGAATGTGAAATGTACCTAAGCAATCAGGAAATGGAAGGTTGTGTTTGCTGAAACCTTCCATTATCTGTCTGAATGGAGAGGTAATAAAAAATATTATTTTGGTGGGACTGAATGCCCACTCCCTTTGGCTCTCCAGCCTGGCCCCCACAATCTCCAAAGGATTGTTCTGTTTTGCTCCAGGCAGTTCAGCCTTGGCACAGTATCCTGAATAGAGGACATTCAAGGCAAGGTCTTGAAATAAAAACTGCAGTGATTAAATATCCTGGGGACCCCTTCTGTGGGGGATGGAGAACTCTTAGTTGAATGATTTGGGTAAGCTGTTGGCACAAGGTCCCAGCTGAAGTGTCCCAAGGCCTGCAGCCTGGAGAGACATTCTTTAGCTGAAAATGTGATGTGGGCTTTTGCTAACCAGCAGAGGGGTCAATGATCTTGAACAGCATCCTAAGCCTGTGTAATATGGTCTTTTAAAGTGGGTGTGTGAATATTTTTATTAAAGGATATGTAATTTTAAATAAAGGTAATTCACAGGGGAGTAGGGAAATCACTTGAAAATCATAGGAAGAGAAGTTCCCAAACCTGCACCTGTTCTGTGTGATCTTGGACAAGTAACTGAGGTTTCTTGGGGCTCAGTTTACTCACCCCTAAAATGAGGAAGTTAGATCACTTTAAAGTCAGCAAACATATTAAGTGCCCGCTGTGTGCTATCATCTTCCACCCATATCCCCAGATCCCACTCCTGAGTCCCAGGGATCCAAATACTGCACCGTTCAGCTGCTCAAGCCAAAACTCCAGGAAACCCATCATTCCTCCCCCTTTCCTTGGGCTTCGTTGAAATAAAAAGATAATAATCACACCTCTCCCACAATTCAGAATTAAATGAGCATTAAGGGAGAAAGGAGATTATACAGAAAAAAAATCAAAGCATCAGCTTTATTCCTTATAAGGCCAAAAGGGAAAATATGAATTAGATCTCTGAACTGCAAACTTCCTAACCACTCCCCTCTGCATTAACCTTCCCATCTCGCTCATCTAGGCATATGAGTTCCTTCTCCCAAACTCACCAATTCACACATGATAAAGCATTCCTCTTTTTACTAAAAAGAAGTAGCTGAATTTAAAAGAAGTGGCAGCTCTCTTTCGAATATTTTAAAGATCAAGGCAGGAACACATGGTATCCCTAAATGTAAGTTACATTTTAGTTTCCCAGAGCTGCTGCCACAAAGTACTATAAAATGAGTGGCTTAGGCTGGCAGGTGGCTGACACCTGTAATCTCAGCACTTTGGAAGGCCAGGGCAGGAGGATCGCTTGAAGCCAGGAGATAGAGACCAGCCTGGGCAACACAGCAAGACCCCATTTCTACAAAAAAAAAATTAAAAATGGATGGCTTACAACAACAGAAATGTATTCTCTCACAGTTCTGGAGGCTGGAAGTCCAAAATCAAGGAATTGGCAAGGTTGGCTTCTTCTGGAGGCTCTGAGGGCAAATTCTTTCTTGCCTCTTTCTGGCTCCTTGTGGCTGCTGGCAGTCCTTGGCATTCTTTATCTTGCAGCTGCATAACTCTCATCTCCGCCACATAGTCTCATGGCCTTCTCCCTTCTGTGTCTGTGTGTCTGTGTCTTCACGTTTATACAGAAATGAGTCATTTGATTTAGCTTAGGGCCCACCTTAATGTAATGTGACCTCATCTTAGCAACCTGATTACATCTGCAAAGACCCTATTGCCAAGTACATAGAGTATTTGAATGTGTACTATGTACTTAAGAGTACTATGAGTATTACTATGTATACTATGTGCTTAGAGTACTATGAGTGTGTACGTAGAGTACACATTCATAGGTAGGTAGTAGGTATTAATGTTTGGACATATCATTTTGGAAGACATAATTCAACTCACAATGGTTGAACAAGTCTTTTCTACTTCCTAAATATTTTTCGCTCTGTCTACTTCTACCCATCTCAACAACTATACTTTAGTTCAGGCCACAGACACCATTCCCCCAGATACCACATCAGTCTTCTAACTAGTCTCTCTGATTCCAGTCTTCTTCTATTCTCTCATTTTCAAAAATCCACTCTCTCCTCTAATAATGGCCTTCTTTCTGAAATGTAAACCTGACAGTGACAACTGCCTACAAATCTAAAATGACTTCCCATGGCCGTGGATAAAGTTCATACTCCCAGCCAGGCACAGTGGCTCATGCCTGTAATCCCAGCACTTTGGGAGTCTGAGAGGGGCGGATTACGAGGTCAGGAGATCGAGACCATCCTGGCCAACATAGTGAAACCCCATCTCTACTAAAATACAAAAAAATTAGCTGGGCATGGTGGTGCATGCCTGTAGTCCTAGCTACTCGGGAGGCTGAGGCAGAGGAATTGCTGGAACATGGGAGGCAGAGATTGCAGTGAGCCGAGATCATGCCACTGCACTCCAGCCTGGTGACAGAGTGAGACTCCATCTCAAAAAAAAAAAAAAAAATTCACACTCCCAAGAATGCCATAAAATCTTCTTCATTATCATTGATCTTCAGCCACTGATCTGTCCAGCCTTTCCTCTCCTGCCTCTTCTTGCTTCTCCAAGCATTTCTACTTCTTACTCTAGCTACTCCAAACTCTTTGCAATCTACCTTGGTACTTTCCCCATCCTATTATTGAAAACCTGCATGTTTTTAAGACGGGGGCAACTATGCTATATTTTGAGGTCTTGTCACTCACTCTACAGTTCCCTCAAGGGGAACTGAATAAATCTTTTAATTAAAGGAATCATCTCTGTAGATTCAGCTCTCTCTACATGAATGCCTTTCTTTCCTTTTCTGCCTTCTGTCTGTACCACTCCCTCTAATTCATCTTTCAGGTCTCACCTAAGCTTTTGCTTCCTCAAGAAACCATGATTTGAAGGCTCTCCCTACACACATACACACATGTGCTCTAATTTAGGTATCACTTTATTTTCTTAGCAAGTTGTTCAGAATCCTCTTAGCAATACTGAAAACACAGCATTCATTGTGATATCTTTCTACTTGCTTCATTCCCCCTGACTCTGAGCTAAGTATTGTACTAGGAATTAGTCTCCTTCATAGCCTCCTTCTTTCATCCACCAAATTTCATTGCCCCTTCTCAAGGTGTTTCTTCTTACATACTATGTCTCTTTATCACTCTCCCTGGGCTAACAGCTGTTTGCTTTCTTGGTTATTCTGTAATTTCACTGTGGTAAGTCTTCTTATAGATTAACAAAATAGTTATATATATATATATATATATACATATTTGTACTGCTTCTTGAAATTAATCATGGGGATTTGTTGATATTATTATTATCACTACAGACAGTATATCTCTGTCACCCAGGCTGGAGTGCAGTGGTGCGATCATAGCTCACTATAGCCTGGAACTCCTGGGCTCTAGAGATCCTCTTGCCTCAGTCCCCCAAGTAGCTGGGATTACAGGTGCATGCTATCATACATAGCTAATTTTTAATTTTTTTTTCTTTTTTTTTTTGTAGAGACAGGGTCTTGCTATATTGCCTAGGCTGGTCTCAAACTCCCAGGCTCAAGCAAGCCTCTTGCTTTGGACTCGCAAAGTGCTGGGATTGCCAGCATGAGCCACTGTGCCCAGCCAGATTGGTGGGTTTTGTTTTTTTTTTTCCAACAATTCTGGAAAATTTTCAAGGATTTTATTGTTATCAAATATTGTATCTTTCCCATTCTCTCAGTTATCTCTTCGGAACTTTGACATTTTTTAGCCCTTCTCATTTTAACCTCCACATTTCTTAACCACCCTTTCCTGTTTTTTAGCTTTTATTGTCTCTATGGGTTGAAGCTTCTATCTTTTCTTTATATCTATCTTTGAGTTTACCTAATTCTTTTTCTGCTATGCCTAATCTACTGTTTAATCTATCCACTGAGCTTTAGATTCTAATTTTTATGTCTATCACTTATAGAAGTTACATGTAGTTGTTTTACAAACCACTTGGTTATTTTATATTTTAAGATGTTCTTTTTATTTCTTTAAAAATTTTAAATATTTGTTATTTTATATTTTGTACCAGCTGCTTTCAAGATCTGTAGTCTCTGTGGGTTTGATTCTAGTGTTATTTCTGCTGACTTTCTCTCATGGTGACTGATTTCCTTATGTGGTCTATGTTTTTAAACTGTGACCATTTTCCTTGAAAATGTACCCATGAAAATACTTTAAGGCCTGGGTTAAGATTATATTTTTTAAGAGAAGATTTGCATTTCCTTCTATCAATTGTCTTAAGGCATTACTTACCTGGAACTACTTGAAACTGAATTTTCCTTTTGAGATGTTCTAGAACACACAAGTAACATGAATTATGACTATAAACCTATGTGATATCTAGCTTAGGGTTACACATTCTCAAAGGGGGTTTTTGGTGTTTTATTTTGTTGTGTCTACCTGTCTTAGTCCATTTGTATTGCTATAAAAGAATACCTGAGGCCAGGAAATGTAGAAAGAATAGAGGTTTATCTGGCTCATGCTTCTGCAGGCTGTACAAGAGCATGGCTCCAGCATCTGCTTCTAGCGAGGGCTCCAGGCTGCTTCCACTCATGGTGGAAGGGGGAGAAAGCAAGGGGAGGGGAGGCGCCAGGCTCTTTTGAACAAGCAGCCCTCATAGGAACTCTCACGGGAATTAGTAAAGCAAGAACTCACTCATTCCCAAGAGGACAGCACCACCCCATGCATGAAGGATCCACCCATATGACCCAAACACCTCTCATTAGGTCCTGCCTCTAACATTGGAGATAAAAAAAATTTATCCTTTTTTAAAAAATATTGTTTTTATACCTATTTGAATGGGAGGAGATAAAATTTTAACATGAGGTTTGGAGGGTCAAATAGCACTACTCAATGCTAAGGATGAGACCAAGATAATTTTTTCCTGTCTCTTCCTCCTGAAAAGTTTATTTTTCATCCATCCTTCACTAAGACTGCAATCCATGTGTTCCTATCCCAGCCCTGCATTTTATCTGACAACCCTAACTATAATAAGAATGCTCTGAATTTGCCCATTAAGCAAGATTTTTAAAAAAGCTATTTTTTGTTTGTTTGCTTCTTTGGTTTTTTGGGGGTTTTTTTGTTTGTTTGTTTTTCAGATGCAGTCTCTTTCTGTCACCCAGGCTGGAGTCCAGTGGCATGATCTTGGCTTACTGCAACCTCCGCCGCTCGGATTCAAGTGATTCTCCTGCCTCAGCCTCCTAAGTAGCTAGGATTACAGGCATGCACCACCACACCTGGCTAATTTTTGTATTTTTAGTAGAGACAGGGTTTCACCATGTTGGCCAGGCTGGCCTCAAACTCCTGATCTCAAGTGATCCACCTGCCTCGGCCTCCCAAAATGTTGGGATTCTAGGCATTAGCCACTGTGCCTGGCTGATGAAATGCTAATTATGTGGGAAGACAGAAGAGAGAGAATCATAACTTGGCTTCTTTCAGCCTGAAAAAATATTTCTGTGGTACACTAGATTAGAGGTTTCTCCATTCTATCATTCACCACACTGTGATTTCTCTCTAATTAGCTTTGTTAATTACTGTCCCTTCGCCAATTTGCAAATTCCTTGAGGTAGGGACTGCCTTTCTCATCTATACTCCTTACAGTATCCAAAGCAGTGGATGGACTGTAGTGTGGGATCAATTAAGTGTTTATTACTTCTAAGTCAACTTCACTGCTGGGTGCTCCTCTTCTCCCATCCATCCAGGTGCTTGGACAAGGCCGGGGAGTAATCCCATTCCCTCACCCCACACATCATTTAATATTCTCAATTCTATTTCTTTACTTTCTCTCAAATCTGAGTTTTGCTGTTACTGCACCCACAGTCTTAGTTTATCCCTAATCATTTCTCCTCTAGGATATTCCTAAAAATATATAAATAAATAAAAAAAATAAAATAAAAGTTTCTTGAGTGTGTTACATAGAATCTAGTTGAGCAAGATTTAATAGATGTATCTGTTTCTGCAGTTAAATAAGCCATTACCACACAGTAGACACAGTCATCATTTTAAATAAATCAGATCACATAGGTCATTTTTACTGAAGCTTCTCATGCCCTCCCATTACTCTTCGATTAGAATGTAAACCTCCTATCTTGGCCTATAAGATCCTATATGATCTTGTCCTGCCTATGACCCTGGCATCACCTCCTGACTATCCCTTTCTCTCCATCTCTTCCAGCCCCACTGGCCTTCTTGATGTTCCTTGAAGGGGACAAGCCTTCCCTGGCCTCTGTCTGGAACACCTGCCCTCAGAACCTCCCATGCTAGCTCTTTGTTATCATTCGAATCTCTACTCAGATGTCAATTCTTGCAAGACACGGCCTCACTAGCCCATCTAAATTAGGGCCTCTCCTCTCCACCCCAGTCTCATCACTCTCTAACCCTTTATCTGAATTTACGTACTTACTTATGTGTTTTCTTCACCCAATGCATATTTCTGGAGCATCTGCTATATACCAGCAGTTCTTGGCACTGGAGATACAGGAAAACAAAACAGAACAACCTGTCTTCATGAAGCTTGCATTTTACTGTTTGCTTCATGCATTTATTGAACAAAAATTTATGCTTTGTTTTCATCCTAATAATTAACTAGGCTGGGTGCAGTGGCTCACTCCTATAATCCCAGCATTGTGGGAGGCCAAGGCGGGTGGGTCACCTGAGGTCAAGAGTTCGAGACCAACCTGGCCAACATGGTGAAACCCTGTCTCTACAAAAAATACAAAAAAATTAGTGGGTGTGGTGGCACACACCTGTAGTCCCAGCTACTAGGGAGTCTAAGGCAGGAGAATCGCCTGAATCTGGGAGCCATGCCACTGCACTCCATCCTGGGCGACAGAGTGAGACTCCGTCTCAAAAACAATAATAATAATAATCTAATTTTTTCTTTTTATTATGTCTTCCCCCCAAAAAATGAAGGCTTCAGAATAAATGAATATGTGAATGAATGTACAGCATTGGTGAGTGATCCCTATAGGAATTGCTGCATATTTTCATCCATCACTTCTACCTGCTAGTCAGTCTAGAGAAGCATGGAAATCCACAAACAGCTTGCCTATTATGATATTCCATCACTGGAATTAGAGGACTCGATAAAGACTAGAGACCAATAGAAGACTGAACCCTCTTTAGCCAACATTTGTAGACAATAATTTCTATTACTTATTCCAGTCTCTTCTACCACCCTGTCCCTCCAGGGAGTTGTGCCCCACTGTCAGCTGCACCATTTGCATTACTGCCAATTCAAACATTTATTCATTATCCCTGGGCACCGATGAGGACAACATGATTGAAAATCACTAGCAAACCCCCAACCAAATACTTTGTATCCCAGCACCATTGAACCTTCCAGAAAAATCAGCTTTGGCAAAACTGTCAGAGGATCCATTTTGTATTCGAGTGTTAATTATTTGAGGCAATTCTAAGTGCAAGACCTATTTGAATTATGTACTTTTTAGTGTTATTTGGGGCTTATAATTAGTTGCACTCTTTGGGAATATAAATGTTTTACCCAGTTCATTATCTTCGGGTGGACTGAAAAATGTCAGTGACTCTCCTGCAAGTTTGTACAGCGTTGTTCAGTAAGTAAGTATATATTTATCCTGGGAGAATATGCATTATTGACAATTTACTTAATTATCTCTCAAAACAATTCAAGTATTGGCTGCTTATAATGCTGTCTTTCTCCTCAAAGGGAGCAGTAGGACATCTCAACAGGGGTGGACATTCTGCTGCTACTCCAACAAGGCTGCAGGTGCTCATATAGAGACTTGTTTAAGAATGCTTGGCCCCAGTGAAAGCCACGAGTCTCAGGAGAGCCAAGAATAACCCCATCTCCTATTCATTGGCCTCCTTTGCAAAATTGTATCAGGAAAACAATTCGTTTTAAAAGTGAATCTTTTTCAAGGAGATTATACAAACATCTGCCACCATTTTAGCCACACCCCACGGAATAACATCAGTCCTGTCCTGGTGGTGTAGAATTAGGAAATGCCAGGAGACAAAATGGGAAGATGAGAAAATAGGAGTGGGCAGGAAAGAAAGGAACAAAAAAGTAAAGAGCTTAGCCAAATGACAAGCTCCCTCATGGGAGATCTGTGGGAGGATGCTGTTTTCAAACACATGACCCAAATGATGTCTAGAACTCAGGACCTGAGCTTTTTTTTTTTCCTTAATAACATTTTTGTTTTAATCAATTCTGTAACACATATTTATTTTAAAAGCATAGAAACATATATATGTATATGTAAAGCAAAAATTAGTATTAATATTTTAGCTTTTTGCCTTCTGATTTTCAATAAAGCCATCTCTATCTGTCTATCTATCTATCTATCCATCCATCCATCCATCCACACGGGTAGGTATCTACCTACCATATACATAGAGATGGATTATCATCATTTTTTACGTAGCCTATCATGAAATGTTTCTATGTCATTAAATACTCTTGAGAAACAAAATTTCAATGTCTGTCTATTAGCCCATCTTATATAAGTGAACAGGCATATCTCCTTTTACTGCATTTCGCTTTATTGCACATCGCACATATTGCATTTTTTACAAATTACAGGTTTTGGCAACCCTGCCACAAGCCTGTCCATACCACTCCTCCAATAGCACATCCTCACTTTGTGTCTCTGTGTCACATTTTTGTAATTCTCACAATATTTTGAACTTTTCATCATTATATTATCTGTTATGGTGATCACAGTGATCAGTGATCAATTATAATTGTTTTGGGGCACCATGAACCCCACCATGTGAGACGGAACTTAGTTGACAAATGTGTGTGTTCTGCCTTTTCCACTGACGGCATTTCCCCATATCTCTTCCTCTCATCAGACCTTCCCTGAGATATAATAATATGGAAATGAGGCCAGTTAATACTTCTACAGTGGCATCTACATGCTCAAATGAAAGGAAGAGTTGCAAGTCTCTCACTTTAAATCAAAAGCTTAAAATTGATTAAGCTTACTGAGGAAGGCAAGTCAAAAACAAAGATAGGGCCGGACACGGTGGCTCACGCCTATAATCCCAGCACTTTGGGAGGCCGAGGCAGGAGGATCGCTTGAGCCCAGGAATTAGAGACCAGCCTGGGCAACATGGTGAAAACCTGTCTCTACTAAAAATACAACAATTAGCCAGATGTGGTGGCCTGTAGTCCCAGCTACATGGTGGGCTGAGGTGGGAGGATTGCTTGATCCCAGGAGTACCAGGCTGCAGTAAGCCATGATCACACCACTGCACTCCAGCCTGAGTGACAGAGCCAGACTCTGTCTCAAAAAAACAATAACCAAACAAAAAGATAGGCTGAAATCTAGGTCTCTGGCACCAAACAGCCAAGTTGTGAATGCAAAGCAAAAGTTCTTGAAGGAAATTAAAAGTGCTACTCCAGTGAATACACAAATGATAAAAAAGAGAAACAGCCTTAGTGCTGATATGGAGAAAGTTTTTGTGGTCTGGATAGAAAATCAAACCACAACATTTCCTTAAGCCAAAGCCTAATCCAGAGCAAGGACCTAACTCTCTTCAATTTTATGTAAGCTGAGAGAGGTAAGGAAGCTACAGAAGAAATGTTGGAAGCTAGCAGACGTTAGTTCATGAGGCTTAAGGAAAGAAGCTGTCTCCATAACATAAAAGTGCAAGGTGAAGCAGCAAGTAATGATGCAGAAGCTGCAGCAAATGGTTCAGCTAAGATCATTGATGGAGGTTACTATAGCAAACAACAGATTTCCAGTTTAGGTGGAACAGCCTTCCATTGGGAAAACATGCCATCTAGGACTTTCATAGCTAGAGAGGAGAAGTCAACGCCTGGCTTCAAAGTCTCAAAGGACAGGCTAACTCTCTTATTAGGGACTAATGCAGCTGGTGATTTTAAGTTAAAGCCAGTGTTCACTTATCATTCTGAAAATCCTAGGCCCTTAAGAATTATGCCAAATCTATTCTGCCTGTGGTCCATAAATGAAACAAGGCCGGGTTCAGCACATCTGTTTACAGAATGGTTACTGAATATTTTAAGCCCACGGTGGAGACCTACTGCTCAGACAAAAAGACTTTTCAAACTATTACTGCTCATTGACAATGTACCTGGTCACCTAAGAGTTCCAATGGAGATGTGCAAGATTAATGTTGTTTTCATACCTGCTAACAGGACATTGATTCTGCAGCCCAGGGATTGAAGAGTAATTTCAAATTTCAAGTCTTATTATTATTTTGAAACAGGGTCTCACTCTGTCACCCAGGCTGGAGTACAGTGGCACACTCTTGGCTCACTGCAACCTCCACCTCCTGGGCTCAAGCAATTCTTCCACCTCAGCCTCCTGGGTTTCTAGAACTACAGGTGTATGCCACCACACTAGGCTAATTTTCATATTTTTTATAGAGACGGGGTTTTGCCACGTTGCCCAGGCTGGTCTTGAACTCCTGAGCTCAACTAATCCAATCACCTCAGCCTCCCAAAGTGCTGGTATTACAGGCTTGTGCCGTTGCGCCTGGTCTAAGTCTTACTGAGAAAGACACTGTGTATGGCAATAGCTGCCATAGAGATTCCTCTGATGCATCTGGGCAATGTAAATTGAAACTTCCTGGAAAGGATGCACCATTTTTTTCTTTCTTTTTTTTCCCCCCCCCACTCTGTTGCCCAGGCTGGAGTGCACCATTCTTTTCTTTGCTTTTTTTTTTTTTTTCCCACTCTGTTGCCCAGGCTGGAGCACAGTGGTGTGATCATAGCAGCCTCAAACTCCTGGGCTCAAGTGATCCTCCCACCTCATCCTCCTGACTAGCTAGGACTACAGGTGTGTGCCACTGTGCCTGGCCAATTTTTTATTTTATTTCCTGTTTTTATTTCTTTCTTTTTCTTTATTTCTTTCTTCCTTCCTTTTTTTCTTTCTGTCTTTTTTTTTTTCAAGACAGGGTTTTTGCGATCTTGACTCACTGCAGCCTTGACCTCCGAGGCTAATGCAATCCTCCCACCTCAGCCTCCTGAGTAGCTGTGACTACAAGCACTTGCCAATATGCCCAGCTAATATCTATTTTTTGTAGAAATAGAGTCTCCCTATGTTGCCCAGGCTGATCTCAAACTCCTGGGCTCAAGTGATCCTTCCATCTCAGCCTCCCAAAGTGTTGGGATTACAGGTATGAGCCACTGCACCCATCTTACGTTTTTATAATTTCAACTTTTATTTTGATTCAGTGGGTACATGTGCAGATTTATTACATGGGTATACTGTGTGATGCCGAGGTTTGGGGTATGAATGATCCCATCACCCAGATAGTGAGCATAGTACCCAATAGGTAGTTTTTCAGCCATTGCCCATCTCTCATAGTAGTCCCCAGTGTCTGTTCTCATCTTCATGTCCATGGGATTCACCATTCTTGATATCATTTGTGATTCATGGGAGGAGGTCAAGATAGTAACATTAACAGTTTGGAAGAAGTTGATTCTAACCCTCATGAATGACTGGGAAGGTTCAAGACTTCAGTGGAGGAAGTGACTGCAGAGGTGATGGAAATGGTAAGAAAACTAGAATTAGAAGTGGAACCTGAAGATGTGACTGAATTGCTACAATCTCACAATAAAATTTGAACAGACAAGAAATTGGTTCTTATGGTTGAGCAAAGAAAGTGGTTTTTCAAGATGGAAACTTCTCCTGGTGAAGATGCTGTGAACATTGTTGAAATGAAAACAAATGATTTAGTATATTACATAAATTTAGTTGATAAAGTAGCAGCAGAATTTGAGAGGATTGACTCGAATTTTCAAAGAAGTTCTACTGTGGGTAAAATGCTATCAAACAGCATCACATGCTACAGAGAAATCTTTCACGTAAAGGAGGGTCAATCAATGTGGCAAACTTCATTGTTTCAAAAAATTGCCACAGCCACCCCAACCTTCAGAAACCACCACCCTGATCAGTCAAGCAGCCATCAATATCGAGGCAAGACCCTCCACCAGCAAAAGGATCTGAATGCTCAGATGATCATTAGCATTTTTTAGCAATAAAGTATTTCCTAATTAAGGTGTGTACATTTTTTAGACATAATGCTATTGCTTACTTAATAGACTACAGCATAGTGTATTACTTTTATATGCACTGGGAAACAAAAGAGTTTGTGTGGCCTGCTTTATTGTAACACTTACTTCATTGAGGTGGTCTGGAACTGAACCCATAATATCTCTGAGGCATGCCTGTAGTATACTATTTTAAATATATTCCCAACAGATGCTTTTTTATTAAGGCATAACCAATGATTATTTTGATCTAGAAAGTTTGCTCTGGGGAATAAATTTATGTACTAAAGCTACAGAAGGTGGTGAAGAGGTTGAAAAAATGGAATCTAATCACATCATTCAAACATTTTCATTCACATCTATATTTCCACTTATCTCCTGACCCCAAAATGCTAGGTAAACAAGTTAATTAGAATCAAATAGTCTGTCTATAAAGGAGGGCTGAAAGCCAAGTGCAGGAGATTCCTTATGTACATGCGAGTCAGAGAGCCATTTCTTCTGGTTACAATCTTAAGGAACCAAACTCAACATGTTTTGACAAGGTTAAATATGAATTTATTAGCTCAGATGTAGCATTTGGTTAGGTGTGGCCTGGGTCACTGGTCTCCAGAAAGAGGTAGGAAAAAATAATTGATTTAGGCTGCAAAAGAAAAAAAAAAAAGAACTTATGTTCATGATTTTTATGTTAACCTCTTAAATCTTAAATGTTCTACTCTAGCACATCTCTTTAATGTATGTGAAATATTCATTGATATGGTTTGGCTGTGTCCTCACCCAAATCTCATCTTGAATTGTAGCTCCCATAATCCCCACATGTCAAGGGAGGGACCCGGTGGGGGGTAACTGAATCATGGGGGCAGGTTTTTCCCATGCTGTTCTCATGATAGTGAATAAGTTTCATGAGATCTGATGGTTTTATAAAGGACAGATACCCCGCACACACTCTCTTGCCTGCCACCATGTAAGACATGTCTTTGCTCCTCCTTCACCTTCCACCATGATTGTGAGGCCTCCTCAGCCACATGGAACTGTGAGTCCATTAAACCCTTTTTTTTTTTTTTTTTGTCTTTTTTTTTTTTTGAGGCAGAGTTTCACTCTTCTTGCCCAGGCTGGAGTGCAATGGTGTGATCTCAGCTCACTGCAACCTCCACCTCCTGGGTTCAAGTGATTCTCCTGCCTCGACCTCCCAAGTAGCTGGGATTACAGATATGCGCCAGCATGCCCGGCTAATTTTGTATTTTTAGTAGAGACAGAGTTTCTCCATGTTGGTCAGGTTGGTCTCAAACTCCCGACCTCAGGTGATCCACCGGCCTCAGCCTCCCAAAGTGCTGGGATTACAGGCTTGAGCCACTGCGCCTGGCCAAACCTCTTTTTCTTTTAAATTACCCAGTCTCGGGTATTTCTTCATAGCAGTATGAAAATGCACTAATACATTCATGCACTAGTACATAATAAATAATAATGAATAATAATTTATACACACACATATATTAGCATGCAAGTGGAGGGTGAGCATAACGTGTATAAATGTTATATTTTCTAACATACTAATTTTTTAAGCCAATGAGTGATTAATCAAAACAGTATGGAGCTTAGAACTTTAGATTTCTGTTGTTGATTGAGATTGGAGAGTGGCTGATGCTGGAAGTTCTATGAAGTATGGCTGGAGCATGACTTTGGTCTAATACTTGGCCTAAGTGTGGGAGATATTGGCCAAGCTGAATCCTGGGAAGTGAATGGAGCCCCTAGTTTGGTAGAGCATAAGATATAGATGATTAGACCAGAGAAGGTGACTGGGCCAAAAGGTTGAGATTATCTGGGAGAAGCAAGTATCCAGGGTATGCTAAACTACAATCAAATGGGTAATGTTTTATGGAACATTTGCAGATGTAGCCTAAGAGAGTCAAAGTGGAAGGAACCTAAGGAGTCTAGAACACTTGAGAAGAGAGTGAGAGAGGTGAGAGCCTAGGAGTCTCCCAAGAGCACATATTTGCCATGCCCATTCATCTGTCATCCTAGCCAGTAACCTAGTAGGTTCTTGCAGTAACAGGACACAGGACAGATAGGTTTCAATAGCAAGTGGTAGGGGGGAGTCTGGCTTGCATGGGGTATGAATGAAAGTCCTAGAAGCTTGAATGAGATAGCCAAAGATAAGATAGGAGCACCCTAAAATTACCCCCCCACCACCAGTTTTGCGGAGGGTTGATTCTGCCTAAACATAGTGTCTACTTCATGGCCAATTGTGGCAGATATAGACATTCTATGATAAAAGGCTATCCTTAAGACATTGAGTTTCTTCTGTCGCCCCCAAAAGAAAAATAAACATGCGAAGAGAATAATAAAATTAGAAAAAAAAATAAAGTTAGAAGCATTTTAGCTAGTATGTTCCTCTTTTTTTGAATGGAATACAAAGACATTTCATTTTCGTCTTTTTTAGATAGTGAACTATTAAATTTCTTTGGTAACAAATGAGAAAAAAAAGAGGAAAGAAAAGATCTGGGCTGCGATGATTACTGGGTTCTATTTGTCTTTCTGATAATGTGAATTTAAAACAGTTAAATCACACTTACACCACTACAAAAATTAGTACTAGTAACCTTTTGGAGATTATAAAATACAATATACCCAGTGGACATAAATGTGTTCAAAAGGTTTTTTTTCCTGCAGGTCAATTTTTCCCCCCATAAACAGAGACAAAGTGAACATATGATTGGGTTGGTAATTCTGTTGTATATTGCAATTCACCCAGCTTCTTGTCATTCACAGAAATGAAGAAGACAGGCATTAGATTTTACTTGTCATGTGATATTAGTAGCCAGATGTTTTAATGGCAGCTTATTTGAGGTCCAGCAATCCTTTGAATATGTGTAGAAAAGCATGGCCATTGTTTCTCACCTGCCCACATCTGAACACATTCAGATACCATGGAAACCACAAAGGAAGAAAAAAAAATACTTATTCCAAGATTCATTGATTGGGATATTTAAGTGTTCTTTCATACAGCCAGGGGTGTGATAATGTGCTAGGGCCTGCTGTGTTTTCTGGCATGAGCTCCATCTCTGAGGGTCCTGAGAAAGTCAGTGGATGGATCCTGGAGTCCTCTTGAAAGGGGAAGGTGGTCCCATTGAGTGGAACATGTGTGTCTCAAATCCTGGACGTAGGGGCAGAGCAATAGCAGGGGTGGGGACAGGGCAATAGCAGTTGAACATGGCAAGGCAATGTTCACCACAGCTGTAGGAGCACTTGGAGGTAGGTTGAAGTCATTGGCAGATGCATCTGCTGCTGCAGAAGGAGGAAGAGCTCCCGGCAGTACTGGAATCAGCTCTAGCTGGATCCCCGGGTCTGGGGTTCTGTCATTTTCCTTTCCTCTGGCTGCCTGGGATCTTCCCCATTTTACACTTAGTCTGCAGCCATTGGTGATTAACTTATTAAAGGACTTCTCTGCAGCCACTTGTGCAGCCTGCCCTGTGGAAACCTGGATGAAAGCACACCGTTGTCTCTGCACAACAGGGATTGTCCAGATCTCTCTAAATAGGTAGAGATTATTTCTTAAGATCTGTCTCAGTAATGGTATCACCCGGATCACCAGTGTCTAGTGTGGGGATAGTCTTATCCTCTGGGAGTTCCAGATGAGGCGTGGCTGAAGCCTACTATAGAAGCTTATCTGCTACAGGGTCATTGACTATATAATATCAGTTTTTAATATCTGATCAGCAAGGGAATCATGTGGACCTGTAGGCTTCTCATGTCTCTATCGAAACTCCTCTCCTCTCTTACCCTCTCCCTTCACCCAGAAGGAGCAAATGTGGGGCTTATTCTTTAGGTAATAGGGTATGGTCCAGGCCAGTTTGTCTAGCATGTCACTGGTGGATGTAGCTTTCCCCAGCAGGCCAACTGGCTGTCTTCCATTCGAGTTAGAAATCCCTCTCTCCACATTCTGCGTGTAGTACTCTTCTCTTCTCTGACATCTGACTTTGGCATGTCATCTTTTTTTTGTTGTTTTTTTGAGATGGAGTCTTGCTCTGTCACCCAGGCTGGAGTGCAGTGACACAGTCTCAGCTCACTGCAAGCTCTACCTCCTGGGTACATGCCATTCTCCTGCCTCAGCCTCCTGAGTAGCTGGGACTACAGGCACCCACCACCACACCCGGCTAATGTTTTGTATTTTCAGTAGAGATGGGGTTTCATCATGTTAGCCAGGCTGGTCTTGATCTCCTGACCTTGTGATCTGCCCGCCTCAGCCTCCCAAAGTGCTGGGATTACAGGCATGAGCCACCGCGCCCGGCCAGCATGTCCTCTTTTAAAGACAACGCAGCATCACAAACCTAGGTGGGCAGGCCATGCTCCAGGTCTAGGAGGCAGGTCTGACAGACATACTTCAGGCTTCTGCAGGTTCGACACACTTTATTTTTCTTGAAATGCATGCGGGCCCCAGGGCACCAGCAAAACATTGTGAATGGCCTGGCACAGATTTCTCATTTTTCTCATACTTTTCTTTGGTCATTCAGATATATGGGTTTCCTCTAAGACATGTCTGATACAGAATGGAGAAGTATGCATCTTCCCAGTGTTTCCTGTTTAAGGTGTTGAAACCAAGACCGGTCACCATCTCGAGGGGGTCTTGAGGTAGTGGTAGGTTTTAGGTGGGAGAGAGACACCATGATCCTGTCAAGCCCAGCTCTTCTTTGTTCCCCTGTTCTTGATGCTCTGGGCAATTGCTTTGACAATATGTGATTCTCCTTTCTTGATTCAAGGTGAAACTCACTTCTCAGGAATCCCCATTCTTGGAGAAAACTCTGGATTTCCTGGTCTCTCCAAGGACTGGCCTGTAATACCAGGGCTTTGGTAGCCTGAGGCAGGAGGATTGCTTGAGGTCAGGAGTTCAAAACCACCAGGGCAACACAGGGAGACCCCATCTTAAATTCATGCTTTTCTGCTGGAATACTGAGATACATAACCTGGAAGCTGGAAGTCCAGTTTCTTCACAAGTATCTTTTTCCAGTGACAAAGTAACTTCCCTATAATCTCAGCACTTTGGGAAGCCAAGGCAGAAGGATCACTTGGGATCAGGAGTTTGATACCAGCCTGGATACCATAGGGAGACCTGGTCTCTTCAGACAGCCAGCATGGCCAGGGCGGCCAGTCTCACCCTGTAATTGTGACATTTTGTCTTCATGAAATGCCAGCTTGCTGACTTGTGCCGACATTTTATTTCTCACAGAGCAGTAAGAGGCCAGGACCCTTTCACAGTCTGCATGGGGTTGCCATGGTTATGCTCACCCTCCACTTGTATGTATCCTGAATTATGGGACATCGAGTTTATGTAAACCATAAAAATAAATTCTTCTTCTCTAGACGTTCAAGTTTAAAATATCTCCTTTCCAATACATCTTATAGGTATGATGTGCACAGCTCCCACTGTGGCCCTCATCCATCCAAATTCAATGGTGAAGGTGATCGTTATTACTGAGAACAAAATAAAATGGCATAGAATGTAAATTGGCTGCTGAAGGCGATGTTGAAGCAGGAGGCAATGTCTCCATGGGACAGTGAGTTCGTGATGAGTGACAGTACGGATGATCCCCAAAGACACAGTGGGAAGGTGACACAGGGGATCATGAAGAGCTCTCAAGATAGAGCAGACTTTGTAGTCCTGCCCACCCCACCCCATACAAATGAGACAATAAAAATGAGTTTTCTCAAGACAGAAAGACGGCATCCCCGTCCTGACGAGGCATCTGCTCGCATGTTCTCCTTAGGAAAGATATGAGCAGCTGGAAGCCAGCCACTGTTTCTGAAGGCTTTTTTCCAAATGTGTGAGGCTCTCTCTGAATTCTGACTGAACTTTCCCCATCTCTCCCCAAAATATGCTCTCTCAGCTCAAAAGTTTGACAAAATCAAATCACCCGAGCTATTTAAACATCCTTCTTTGGATAACACCTTCCAAGACAGCTAACAATTGTAGCTTGTTTAGACTCCCTTCTCATTCCCCTCACCCCACACACACACACACACACACATGCACACATACACACACACACACACACACACACTAGAAGCCAGGAAAATTCATCTTTCTCCTTAAGCCACCCCTCCTCACCATCTAAATGCCAAGCTGACTTAGAGTCAACTTCTAGATTTGGGATTGTTACCTTCTTCCTTAATCTCATAACAGCAGCCTCTCAGTGGTCAAGCTAAATCCATTTAGCTTATGTCTGACTTGTGGATCTTCTGGGGTGGAAAAAATTTTTTAAATAATTCTCATTCTTCAGAACAACTGCTAATAATGAGAAAAACTAATGAGCATTCATAAGCTGTTATAAGGCACAGTTCCTGTTCTATGCATTATTCATTTATGCAAACTGTTGTAAAGGTACCAAATTCACTGTGCAACTGGGCTGGAAAAGTCCCTGAACTCAAGATGGCATTGGTATGCACAATTCTGAGGCTTGGTTCTGTTTAACATTTTCATCAGTGACCTGCTTAAAGGAGCAGAGAGCAAGCTCATTAAGTTCCTAGATGGGAGGGATGACCAGAACATTAAAGAACAGGATTAGAATTTCCCCAGCCCTTGCCAAATTAGCAAAACTGTTAGAGTCAAATATGTTCATCAGGGAGGCAGAGTAAAGTAAGCTGCCCAAATGCAAGCTGAGTGGTTGGAGGTTATTTAGAAACTGAAAAGAATATGGATGCAAAAAATAGACACGTAATGGAAAATGAACTAGTCCAGGGGAACCACTGGTGTTCACTGGGGCCTCTGCTGGCCCTTACAATGGGTTCAGATCCCCAGCCTATGAATTGGCCTTCCCCAAGATTTCTAAGAATGCCAGGGAGCTTTTCTTTCCCATGGTCACCTCTAGCTTCAGTTCCTGGTTCCACCTAATTAGCCTGGTTTTTGGTTCATTTCACTGTCCTGTCTTAGTCACCGTATTACAAACCATGTTGACCCAGACATTAAAAACCATTTCCCTCCCATGAGCAGATAACAGCTTCCTGCAGAAGGGCCCTTCTATCTCTTTGGCTGTCTTGGCTCTTGTTCAACTCTTCCAATTAAACTTCTACCCCAAGGAGCTTAACAAGGTAGTTTCCTAAATATAGACAGTTCTTTTCCTAAGAGGAACTCTGAAACCAGCTGTTAAGACAATTACAGACACCTGTGTCCCCTAGCAAAGATGAGCATGACCAAGTCATGAGCTAATAGTGCTATAGTCAGGGGACGGCAAATTCTGTGAAGTGGCAGGGAGTAAATATCTTTGGTCTCTTGCAATTACTCAACTCTGGTTATATAGCATGAAAGCATTCTTACACAATACATACAAATAGATGGCAAGGTCAAGGTCCTGGAGTGGGCCACAGTTGCCAACTCCTGCTAGGCTCAACTTCAGAATCTGTGACTTTCCAGAAGTCTTAACAACCATCTTGTCCAACCAGCTCATTTTACACCCGCAGAAACCAGGACCCAGAAAGTAGAGTGACATTTGTGCAAGTTCACAAGATAATTAAGCCTGAGTTGAAACTTCAAACAGGAAGCTCAACTTCCAGGCCAGCACTGTTTCTACTGCACCATCATCAAGCTATTTCCAGAAGGTTCTGCAGATCCCTGCTTTAATTAGCAAAGCCTTTGCTAGAAATTTTCCCACTTAACATTTGGTGCAATGCATTAGTTGTATTATGTGTAGTACACAGGAATATCATTTGGTAGCCTCCCTAGGACCCAAGATGAATGTGTGACTGAAGATTTGGGTGAGGTTGTGTCTACCTCCTAAGGGCAGTCTGAAAAAACCAGAAGAGGGCAGAATAGATTAGAAAGGAAAGCTATGCACAAAGTTCAAATGATATAGTTTTATTTTGTTAATTAAAGGTGACATAAAATTTTCACATACCAAGAGGAACGTTTTAAGGAGGAGCAGTTGTCTTTCATCTCCTATTAAAATAAAAAGAGCAAGACTGGAAGGTAGGTTAGATCACAGAAAGAACCTGCCAGAGGTAGCTCTGTTATGTGCAAGAACTGCAGGCCAGAGGAAGTCACCGAATTCTCTTAATAGCTAGATCTGAGAGTTGCATCTTCTGGGAAGTGTTAGGAGGGAGAGAAATAGGCTGAGATGATGACTCTCAAAATCTTTTCTCTCTCTTTAAGTCCCCTGAAAGCTGCAGGAAAGAACCCTTCTGTGAGCCAGCAGGGATGCATTGAATCATTACTCTTAATGAGAACAGGACAGTTTTTTTAAGAAAGTTGCGAAGGGCGTAACATGAAGTGGATACTTGGGAAAAATAATTGTGCAGATTTTGAAGGAGTGCCCCAAATGATGCTCACTTCCATTGGCAAGATTCTGGGGTAACTGACGGAAAACCCTCTATTCAGGGTCAGAAGCTTGTAGCCCCTTCCAAATATTTGTGTGTGGACTTGCTTGATCCCTCTATCTCAGTAGAGGCCGGGGGTTCTTAATGTGGATGGTCGTTGATCTTTAATTCGAAGACCCAGTAGCTTGAACCTATTCCTTCTTGAAAGTCAGGGCCAAGTGTTTATGAGAATTCTTACTACCTTTGATAAAGATAAATCCTAGTGTACATCTTGTTACTAATTAAAAACAGTACAATCTGTTCAAATATTATTTCTGGACAGTACATTTCATGAAACTATCCCACAGGATTGTTTATCTCAAGCTACAACTTTCAGACCCTATTTTTCCAAATGACAAATTCCTCATGATTATTATTTTTTATTATTTTTTTTTCCAGATGATCCAGGAACATGCACATCTTGCGCTATGGGGTATTACAGGTAAGTCTGGTCTTCCTTTTCATGGCACTAACTTTTCTGCAGTTTAAGCATTACTGACATAATCCTCAATCCAGCGATTAAAGCAAAGTGGCCCTGCAGCCCGAAGCAACTCTGTCCTGTCAGGCTATTAATGAGCAATTCTTGGATTTAGCAATAAGAGCCCAGCTGTTTCCTTGCCTCAAAAGGAGGCCATCTCTTTCTTGATCCTGGAAGTCATCCAGCCCAACACTGGTGTCTAGGAATCCTGCCATGGGTTACCAAGATTCAGATCTTGCTGTTCTTGGGCAGACCTTAATAATATACCTAGTCCTAAGTAAGCTGTTTGCAAACGTCTGCATGGATACTGCGTCCTTAACCAGAGTGAAGGCTCCAGGGTGAAGCCAGGTGCTATATTAGCTCTTAATCATCCCCTAGGTAACAAGAGACACAGACCACTAGGTTAAACGAAACAGAGGTAACCATCACTCCCAATGTACTCTAAAAACAATCCACAAAATCAAAAATGGCATGTTTCAATATCGCCTCCTCTTCCTAGTCTGGCCTCCCTTCCAGTACACACTGTTGACTGTCCTAGAAGGAAAATTAAAGAGAAAGGAGCTGCAAAGGAAAGGAAGGCTGTGGGTAATGCACGGGCTGCATAATCCCTCCCTGTCCTCCTAAGAACTCAGGAGTTTTGTGATATACAAACTCTCATGACTATTTCATCTCTCGATCATTTTATTGAGATTGTCAGAGACACAAGGAGGATGTTAATCTCCTGAAGAGGAAACTGAAGCTCAGAGAGGGGCAAGGTTTTACTCCAGTTGCACCACAGCTACTGACAGGTCTACATTTGCGACATTTGGGCTTTGGCGGGTCACCTCCTCTTGTCACCACATTGCCTTTTCCCTCCATCCATGGAATTGGACAAAGCAATGTGGTGACAAGAGGAGGCGACCCACCTGTCCAAAAACAAATACACTTGAAATGTGGTAATAGGTAAGAAAAAGTAAAAGGAGCATGGAGGATGGGAGAGAAAGGGAAGCCCAACAAGCTGAAATATACTAAAAATGATCAGTTAACCTTATCAGTTCTTAGCCTTACGGTTTTAATCTAACTTTTCCAGAATAGCCTGCCATTCTCTACATTGACTATGTCTCACATCACTGCACTCCTGACCCACTTTGTTTTTTTGGGGTTTTTTTGTTTGTTTGTTTTTAAGACAGTCTCACTCTGTGGCCCAGGCTGGAGTGCAGTGGCACGATGTCAGCTCACTGCAACCTCTGCCTCCCAAGTTCAAGTGATTCTTGTGCCTCAGCCTCCCTAGTAGCTGGGATTATAGGTGCACACCACCACGCCCGGCTAGTTTTTGTATTTTTAGCAGAGACAGGGTTTCGCCATGTTGGCCAGGCTCTGTTAAACTTTGTCAAACATCCTCTGTTAAACGCTGGAGCCAAACCTGGCCGCCTCTTCAGCTCACCACTACTCGCTAATGAGCATGTTTCATAAAACCCTCTGAAAAACAAATACCCTGGAAGAACATGCTCCAGTATCACTAAGGGTACAACATGAGATATTTATTTCAAGAAACAAACATATATAATCTTTGAAAACATTCAGCAACTTTGAATACAGCGAGTGAAATGCCTTACAATAGACGTTGTTGCTGGGCATGTTGGCTCATGCCTGTAATCCCAACACTTTGGGAGGCCAAGGTGGGTGGATCACCTGAGGTCAGGAGTTTGGGACCAGCCTAGCCAACCTGGGGAAACCCCGTCTCTACTAAAAATACAAAAATTAGCCGAGTGTGGTGGCACGCATCTGTAATTCCAGCTACTCAGGAAGCTGAGGCAAGAGAATCACTTGAACCCAGGAGGTGGAGGTGGCAGTGAGCCAAGATCATGCCATTGCACTCCAGCCTCAGTGACAGGGAGATTTAGTCTCAAAAAAAAAAAAAAAAAAAAACAACAGTTGTTAAGGAAGATATGCAAAGGTTTCCCCTGATATCATGCTGATGCTCTGAAATTCATCAAAGGCAGGGGTCAATTTCACTCCACTCCCCCTTCAGGTAAGCCTGCAATTCAGTGGAGTCTGAATTACAACATTTTACTGTATAATGAGAATAACAGATAACGTACATAAAAATATTAATAAATAAAAGCTAAGCTACTTCGCTACTATTGTTAATAATCTGGTTACAGACATTTTAGTAAGCTGCCTGGACTCAACACCAAGCTATTTCAGGCCTCAGTGCCAGTTGCTATGTGAAAAATCACACAAGCAACCTTTTCACACAGACTTTGGTTAAAATCCCAGTCCCACCGTTAGCTAGCTGTGTGATTTTTGAGCACTTAACCCTGAGCTCCAGTTCCCTTATCTAGAAATTAAAGATACATGATATCTACCATACGAGATTTGTGGAGATTTAGATGAGCTAATACTTGACACATTATCAGTACTCTATAAATAAGTATCAGTACCCCTTCTTTCTCCCCAGCCTTCTCCCAGCTGCCCTGATAAAGAGTCCTTGGAGGTCCAGAAGGAGGTGGTTAGTGACTTGGGTTGAGGGGGGCATAACAGACCAAGCCTGAAATTCAATTATCCACTCCTGTTGAAAATGCTGCACAGGCTGGGCGTGGTGGCTCATGCCTGTAATTCCAACACTTTGGGAGGCAGAGGTGGGCAGATCCCCTGAGGCCAGGAGTTTGAGACCAGCCTGGGCAACATGGCGAAACCCCCTCTCTGGAAAAAAATACAAAAATTAGCCAGGCATGGTGGTGTGCACCTGTAATCCCAGCTACTCGGGAGGCTGAGGCAAGAGAATCACTTGAGCCCGGGAGACAGAAGTTGCAGTGAGCCGAGATCGACCACTGCACTCCAGCCTGGGCGACAAGAGCAAAACTCCATCTCAAACAAAACAAAACAAAACAAAAAACTCTGCATAGACATACATAAGGAGATTAAATTATGGTGAAGAGAAATACATCAACATAAGTCATGAAAGAAATGATGTCTTCTTCCTCTAGGTTTGATCACCATTGTTATAAAACCTGTCCTGAGAAGACCTACAGTGAGGAAGTGGAATGCAAGGCGTGTGATAGTAACTGTGGCAGCTGTGACCAGAATGGGTGTTACTGGTGTGAAGAGGGCTTCTTTCTCTTAGGTAAGTTAGAAAATGGCACCATCCAAGCTAAGAACCAGGCACTGGAGCTCCACACAGTCGGGGCCACAGGAGCGCACATGTGATTGGTTTCAGAGTCTGTGCGTGTGGGCACCTCTGGCCCAAGGAAAAATTTTAATTTGGTTTAGAAATAAACATTAGCCAAACTACCTCCTTCTGCTTTTATTACTGAAGCATGGTTCCTGTTCCACTAATTAATCTCAAATATCTCCAAGCTGATGGAAACAAGGCTGAATTGGATGGAGATAGAGAGTGGGGACCTGAAGATGAATGTTTTGGCATTGAAGTCACCTGGCATATTGAGAGCTCTGACCCTT
This sequence comes from Pan paniscus, assembly GCF_029289425.2. Lineage (NCBI taxonomy): Eukaryota > Metazoa > Chordata > Mammalia > Primates > Hominidae > Pan > Pan paniscus. The sequence continues at coordinate 75,464,210 of NC_073260.2, forward strand.
GTCTTGAGACTTAATCCATCTTATATATCCCCATGCACTGTAAGAATCTAACAAGATCCCTTGCCTTAGGCTTTGGTCAACTCACTGACTGATGGAAATGGATAGTTAGGAAAGAAATACAGTGTGACTCTTCCAGCTGAAGAGGATAATAGCCCAATGCACTTGAGTGTTTGGGGGAGAAAGAATGAGAAGGACAGCCCACAATGATCTTCAGTGTTTCTCTACACAGAGATTTATTTTATTTGTAATTTTTCAAGGCCTCAAGGATTCTGTATTCGATGCTCTTAACCCTCTAATGGCCAATGTAAATTCCCAGTTGAAAAAGGACTTAGGTAAAGTGTTGGATTTTTTTAGATGGAGTCTCACTCTTGTCACCCAGGTTGGAGTGCAGTGGCGCAATCTCAGCTCACTGCCACCTCTGTTGGCCAGGCTGGCCTCGAACACCTGACCTCAGGTGATCCACCCACCTCAGCCTCCCAAAGTGCTGGGATTACAAGCATGAGCCACCTCGCCCGACCTGGATTTATTAAAACACATTTCTTGGTTGACATAAGCTAAAGCCATCTTGGTTTCTTTGAAAACAAATGCAAAGGCTGGACACAGTGGCCTGGCCAACATGGTGAAACCCCATCTCTACTAAAAATATATAAGCCGTGCATGGTGACACATACCTGCAGTCCCGGTCACTCAAGAGGCTGAGGCAGGAGAATTGCTTGAACCCGGGAGGTGGAGGATGCAGTGAGCCGAGATCATGCCACTGCACTCTAGCCTGGGCAACAGAGAGAGACTCCATCTCAAAAAAAATAATAAAAACAAATGCAAAGAAAAATGTCCCTAAAATTTCCTCCAGCCTCTTTAGAACTTGGCCTTGCAAAGATCACTAAAGCCTTCATGCTTTCTCTCTGTGTTCTCACATAGGTGGCAGTTGTGTGAGGAAATGTGGTCCTGGATTCTATGGTGACCAAGAAATGGGAGAATGTGAGTCCTGCCACCGAGCGTGCGAAACCTGCACAGGCCCTGGTCATGACGAGTGCAGCAGCTGCCGGGAAGGACTGCAGCTGCTGCGTGGGGTGTGCGTGCATGCCACCAAGACCCAGGAGGAGGGCAAATTCTGGAATGGTATGTGCCTCCCAAAAAGAGGTCACAGGGGTCTAGCTACCTACTCTGCTTCCCTCCGTCTATAAATCTGGTTTTTTTAGTTATCCAGGAGAGAAAGGCTGTGCAGAAAAACAAGAGTTTGGAGTGAGAATCAAGTTGGGATCGTTCCTGAGTCTCTCTGATGCTTGTAGTAGGAGTGGGTAGGAAGCTGAGGTTGGCATTCAGCCAGCAGAGAGAGCCTAAAGGGCAATTTATGATTAGTCTACCTGCTTGAGTTTCTACCTGGGTGAAGCAGGCCCGGAAGCAAGTGAAGAGAGTCACGGAGGGAAATGGCCCCGGTATCATTTTCTCAGAAATTTCGGAGTCACTTCTATCACAGGCATGTCCTACGTCCTTATTACATGTCCTTTTTACAGTAAAGGAAAATTTTACCTGTAGGGTAGGCTTTTCCAATTAGACAAGCAAGGACTGCTCGAATGTATTAGATTTTATGCTAAAAACAGATGGTCTCTATGGCTGCGTTATTAGAGCTCACCGTCATTCAAGCTTGCCTTTAAAAGTTGCTCTTCCCAGTTGCAGACAGGGAAAGCGTGAAGCTTCTGAGGAGGGAGGAGAGGAGACAGGTGTGGGAGCTTGGAATCCAACAGCAAAGCCCTGCAGGTGCTCATTCCTCCCCGAGTCTTTAGAACACGCCTCCTCACACTTGAGCCTCAGTTATAGGCTTCCTTGCAAGGTAATTACAAACTTTCAGCGACCCCTCTGTGACCGAGGTGGTTAAAAAACAAAATCCTCTCCCTGTTGGAAAAATCTGACTCATGTTCTATGCGGAGACAGTCACAAAAACAGGAGCTGCTCTTCATTTGATTTCGAGGCAAGAATTTGTTAAAAGGGTCACTTCGGTGCAAAGGCAACGGCAGCCGAAGAGAGGGCTGTACAGGAGGAGTGTGCTAAGGGCTCGAGGGAGTGACAGCTCTGTGGTTTTTGCTGGGCTGGAGAGGAGGCACGTCCATGGCTGCTGTCTACTACGGCAGTTTTACACATGTGACTTCAAGGAGGAGCAGCTCAGAGACCATGGAAAGCCCAGCAGCCAAAGGCCACGGAGAACACGGGCCCTATTTCAGAGACAGAGCCGAGAAGATTATTCAATCCAGATTGGGCTATCTTCTGTGAGTTATAGCTGAAGCAAAATGCTGAAAATGAGTTTGTTTGGCATTCAGGCATTTAAGAGGCAGTGCAAGCCAAAAGGAAAATGGTCTGGTGCTGTGTTTCTAGCTGAACATCTGTATTTTATCTGGCGTCCAGATGATGACACGGTCCAGGGAGCCAAGAGTTAGAGCAGGCTTGATTCCCCAAATGATTCCACGTCCCTTCAACTGGACTACGCATTTTGCAAGCAGAAACCAGGCTTCAGTGGTTCCCTTTTGTCGAAGCACCACACCCACCCCTCCACATTTTCTACTATCACAATGTAATGTTTTTGAGGAGAGGGAGGAATTAGTGCATTTGGGGATTTTTCACTAATAGGGGATTGGGGACAGAGATGAGAGTGTTTCTCATGGCTGGACAAAAGCAATCAAGTCAACGACAGAGCTGTACTTTCCCATTCCCATGACCTATGAAATAAGACATGCAGACCATTAACACAGAGAAATAGCCATTTATTCACTAAGCAAGGTAAAGCTGTAGCTCAGCTTCCCCCAGCATAGTGTAAGCACTGAAATGGATAGTAAATGGGAAATGCATTCCATAAAGTCCTGGGAGTATTTGAGCCAATGCCTACAACCTTCTCCTGACTTCTTTTTCTTAAAAAAAAAACAGGATCGAGAGTGTAATAGGAGAGGAGAGGGTTCCAGAGAACAAGCACTAATTAGCCACACCTTTCAGATGATGGAAAGCAGATTGCAGTCATCCTGGGTCAATTCAGAGGAAACCCAGGCAAATTGCAGAGTGTTTTTGAGAGGATATAGCTGCCTAGGTGGTACCAGAACGTTTTTCTGTTTCATTTTGGGTTTTGTTTTATTTTGTTTTTCAAACACAGATTCAGATTCAGGTAGGAAAGGTAAGATGACACACACTTCAATCCATTCCTTCACCCATGCTGCTCCCCAGTGGAAACAATAAGATCCTGTTTGCGTCTGAAGACTACAACCAATCCCATGAGCATCTATCAGCACAGGCTGGGAAAACACCCTTGAAATAAAAGTCCAGCTAGAGTTCCCTGAACTCCTCTTTTAATAAGGTGGCTAATCAGAATGAGAATGACTACAGTGAGAGAGCCACCATTCTTTGCCAACTGCCAACAAAGTGGGAATACCTCCTGCCTAGTCTAAGGATGCAGATTCCTCCACCTATCAGACAATGCCTGACAAATCCTCCAGCTAAGACTAAGTAATCAAAGATTGTGCTCGACTCTCTGTTTTTTCAGCCACCAAAAAGTCACTGCACAAATGTATAGATCATCCCCAGACCCTCTCTCCTGGTCACTAGTATATTGTGACAATTATTTAGTGTCCCTAAATGGCAGGAATAAAACCAATATTCAAGGCTGGACGTGGTAGCTCATGCCTATAATCCCAGCACTTTGGGAGGCCGAGGCGGGTGGATCTCTTGAGGTCAGGAGTTCGAGACCAACCTGGCCAACATGGTGAAACCTCATCTCTACTAAAAATACAAAAAAAATTAGCCGGGCGTGGTGGTCAGTACCTGTAATCCCAGCTACTCAGGAGGCTGAGGTGCAAGAATCACTTGAACCCAGGAGGCAGAGGTTGCAGTGAGCTGAGATTGTGCCACAGCACTCCAGCCTGGGCAACAGAGAGACTCCATCTAAAACAACAACAACAACAACAAACAAACAAACAAAAATATATAATATTCGACAGACTGCAAATGGCTTCAGCAGTGACTCAAGCATCACACAACCTTGGTGGAAAGGTTCAGGTATGGCAGACCACGGGCTTTGAAGGAAGATGATGGCTTCGGCTGGTTTCCTGAAGCCACTTTTGGGAATGGAAGCACTTTCCTCTGCTACTGTTAAACCATTTGGATTTTCTTAAGTGGTTTCCCCCGGTAGTGCTGGAGAGTCCTAGGAGTAATTTCTGCACATTTATCTTACCTCATATTTCCATCATTGATTAAAACCATGTTACAGCAGGTTCTAATTATATATTCTGCTGATAGTCTAATCTACAGAACACAGACATGGTGAATTAGCTTTGTGTTTGTGACCACATCCTAACAATTTATCACTAGCCTGTCTCTTGATCTTAATTCTAATCCTTGGGGAAAGACTGAAATCCCAGAGTTAGTCACAAACACTGAAAGTCACTCACATGTGAAAAAAAAAATCGACTTCAGTAGTGGGAAGATATGTTGCCTAATAGTCACTGAACTTTAGAAAACTTCAAAGATGCCATGGAAATCTGATTTTTAGAGAGACTTTATAGATGTGTACAGCTGTCTCACTTAGAAATGAGTACACCATTTTTAGTTATTTAACCTACCAGAACACAGAGTGCAAAAAAACACATGGCACTGGGTAAGTAATTAACTGTTTGGCCAGTAGGACGAAGGAAGCATCTGTATCAGCTTGCCCAGATCGTTATATACTCAGGAGTTCTGGAAGTGGATTGTGAAACCATTGACAGCTTGAAATTAGCTATGGTGGGAGTATTTACACCACAGAAATTGGAAACACTACAAATCAGGTTTTTGGTTTTTCATTTTTCTAGAGACCTGTCTTACCAGCACACCATTATTTTGGCTTCTATCAAATTACTTCAGAATTCAAATTTATTACTGAAAAATTCTAAAGCCTATGTCTACACCCTCTAGCAGATGCAGGCTTTAGGGTGCGGCACACATGAATTCAAATCCCAGCTCTGTGTTTTGCTAGCTGTGTGACCTTCAGTGAGTTACTCATCCTCTCTGAGCCTGTGTCCTTCTCTGTAAAGTGAAAACATGAAACTGCCTCACACAAAGTCATTTTAAGAATGAAATGAGAAAATGTATATAAAGCTCTCAGGACACATATAACACAATAAAGCCTCGTCTACTCCCTAACTATTTGACTCGGTCCAGTTTTAACACTTGAAACCCTAGTTTGCTTTGAAAGCAGCATTCCCTGGGTCACAAAAGAAAGCAATATTTGGGGCCATGCGCAGTGGCTCACACGTGTAATCCCAGGACTTTGCAAAGCTGAGGTGGGCAGATCACTTGAGGCCAGGATTCAAGACCAACCTGGCCAACATGGTGAAACCCCGTCTCTACTAAAAATACAAAAATTAGCCAGGTGTGGTGGCACGCATCTGTAGTCTCAGCTACTTGGGAGGCTGAGGCATTAGAATCACTTGAACCTGGAAGGTGGAGGTTGCAGTGAGCCGAGATCACACCACTGCACTCCAGCCTGGGCAACAGAGCGTGACTCTCTCAAAAAAAAAAAAAAAAAAAAAAAAGAAAGAAAGAAAGAAAAGAAAGAAAGCCATTTGAGAGGGTATAGAGATAAACAGGGCTCTAAGGGAAATGGCCCTGGAAAAAAAGGCACCAGATAATGGTAAGTCGGGATACCTAATAGGCAGAATCCTGACTTAGCCAAGAATGTATACTCACAAAGATGTTGAGAGCATCTTTATGATTTTAAAAAGAGAAGGGAACAATCTCAAAAATATAACAAAAGAAAAAAGCTAAGTGAATTACCATCCATACAAATAAATATGCAAACCATTGAAAATGATGTTTACGGCTGGGCACGGTGGCTCATGCCTGTAATCCCAGCACTTTGGGAGGCCAAGGCAGGCAGATCACGTCAGGCCAGGAGTTCGAGACCAACCTGGCCAACATGGTGAAACCCCATCTCTACTAAAAATACAAAATACTAGCCAGGCGTGGCGGTGCTTGCCTATAGTCCCAGCTACTTGGGAGGCTGAGGCAGGAGAATCGCTTGAACCTGGGAGCCAGAGGCTGCAACAAGCTGAGATGGCGCCACCGCACTCTGGCCTGGGAAACAGAGCAAGACTCCTCGTGGAAAAAAAAAAAATGATGTTTACAAGGAATGCTAATGACAAGAGAAAATACCTACGAGATTTATAGTGTTAAATGCAGTGTTCAGGGTCAGTCTTATGTGTACAGAAGCTATAAATGATGACACATCTATACATAGATGTAATTATACTCACACACTCAATATGAAGATGAGACATCCGTGTACCACAGTATACACAGCAGACATTTCTGGGTGGTGGGTTTATAGGTGAAGTTTATCTTCTTTATCCTTTTTGCATTAAAAAAAAAACTAAACACTTTTTTTTTTAATAAAAAAGAAGCTGTGTCCACTGCAAACCTATCTGTGGTGAAGAGCCTGCTGCAGGAGCGACGAAGGTGGAAAGTTCAAATCAAAAGAGGTAACAGGGAAATAGGGAGGCAACAATCACAGCAGCAGAGACTATCTCTGGAGATGGTCTCCGTGGAGAAATCACCCCAAGAAGCTGGGAGGCCAGAAGCAAATGGGGTGCAGAGATGCAGAGGTCATTAGAAAAAGATGGAGACAGGAGGGGGCAATAAACCCAACATATCAGTGGGCACTCAGAGGGAAGACTGTGAGAAGTTCCGCAGTGGAGATTTCTGTAACAGATAAGGATATTCGTGACGAGCTAAATGGTCATGGCTGGCAGAGGCTATCAAGAAAAGCCTCTGTCCTTGCAGAACTTTAATAGGCTAAGGAAGCACCTCTGCCTTCCCAGTCACCGCAGCATTGTTTGAAATCACAAAGACTGGAAAAAACTTAGTGGTTACCAGTAGGAGATGAGAGAAATAAAGTCGATGTATTCATACAATAGAATACTATGGAGCCACCAAAAGGAAGAGGTTCTTTCTGTACTGATAAAGAATGATTTCCAAATATATTGCTTGTTTACTTTACAGGCAAGGTGATAAACCGTGTGAATAGATAGAGCTTGTATGAAAAAGGGTGGAGAAGGGATTGGGAGGGAGACATCACAGTACATGCCTTTTCTCCATTTTGCACCATGTGTGAATTATGTATTAAATAAAAAATAAATAGAATAAGTGAACCCCTTGCTTTATATAGTTTAGCTACAGTCATTTCTGAAGAATGGACACTGCACTTTCTGGGTCAAAGTGGTTCTTTTTTTTTTTTTTTTTTTTTTTTTTTTTTTTTTTTTTTTGCGGTCCTGTCCAGTCTAGAATTTCCGAAGTTGGAAAAAGATAAACTATGATCACAGTTAAAATTTACTTGTTGAGATTAAGTCCCCAATCTTTTATGATAAAGAACTCTTGCTGAGGAGGACTTTATGCCCTGCCCAGGCCTAATTGCTAAGTTAACTGCTTGTACAGATCTCCCTCTGGTGGACATATGAAGGCATTACAGAATTTTATTTTATTTTTATTTGTTATTATTTTTTAAGGGACAAGGTTTCACTATGTTGTCCAGGCTGGTCTCAAACTCTTGGCTTCAAGCTATCCTCCCACCTTGGCCTCCCAGATTGCTGGGATTATAGACATAAGCCACCGTGCTTGGCTGACATTACAGAATTTTATACCAGGTGTATGCAGTAAAATACCAAACTGCCAGAACGTGAGATACATGTAATTATAAATACGTGCATATTTGTAGATATAGACATTAAAACTTATACAAATATGAGAAAATTGATGAAAACTCATGTCTTTATAAATATATTTTAGTATATACATGATAACATCAAAGGAAAATCAGCCTGAAGCCTGGACGTAGAACATTGAAGATTTGCAAGGTGTTCACTGTCTGATTAATATTGTTGCCTTATTATTCTTTGAACAACTGCTCTCAGCCATTCAGTGAGCATCTGACTATTAGCAACAGGACTGTTGCTCGCCTTTCGGCTGCCTTCTCTTTGGGGCTGAGTGATACTGCAGTTTTAAAAAGCCCTCGGGGACAGAATCGGTTACTTTGAGAGGCATGCGGAACACCTTTGTGACAATCCTGTGGCCAAGGTGGCTCTGCACAAGGCTAAATTCAGCCCTTAGCAGATGCCCCAGAGAGAATACATCAGTCAATCATCAGCTTTAATTAGTATATTGGAAAACCAGGGGGCTGGCTGCAGTGGCTCACACCTGTAATCCCAGCACTTTGGGAGACCAAGGCAGGTGGATCACCTGAGGTCAGGAGTTCAAGACCAGCCCGGGCAACATGGTGAAACCCCATCTTTACTAAAAATACAAAAATTAGCCAGGCTTGGTGGCAGGCGCCTGTAATCCCAGCTACTTGGGAGGCTGAGACCAGAGAATCGCTTGAACCTGGGAGATGAAGGTTGCAGTGAGCCAAGATTGCACCACTGCGCTCCAGCCTAGGTGACGGAGCGAGACTCTGTCTCAAAAAATAAAAGAAAGCCAGGGTAAATTTTTCTCTCCAAGCTAGGAAAAAACCAACTACCCAGCCTGGCAGCCTAATCATTTATATCTCCATCTCCATCTCCACCTGTATTTGCATCTATCCGCATATCTGTGTCTATCCATCCTATCTATGTATGTATCTTTCTATCATCTGTATTTGAATCTAGTTTCATCTATGGCAAGGCTCATCAGCTTTGTATCCATGACTGTCATCATAGAAGCTGAGCAGGCCACCCAGGTATGAAACCAGAGGGAAGGAAGAGGGGAGTAAAACAAGCCTCAGAAATGGAGTGGAATGGTGGCAGGAGAGAATCAACAGGAAGCTGAAGGAACTACAATTTACTGCGCCCCTATGTTAAGCACTTGACACGTATTATCTCATTTAGTCTTCACAACAATCCTATAAGGGCAGAATTATTTTCTCTCATTTTAGAGACAAGGAAAGTAGGATTCTGAGAGTTTAATTACTGTATCCATGGTTACCCTACACTTTGGCGGCATAGCTGGGATCTGAAGGCAGGTGTGACTAGAGAGCCATCTATACCCAGCTGACTCTTAGGACGAGAAGAAAGAAGATGAAAGGCAGGAGAGGAAGGAAGGGAGAAAGGGAGGGAGGAGGTAATGAAGGAAAATGGTAAGATGTCAACATTGATTGAGGGTCAGGGTCATTGAAATCCCACATTCTGAGCTAGAACTTCGTTTTCTAATTTTTTCCTGTGTGAGCCATGCTGATTTCTGAGCAATCCCTGAGCTCTAGTCAAGGTCTCCATATGTATTGACTGAGTGATGTCTTGAAGCTGTTCTGTCTTTGAAATTGTCCCATGGAGTTGCTGAGGTGACTTCCTGGGAAAGCCTGCCCATCAAATGCTGTTGGAGAGAAAGGGAGAAGGGAACACTTCCAATGTTCCCTGGTTAATGGTATATTAACCTGGACAACCTACTTATAGCCCGACCAACAAGAAAGCTTGTGAGTAGGGGATAATTTTGATGTTTAACAATGATTTGGGACAAACTTAAGATGAGATAAATTTAGGTTGCATAGCACACTAGCTACTCTGAAGAACACAGTGACCCAAACATTGACCAATAATAAAATCTGATTTTCAAAGAACAAAAACAGAAAAAAAAAAAAAAGAAAGAAAAGAAGTTCCTCCACGAGAGGTACAATGAATTGTCAATTATCATCTTGGAGTGAAGAGAAATGGTCATCCGGCCGGGCACGGTGGCTCACACCTGTAATCCCAGCAGTTTGGGAGGCTGAGGCGGGTGGATCACCTGAGGTCAAGAGTTCAAGACCAGCTGGTCAACATGGCGAAACCCCGTCTCTACTAAAAATACAAAAATTAGCTGGGCATGGTAGTGCGCACCTGTAATCCCAGCTACTTGGGAGACTGAGGCAGGAGAATCACTTGAGCCCAGGAGGCAGAGGCGGCAGTGAGCCAAGATCACACCACCACACTCCAGCCTGGGCTACAGAGCGAGACTCTGTCTCAAAAAAGAAAAGAAAAGAAAAGGTCATCCAACAATCTTGGCAATAGAAGTGATTACCTTTGACTCATAAACTCATTCACAAGTGCATACACACAAATACAAACTCACTCCCATTTTTAACACACAAAAGAAGTAATTATTTGTTCAGCTATCCCCACAGTATTTGAGGCTATCTTGTAGAATACCACATTCCTTGTGGTACCACACATTCGTGTGGTATCTTTCTTGATAATCAATCGCAAATGAAGGAGTAAGAGAAAAAAAATAAATGAAGTCTACACAATGGCAATGAGCCAGTGCCAACAATCAGCTCATGTACAATCAAAAGGATTCCATTTGGGGCAGGAAAAGAGACTAGGTAACCCATGAGATCTTTTTCAGTACTGGAATCCTATGTGCCTATTCCAAGGAGAAGCCTGAACTGTTGTTTCTTTCTCATACAGATATTTTGAGAAAACCCCAGCCTTGTCATTCTTCTTGTAAAACCTGCAATGGATCTGCAACTCTGTGTACTTCATGTCCCAAAGGTTAGTGTGTTGCGTGACAGAAGATGGCAGCAGTCAAGCCAAGTCATTGAAACTCATGTGTAGTGGCATCTTGGTGTAAGGAGGTCTGTAAGGCCTTGATCTACTCCCATCACATGTTCCTATTACAGTGGCTACTCGGGAGACACACAGGGACCCAAACATTGACCAATAATAAAAACTGGCTTTCAAAGGACAATACAAAGAAGTGGTCAGGTACAGTGGTTCACACCCGTAATCCCAACATTTTGAGAGGCTGAGGCGGGAGGATTTCTTGAGCCCAGGAGTTTGAGATCAGCCTGGGAAACATAGTGAGACCCCATCTCTATAAAAATTTTAAAAATTAGCTGGGCATGGTGGCATGTCCCTGTAGTTCCAGCTACTTGGGAGGCTGAAATGAAAGCATTGCTTGGTCCCAGGAGGTCAAGGCTGCAGTGAACCATGATCATGCCACTGCACTCCAGCCTGGGTGACAGAGCAAGACCCTGTCTTAAAAAAGAAAAAAGTTTCTTAATCTAAAGGCATGATGAAGAGGGAGGGAGGAAGGAATAAGAGCAGCAACATAACAGCTTGATAACTTATCAATTGCTTCATCTATAAAAACAAAAATCACTAATAACATAGCTTCCCTGAATTAGGGGAATATTTTACTTAAATGGTACACTGACATAAAGAATGTTTAAGTGGGCTGGGCATGATGGCTCATGCCTATAATTCCAACACTTTGGGAGGCTGAAGCAGGAGGATCACTTGAGGCCAGGAGTTGGAGACCAGCCTGGCCAACATGGCAAATCCCCGTCTCTACTAAAAATACAAAAATTAGCCACATGTGTTGGCACATGCCTGTAATCCCAGGCTACGCGGGAGGCTGAGACATGAGATCACTTGAACCTGGGAGGTAGAGGTTGCAGTGTGCACTTCAACCTGGATGACAGAGCAAGACACTGCCTCCAAAAAAAAAAAAGAATGTTTACATGTTTACATGATCATTATAAAGTCCATGTTGGAATGTACAATGTTAATAGTGGAATCTGATGCAAAAGCAGAAAAATTTACAATAACAGGCAAGCCACGATTATAATCATATAAAATATAAAAGGTTACACTCAAAAAGCTAAAGCATTTTCCTGGAATCTTGGGTGTGAGAGTGATTTTGAAAATTGGTTTTCTTAATGAGTATCGGTTGTTTTTCGATTGAAAAATAGATGGATCCTCTGTTACAGGGAGAGTTGGGTGGAAGAGTTGTAACCCTGGGCCGAGCCTGTAATCCCAGCACTTTAGGAGGCTGAAGCGGGCAGATTACCTGAGGTCAGGAGTCTGAGTCCCGCCTGTCCAACATGGTGAAACCCCGTGTCTACTAAAAATACAAAAATTAGCCAGGTGTGGTGGTGCACGCCTGTAGTCCCAGCTGCTCGGGAGGCTGAAGTAGGAGAATCGCTTGAACCCGGGAGGCGGAGGTTGCAGTGAGCCAAGATCACACCAGTGCACTCCAGCCTGGGAGATAGAGCAAGACTCCTTCTCAAAAAAAAAAAAAAAGAGTTGCAACTATGTTAGTGCCCTAACAAGATGGGCTTTGGGGAAGCAGAGTATTAATAGATTCCATCAAGCTGTGCATGTACAGCTGCCTTACACCAGGAAGACATAGTGTGTTAATAAGACTGATCAACTGGGCAAAAGGAAGCCCCATCATGACCTATACCTAATATCTGTAGGATAGGAAAGAAACAGGCAAAAGTCTCTTGCTGTCAATTGCCTTCTAGAAATGTAACTCATCCTGGAGGACTTAGCATCACTAGCAAATATTTTGGTAAGCCTGAAATAAGTGCCTGGATACTTTGGTCTTTGGAAAGGTTAAAAAAGCCATGTCTCTGCATGGAAAACCACATGATGACTATTCCCATCTTCCCTCTTCCCTGAATTTCTAGGTGCATATCTTCTGGCTCACGCCTGTGTTTCCTCCTGTCCTCAAGGCACATGGCCTTCCGTAAGGAGCGGGAGCTGCGAGAACTGTATGGAGGCCTGTGCCATCTGCTCTGGAGCCGATCTTTGCCAAAAATGCCAGATGCAGCCAGGTCACCCTCTCTTCCTCCATGAAGGCAGGTGCTACTCCAAGTGCCCGGAGTAAGTTTCCTTTTTAATTTTACTTCCTGCTTGTAATCACTCTCCTATGGTACTTTGGGAGCAATTCTTTCTTATTCACCAAAAAACTCTTCTCTGCTCTATGAGTGCCCACATAAATGTCCTCTGTTGACTGACATGGGTGTGGGCCACAGCAGCCAAAACTTACATGAGGCCAGATGCCCACTTCTCCTCTGTGACTATTTTATGTATATATTTTTACTTTTATGAAAAATATGTTCAGGGGCTGGGCGTGGTGGCTCACACCTGTAATCCCAGCACTTCGGGAGGCTAAGGCAGAAGGATCGCTAGGAATTTGAGACCAGCCTAGGCAACATAGCAAGACTCCGTCTACAAAATATTTAAAAATTAGCCAGTGGGTGCTGTAGTCCCAGCTACTTGGGAGGCTAAGGCGGGAGGATTCCTTGAGCCCAGGAGATTGCAGTGAGCTGTGATTGCGCCACTGTACTCCAGCCTGGATGACAAAGCAGGACCCTGTCTTTAAAAAAAAAAAAAAAAATTATTTTCCCACCTTATATTAATGATCAACTGATGTCATGTTTTTTTTCCTCCATTACAAAAGTAAGGCTGTGATGTGAGCCTCTTCTAAAGGTTTAAATAGGTGAGGCATGAATTATAGATAATAAACAACACCTGGTTAGTTATTTATTGATTCCTCCTGGTTTCCTTGGTCCTCTGGTTTGTAGTTGCTTTACTCTTCCTACCAATAGTCCCACCTCCAGAATTTACCTAGGAAGAAAGAGGAATAGCAAATGCAAGAGTACAGCAAGAAACTTTCAGCAATAAGCAACAGAAATGCCAAGTAAAATGACTGAGACACAACAGGGTTTATTATCTCACAGAACAAAAATGTTGCAAGTCCAGTATCGGTCACTTCAGCGGCCAACAAGGTCGTTACAAAGTCTGGTTTTTCTGTTTTGCTCTTGTACCTTCCTTAGCTCATCCTCTCTGACTGGCACCGCTGCTGAGCCCACATTATGTGTCTCAGCTCCAGACACGGTCACCCCATGCAGCCACTACCAGGGCCAGGAAAGGGGATGTTTCCCCTTGTTTATCCTTTTCTTGAAGAAAAGAAAATTTCCTCAGATTTTTCTTCTAATCTCAGTTGCAAGAATGCATCACTGATACCTCCCTAAATCAATCCCTGGCAAAAAGAATGGAAATATAGGAGTGGTTTAGGCTGAACAAGATTCACACCTGAACATCCAAGCAACACAGGACTCTGACAGCCAGGAAGAATGGAGAGAAGGAGGCAGGAAATAAATGTGCAGAAGTAACTGACAGTGTCTACTTTAAGGAGTTAGAATTTTCATTTGCCCTCTTATTAAAAGAATTTGATACAACAACGCCTATTTCCTGGCTGAGTGTGGTGGCTCACGCCTGTAATCACAGCATTTTGGGAGGCCAACCGGGAGGATCACCTGAGGTCAGGAGTTCAAAACCAGCCTGACCAACATGGAGAAACCCCGTCTCTACTAAAAATACAAAATTAGCCAGGCATGGTGTCATATACCTGTAATCCCAGCTACTCGGGAGGCTGAAGCAGGAGACTCGTTTGAACTCGGGAGGTGGAGGTTGCGGTGAGCTAAGATCACACCATTAGATTCCAGCCTGGGCAACAAGAGCGAAACTCCATCTCAAAAAAAAAAAAAAAGCAAAAAAGCAAAACTGGCACCTATTTCCTAGTGACCTATTTGTTTTCATTACTGAGATAGACTCTATAGAGTATAAATATAAGTTATGAGTATAAATATAGTGTATAAATATAAGGTATTTACCCTCAAAAAGCATCCAATCTAGTGTAGAAAGCCAAGCATATTCAGCTCAACAACACAGATTTAGCACCAACTAGGTGTAAAAATTGATACTGATGCAATATCAATATATTGTATTGTATATGTGTAGCTCAGTGGAGTCTATTCTTCTACCAACAATTGATATTGATATTGATATTGATGTTGATATTGACATTGATATGGAAAGCTAAGTTAAGACCAACTCCGGGAAGTCCAAGTCTGCAAAAACGCTTACAATCCACTAAGGCAGGTTTACATCAGTCAACGTCATACTTCTCAGGGCCTTAATATACAAAGGGCTAAGAGATTCCAAGAGAAAAGAAAACATTTTAAATCACTATTTTTTGAATGCTTGCAACGCCCAGGTATTGTGCTAAGGGCTTTAAATGTATGATCCCATTAATTCTCACAAGAATTCTCTTATCCACTTACTATTATTTTCCCTCATTTGACCGATGAGGAAAAGAATAGCAGGCTCAATTTTACACATCAAATACATGGTGTGGCCAGAATCTGAACCCAAACCTCTCTGGCATTGAAGTCCATGTGCTTAACTATCACTCAGTGCTGCCTTCTTGTACAATTGAGTATTTTTTAAATCACAACTTTATTGAGATATAATTCACATACCATACAAATCACCCCTAAAAGCGTATAATTCACGGTTTTTAGTATATTCACAGAGTTATGCAACCATTACCACAATCAATTTCAGAACACTGTCATCAACCTAGAAAGAAACCCTATACCCTTTTAGCTGTTATTCCTACTTTTTCCATTTCCCCCAGCCCTAAGCAACCACTAATCTACTTTCTGTCCCTATAGATTTGCTATTCTTGGACATTTCCTATAAATGTGATTATATAAAATGTGGTCTTTGAGCCAAGCATGGTGGCCATGGTGCACACCTCTAGTCCCAGCTATCAGGAGCCCAAGGCTGGAGAATTGCTTGAGCCCAGGAGTTCAAGGTCAGCCTGAGCAACATAGCAAGACCCTGTCTCTGAAAACAAAAACAAAACACATAAAACGAAAAAGACAAAACATGTTGTTTTCTGACAGACTTTTTGACTTAGCATAATGTTTTCCAGCTTCATCCCCAGCTGGGTATTTGAGAAAAGGCTTAATGGTCACTAGCTCTTGAAGGATTTTGTCAAGCAGAGAGTGGAGAAAGGGTAGCAAAGGGTCAGAGTAAGAGAACCCAGGTGAGAAGGCAGGTTTGGAAACTCCCAGTCCTCCTTCCCTATCAACCGAGCTCCACCCCAGCAAACTCAGCCAAGTGTTACAATAAAGCAAAGGTGAAAGAGATTTGCTTACCAGAGTCAGTCATTGCTTCCTCAGTGGTAGGATTGAACTGGTTGTCATTATTATTGCCTTATTTATTTAATCATTACCTTTTTCAACTCTCTCTTGGATTCTTTGAGTGTTCCAGGAATTGACAACACATTAAAACAAGGAAGAAAGAGATGCATTTTGCTTTACTCCAGTTAGTTGACCGCTCAATGTATTTTACCTCAGAGTCTGGGTTGAACCATTTTCATGGAGCAATGGGACACTACGCAGACATGCAGCAGTCAAGATAGTCTGTATTTCTTGAGCAGTAGGAAAGCTACCAGCATGGCCTAGGAATATTGCAGACTATAGAATTGCAAGCATATGCCCTCCTGTTATGGGTAGGATGATCTGATTATAGCGGAATCCCTCATCTTTGTGTTTACACACACACAAAAAAGAAAACTAACAACAGAAGACACAGAGTCTGAGGAACACATAATATCCAGTTTATCTTGGGAAGCTTTATTGCTGTTTCTGAGAAATCACCCTTTTGGGTGTGATCCATCCTAGAACAGCAATAAGATTTATAACAGGAACATAACCTACAATGACACAGCATCCAGATATTCAGAGTTATTTATAAGTTAGCATTTAGTGGCCCCTGCTTTTTCAAATATAGTACATGTTCATGAAAAAAAAAAGTGTTTGTTTTTTTTGAGACCAAGTCTCTCCCTGTTGCCCAGGCTGGAGTGCAATGGCACGATCTCGGCTCACTGCAATCTCTGCCTCCCAGGTTCAAGCAATCATCCTGCCTCAGCCTCCCGAGTAGCTGGGATTACAGGCGCATGCCACCACACGTGGCTTATTTTTTTTTCTATCTTTTGTAGAGATGGGGTTTCACCATGTTGGCCAGGCTGGTCTCGGAACTCCTGACCTCGTGATCCGACCACCGTGGCCTCCCAAAGTGCTGGGATTACAGGCTTGAGCCGCCACGCCAGGCCAAAAATAGGTTTTAACAGTAACGTATATCTTTTTTTTTTTTTTCTGAGATGGAGTTTCACTCTTGTTGCCCAGGCAATGGCGCCATCTCAGCTCACTGCAACCTCTACCTCCCAGGTTCAAGCAATTCTCCTGCCTCAGCCTCCCAAGTAGCTGGGATTACATGCATCCGTCACCACGCCCAGCTAATTTTTTGTATTTTTAGTAGAGATGGGGTTTCACCACGTTGGCCAGGCTGGTCTTGAACTCCTGACCTCAGGTGATCCACCCACCCTGGCCTTTCAAAGTGCTGGGATTACAGGCATGAGCCACTGTGACAGTAACATATATCATTACAGTAGTTGTTTAAAAAGCAACAGAAAACTTAAGGTGGACTCACATTCACCAAATGTGAACAGATTTGAAGCTCTGTTGAAGAAAAACAGCCTTCCTTTAAGTGCTGCTGGTCACTGTCTTGGTGTCTGTGAAATGGAGGTGAAGGCCCAGGACCACACAGCTTTCACAGGACATGGATTTATCTGAGCTGAAAGACTTCAACATTAAGTACTTTGAATTTAACGATTTAGTACATGCAACCATTTCTTTTCAAAAGAAATATTCGTCTTCTTAAATAAAATAATTGTGAAATAAATCACAAAGAAAAACAGTTTTATAAATGCAGAGACAGGAAAGGAGAACCAACTCCCAGGCAGATCTGTGTGGAGAAGACTACTTTTTTTTTTTTTTTTTTTTTTTTTTTGAGACAGAGTCTTGCTCTGGAATGCAGTGGTGCAATCTCAGCTCACTGCAATTTCTGCCTCCCAGGTTCAAGCGATTCTTCTGCCTCAGCCTCCTGAGTAGCTGGGATTACATGCGCCCACCATCAAGCTCGACTAATTTTTGTATTTTTGTAGAGACAGAATTTCGCCATGTTGGCCAAGCTGGTCTTGAATTCCTGACCTCAGGTGATCCGCCCATCTGGGCCTCCTAAAGTGCTAGGATTACAGGCATGAGCCACTTCAAGGGTTTTTTTTTTTTTTTTTTTTTTTGCTTTTTGCTTGAATCCATTTCTTTCATTTCAGCATCTCATCCAACATCCACTGAACCTCTTCTGAGAGGGATCTGAAAAAGATTTATTCGTGTTGCGTCTTTTTAGCTCTGTATTAGCATTCATCATCTTCAGTGTCCAGAAACTATTCTCTGCAGGTCTTGGCCAGGCCTAGCATTGAGATTCCCTGGAGGTGGGCCTGATTTTACAAAGCTCCCCTCCTTTAAACACAGAGTGGATCATTGTGGCAAGCCAGTTCCCACCTTAAGGTTACAAGACGTGGCTGGCCCCACTCTGAGTCATCCCAGTACCAACTCTCAGGTGTGGCAAGAGAGACCCATCATGAATAACAAAGACGCCCCTAACTCTTAGGAAATTCCAAAGGTTTTGAGGTTAGCCGAAGAGAAAGACCAGACCTCTCTTTGGGTGAGGTCAAATTCTTTACTATGCTTACAGGAACAATGAATCCATCAAATTTTCATTCGATTAGAAGATGTGATTGGTAAGGTACACCTGTAATCCCAGCACTTTGGGATGCCATCGTGGGTGCACTGCTTGAGGCCAGGAGTTTGAGACCAGCTTGGGTAACATAGTAAGACCCCCATCTCTACAAAAAAAAAAGATAAAAATTTAAAAATTAGCCCAGTGTGGCGGCACACACCTGTAGTCCTAGCTACTCAGGAGGCCAAAGTGGGAGGATCACTTGAGCCCAGCAAGTCGAGGCTGCAGTGAGCCATGATCACACTACTGCACTCTAGCCTGGGCAACAGAGCCAGACCTTGTCTCACCAAAAAAAAAAAAAAAAAAGAAGCATGTGATCTATTTAAGAATGCACTAAATTTCCTTAATTTCAAATTTCTCAAATCTGATCAAACTGCTGGTGGGCATATAACACATTGCCTGTCTTGTTCAATTCATTTTTAAGAGATAGACTTTGTTTGAGCAAAGTAGCTGAGTCTTTCTTCTTCAAGCGTTCTCTGTCATGGTCAAAAAAAAGCTAAGGGTACTACTGTGTGAGGAAGCTCAATCTTAGCTTTTATCTGGATGCTATTTCTTTCTCTCTCTTCTACCTAGACTGCTTTCTTCTCCAATTTTTCTTACCTGAAACTATATCAGAAATATGACTTTTTGGCTGGGCACAGTGGCTCACACATGTAACTGGGAGGCCAAGGCAGGCAGATCACTTGAGGTCAGGAATTTGAGACCAGCCTGGCCAACATGGTAAAGCCCCATCTTTACTGAAAAAATACAAAAATTAGCCAGGCATGGTGGTGCATGCCTGTAGTCCCAGCTACTCAGGAGGCTGAGGCAGGAGAATCACTTCAACCCAGGAGGTGGAGGTTGCAGTGAGTTGAGATCACGCCACTGCACTTCAGCCTGGGTGACAGAGCAAGACCCTGTCTCAGACAAAACAAAACAAAGAAATGTGACTTCTGTTCACCCCTGCCCTATTTCTTCCTGGAACACTCAATATATTTTTGTTTACTGAATGCATACAGTAAATAAATGACTGAAAGAATGATTAAACGCGTGAGCGCTGATTAATTAAAACACCAAGTAAAAATGCTGGGTAGCAGCAGATCCCTTCCTGGCTTGTGATTTAAAGAGGTCTCTGGTAGATTGGGTTATTTGTTGCAGTTCTTCGCCACTCCTTGTATTCATGCCCACTGCCTGCAACTTTGCACCAACTCCACTAGAGGCGAAATGGACTTCCTTGTCCCTTGACTTTGGCTGGGTTATGTGATTTGTTTTGGCCAATGACATGTTAGCAGAAGAAAGGTGGAGGCATAAAATGTGCCCGATTGAACTTGCCCTTCTGCGCGTTTGTCATGGCTGTGAGAAGAACGTCCCCTGGTAGTCCCGGTAGCCAGGGAAAATAGAGGAATGTGAAGGCATGGACCCAGTGTGTAGCCTGGAGTCAAGCCTGCCAAGCCCAGCCTAGATCTGCTTCCCCAAACACACATGAGTGAGAGTAAATGATTGTTGTTTTAAGCCACTGAGTTTTGGGTTGGGATGGTTTGTGGCACAGCAATATTATGGCACTAACTCACTAATGGATCATGATAGAAAGCAATTGGAATAGGTACCTATGACATCAGAAGTCCATTTTCTCTAAGCCGGCTTATGGTTCTTCCTCTTCCGCGAGTTCCAGCTCTTCCATTCAGCTTTTCCCACCAAAGAAACCTCATCTAAGTTCATGTCTTTTGCAGGGACATGGATGAAGCTGGAAACCTTCATTCTCAGCAAACTAACACAGGAACAGAAAATCAAACACTGCATGTTCTCACTCATAAGTGGGAGTTGAACAATGAGAACACATGGACACAGGGAGGGGAACATCACACACCAGGGCCTGTCGGAGGGTAGGGGGAAGGGGAGGGAGAGCACTAGGAGAAATACCTAATGTAGATAGATGACGAGTTGATGGGTGCAGCAAACCACCATGGCACATGTATACCTATGTAACAAACCTGCACATTCTGCACATGTACTGCAGAATTTAAAGTATAACAAAAAAGAAAAAAAAGAAACCTCATCTATCCATCCCTCATCTCCCAAATATATTTGAGAGGATTGGGGTTGTATATTTTACTGTATTCCCCCACCAGTGAGTGATTTCTACAATGGGATAGTTTAATCACTGGGGTTCTGTATACACAGACATAAGATTCCGCCTGGAAGAAAGTGATTTGCACAAACACGCTGGTACTCAAAATATGTTTAGTGCTGTGTGCAAATGTTCATATGTATGCATTTGAAAAAAGTCATCAGAGGTTGGTTGACAGCATCCAGTGGTTCCAATCTTACAGGGCATTAACCCTTTTGAGTCTTTTGGAAATTTTTATTGTTTATTAAATGTTTTTAAAATTTATTAATTGAATAAAAAATATTTTCCACTTTAAAGTTAGGCTCTAACAAAAAGAAAGAAAAAATAATAAAACTTGGGTCACATAGGGAAAAGAGAAGATGACTAAACTATACACAAATTAACAACAATTGTTCTCAAACCAATCAAATTCACAAGAATATGAACCCCAAATATCTGAGGCAGGTCTCAGTCAATTTAGGAAGTTTATTTTGCCACAGTTGAGGACACATGCCCATGACAGCCTCAGGAGGTCCTGATGACATGTGCCCAAGGTGGTCAGGGCACAGCTTAGTTTTATACTTTTTAGGGAGACATGAGACATTAATCAATATATGTAAGATGTACATTGTAGGCCGGGCGCGGTGGCTCACGCCTGTAATCCCAGCACTTTAGGAGGCCAAGGCAGGCGGATCATGAGGTCAAGAGATCGAGACCATTGTGGGCGGAGGATTACCTAGGTGCCGAGGCAAGAGACTGAAGGTACAAACTGTTTCAGTATAATAAAGAAAATAGTTAGAATAAGAATAGTCATAATACAAATTAGAGATAGAGATGATCATGGACAATTATCAATCATTATTATAAACATTAATCATTAGCTTTTAATATTACTCTTTGTTGCATTACTAATATAACCTAGGAATAACCGGCGGGTATAGGGTCAGGTGCTGAAGGGACATTGTGAGAAGTGACCTAGGAGGCAAGAGGTGAGCCCTCTGTCACTCCCGCATAAGGGCCGCTTGAGGGCTCCTTGGTCGAGCGGTAACGCCAGTGTCTGGGAAGGCACCCGTTACTTAGCAGACCGCGAAAGGGAGTCTCCTTTTCTGGGGGAGTCAGGGAACACTCTGCTCCACCAGCTTCTTGTGGGAGGCTGGATATTATCCAGACCTGCCCGCAGTCATCCGGAGGCCTAAACCCCTCCCTGTGGTGCTGTGCTTCGGTGGTCACACTCCTTGTCCAATTTCATGCTCCTCCTGCACTCCTGGTTCCTCTTTGAACTTCATAGTAGATAGCAGTAGAAGAAATAGTGAAAGTCTTAAAGTCTTTGATCTTTCTTGTAAGTGCAGAGAAGAAAATGCTGACGTACACTGCCTTCTTTCTCTGCTTCGGCTACCTAAAAGGGAAGGGCCCCCTATCCTGTAATCACGTGACTTGCTTCACTTTGTCAATCACTTAGAAGGTTCACCCTCCTTACCCTGCCCACTTGTCTTGTATGCAATAAATATCGGCGTGCCCAGCCATTCGGGGCCACTACCGGTCTCCGCATCTTGATGGTAGTGGTCCCCCGAGCCCAGCTGTTTTCTCTTTATCTCTTTGTCTTGTGTCTTAATTTATTACAATCTCTCGTCTCCACACACGGGGAGAACACCTGCTAAGCACCGTAGGCTGGACCCTACAGACCATCCTGGCTAACACGGTGAAACCCCGTATCTACTAAAAAAATACAAAAACAATTAGCCAGGCATGGTGGCACGCACCTCTAGTCCCAGCTACTCAGGAGGCTGAGGCAGGAGAATCACTTGAACCTGGGAGGCAAAGGTTGTGGTGAGCCAAGATCGTGCCATGCACTCCAGCCTGGGTGACAGAGCAAGACTCTGTCTCAAAAAAAAAAAAAAAAAAAAAGTACATTGTAGCTTTTTATTTATTTATTTTTTTTTTTGAGACAGAATCTCGCTCTGTTATCTAGGCTGGAGTGCAGTGGCACAATCTCGGCTCACCTCAACCTCTGCCTTCCTGGTTCAAGCAATTCTCCTGTCTCAGCCTCCTGAGTAGCTGGGACTACAGGTGCAAGCCATCACACCCGGCTAATTTTTATGTTGTTAGTAGAGACTGGGTTTTGCCATGTTGGCCAAGCCGGTCTCAAACTCCTGATCTCAGATGATCCACCCACCTCAGCCTCCCAAAGTGCTGGGATTATAGGCATGAGCCACCCTACCCAACCCATTGTAGCTTTTTAAAATCTTAGTAACTATCTGGTTTTTGGTTTTTTTTTTTTTTTGAAGACAGAGTCTCACTCTGTCACCAGGTTGGAGTGCAGTGGCATGATCTCGGCTCACTGCAGCCTCTGACTCCCGAGTTCAAGTGATTCTCCTGTCTCAGCCTCCCGAGTAGCTGAGACTATAGGCGTGCACCACCACATCCAGCTAATTTTTGTATTTTTTAGTAGAGACAGTGTTTCACCATGTTGGCCAGAATGGTCTCGATCTCCTGACCTCATGACCTGCCCACCTCGGCCTCCCAAAGTGCTGGGATTACAAGTGTGAGCCACCACACCCGGCCAGTAGCTATCTTTTTAAGGAATAGCGTGGGAGGCAGGTTTACCCTAAGCAGTTCCCAGCTTGATTTTTCCCTTTGGCTTAGTAATATTGGGGTCCCAAGATTTATTTTCCTTTCACAAGAATAATGCTTGTCCTTTTCCTTCCATTTTTCTGAATGTTCTTTTCACTTCCTTATAAATCCCATGGATGCCTCTCAGCTGACGACAGCAGCAGCCCTTTTGTTTTTAGACCTAATTCCTTTTCCCCAGGAATGAGTCACTTCTCCAGCAGGTCAGCTTCTCCAGTTGCACTCTATCTTCCTTCCACAGGGGCTCTTATGCAGAAGACGGCATATGTGAACGCTGTAGCTCTCCTTGCAGAACATGTGAAGGAAATGCCACCAACTGCCATTCTTGTGAAGGAGGCCTCGTCCTGCACCACGGAGTGTGCCAGGAAAACTGCCCCGAGAGGCACGTGGCTGTGGAGGGGGTATGCAAGCATTGCCCAGAGATGTGTCAGGACTGCATCCATGAGAAAACATGCAAAGGTACCTAGGAGCTTCCCACAGGAGAGCAAGGCTCTGCTGAGCCACCACGTGGGGGCCGATTATCTGAGGGTGGATGGCAAAGAGCTGTGGGAACCAGTCTCCCTACCATTCCTGAAAGGTATGTCTCTGTGCCTGTCATCAGAGAAACTGAGGGTGAGATACACCCTTTTCATTATGGATGCTGCAAGTTAAGACAAGCGAGAGCCCCTTTTTGGATGATTTCTTACACACACCCCCATATGTACACACACAGCAGATGTGCAAGTGCTATCCTAGGTGCTAGAGGTACAGAGAAGAACCCAATGTTCTCATCTTTTTTTTTTTTCCTTGAGATGGAGTTTCACTCTTGTTGCCCAGGCTGGAGTGCAATGGCTCAATCTCAGCTCACTGCAACTTCTGCCTCCCATGTTTAAGTGATTCTCCTGCCTCAGCCTCCAGAGTAGCTGGGATTACAGGCACGCTCCACCACGCCCGGCTAATTTTAACATTTTTAGTAGAGACGAGGTTTCTCCATGTTGGTCAGGCTGGTCTCAAACTCCTGACCTCAGGTGATCCACCGTCGTCAGCCTCCCAAAGTGCTGGGATTACAAGCGTGAGGCACCACGCCCAGCTGTTCCCATCTTTTGGAACACAAAATCTTACAGACTGATAGTAAGCCACAAAACACAGAGGTAGCTAGAAAACTGCAGTTGTTAAAAAGGATAAGAAAGAAAAGTTCGGGCAACTATGACTGAGATGACCACTCTGGCTGTGAACAAATTTTGTTGTTTTTTTCCCTCAGGAATTATCTCCCCCAAAAAGCTGTTCAATTTTCTCTCCAGAATAAGACAGACTCATTTAACTGGTGCTGTCCTATCCAAAGTATTCTCTTGGTGTGACCTCAAGTGTTTCCCAGGATTCCCCCCAAAGTAAGAAAATGAACACAAAAAAAATAAACCCGCAATGTATTCTTCACACTGATCAATCCTGTATTCATTGTTGTACCTGATCAGTGAATGAAAAGTTAACTAATCCAACCATTCCTAAACTGCTTTCCGTGTTGAAAACAGTGTGAGGTTCTCAATACAATTTTTTAAATCTGTTAATGCTCTTTGGGTTTTTCAAACAATACCACCAGCCTCTCAGCCATCCCTGTCTTTTGCAGCATTGCAAATTTTTGCACTGCACCTCCAAAGGGCAGACCATTTCATTGTGTAAGTCCAGCACCATCTAATACAGTCATCATGTGTGGCCTCCTTGTCCCAAGGCAGGGCTTGTTAGACATCAAGTCTATGCCCTGGCAGGGTGGGGAAAGGGCAAGCATACTCTCAGGTCAAATCAACCAAAGTGCTGAGGGAGGAGCTAGCCCACTGCAGACAATGAATTCCTTTCTCCTACCCCCGGGGATAACTTGCTGCTTCCTCCTTTTCCCAGAGTGCATGCCTGAGTTCTTCCTGCACGATGATATGTGCCACCAGTCCTGTCCCCGTGGCTTCTATGCAGACTCGCACCACTGTGTCCTCTGCCATAAGGACTGTCTGGAGTGCAGTGGCCCCAAAGCTGACGACTGCGAGCTCTGTCTTGAGAGTTCCTGGGTCCTCTATGATGGACTGTGCTTGGAGGAGTGTCCGGCAGGAACCTATTATGAAAAGGAGACTAAGGAGTGCAGAGGTAAAGACTTCTGGGATTCAAAATAGGCTCCGGGCTTTGCACAGTTCCAGCCCCAGCCCCAGCGCCAGAGCTGTCATCTCAATCTTTTTTTTTTTGTTGTGTTGTGTTTTTGTTTTGGGACAAGGTCTCCCTCTATTGCCCAGGCTCAAGTTCAGTAGCACGAACATGGCTCACTGAAGCCTCCGCCTCCTGGGCTCAAGTGATCCTCCCACCTCAGCCTCCAGAGTTGCTGGGAACATAGAGATGAGGTCTCAGAATGTTACCTAGGCTGGTCTTGAACTCCTGGCTTCAAGCAATCCTCTGCCTTGGGCTCCCAAAGTGCTGGGATTACAGGTGTGAGTCACCATGACCAGTCTGTCTCATCCTTTACCATCTCACTCAAGGAGGCATATTTTGAACCGGTTGTAAATAATTTTTAAATGAATCGCTCATAAGCTTTGTACAGGTAACTTTTATTAGTGACAAATCACGTGGACCTTCCTCACAACAGTGGTTATGAACTGCTGGTCAAAAGAAGTTATCATATAAAGATTTACAGCAGAGAGGAGGAGCCTTCAAAAGCTACCTGAGACTTTTCTTGAAATGTTAAGCCATTAAAAGTTTATAACACAAGCAAATTGTGCCACCATAAGGGACTTTCTTGGTGCCTCTTGTCTCCCTTCATGGGTGATTTTTTTTTTTTTTTTTTTTTGAGACAGAGTCTCACTCTGTTGGCTAGAGTGCGGTGGCACGATCTTGGCTTACTACAACCTCTGCCTCCTGGGTTCAAGCAATTTGCCTGCCTCAGGCTCCTGAGTAACTGGGACTACAGGCGTGTGCCACCACACCTGGCTAATTTTTCTATTTTTAGTAGAGAGGGGGTTTCACCATGTTGACCAGGCTGGTCTTGAACTCCTGACCTCAAGTGATCCACCTGCCTCGCCCTTGCAAAGTGCTGGGATAACAAGCGTGAGCCATGGCGCTCGGTCCATATTTTGTTGTTGTTGTTCTTGAGATGGAGTCTCACTCTGTTGCCCAGGTTGGAGTGCAGTGGCATGATCTCAGCTCATCGCAGCCGCCACCTCCTGGGTTCAAGTGGTTCTCCTGCCTCAGCCTCCTGAGTAGCTGGGATTATAGGCGGCTGCCACCACACCTAGCTAATTTTTGTATTTTTAGTAGAGACAGGGTTTCACCATGTTGGCCAGGCTGGTCCTGAATGCCTGATCTCAAGTGATCCGCCCACCCCGACCTCCCAAAGTGCTGGGATTACAGGTGTGAGCCACCGCGCCCAGCCTCCCTTCATGGTTTGCTCCCTGGAAGCTCCCCACCTTCCTCTTCATATCCTTCAATTCCTGCTCCAAGGTCCCCATTTCCACTCCCACTCAGTCCCTGCATGTTCAAGAAAGTATCTGCTATTATTTATACCTCCTTATGTTTTAACTCGGCATGAATCATTTGCCTCTTATTCATTATCAAGGAACAGAAAAATAAAATAAGTTATGCACTCTAGAATTCTCTAGCAAGTGAGAGAAATGTTGTGGGGCGGGGGCTTTTCTAGAGCCCAGGATTCACTCCGATGAGGCAGCCTGAGGTCCTTCACCCCCACATGTCGCCCCCAAGCAAACACGACAAGATAGATGTCCAGAGGCAATTCCCCTAACAACCGCGAGAGCCTGAGAGTGACCTTCCACTGAGAAACCCTGGGACACCCACACCCTAGGACATACTGAGGGGAAGGTTTTTAGTAGGACATGAAGATGTGTCTCGGTCCTGAAGGCTTTCTGCTCCAGCCTTGTGCTGTGGATATGCCTTTTTGTGTGTTTTATATAAAGCACTATTTAGTGTTAATGTCCTACCTGCCCATATGTGAAAAAGCGTGGATGTCAAGGCTGTGTCCGCATGCAGAAGAGGCGGGTGTTCGTGTGGGAGGCAGGCTGTGGAGCTGGGAATGGCGTCTGGGAGGTGAGAGACTCAGCAGCAGGCCTCCAGCGCCATCTTGCCTCCGCGAGGGCAGGAACTGAGGTTCAACTTCTGGCCTTTCTCTGGTGTTGAAAAATGAAAGTAATTTACCATACAGAGAGCTTTACAGGTCTCAGAGTATGTTTTCTTAATTTATCTGATTTAATTATCTCCTTGAGAAAGGCCCCTGGTTGCCCATTAGAATCACCTGGGCAGCTCTTAAAACCACAGATGCCTGCACCCAACATTCTAATTCCTTCTCCCACCACCAGTAATTCTGATGCTTAGTGTGGGTTGAGAGCCATTGAGGTAAATGGCAATTTTCTGCATTTTTCTGAGAAGGAAACAGATGCTTTGAGAAGTTAAGCACTTGCTCAATGTGACCCCACTAGTGAGGACAGAGTTGGAAACTCACTTGAGGTGTCTCCCTACAATGACGTTGCACTTTCTTTCTTTTTTTTTTTTTTTTTGAGACGGAGTTTTGCTCTAGTTGCTGCCGGGCTGGAGTGCAATGGCGCGATCTGGACTCACCACAACCTCCGCCTCCCTGGTTCAAGAGATTCTCCTGCTTCAGCTTCCCGAGTGACTGGGATTACAGGCATGTGCCACCACACCCAGCTAATTTTGTATTTTTAGTAGAGACGGAGTTTCTCCATATTGGTCAGGGTGGTCTCGAACTCCTGACCTTAGGTGATCTGCCCGTCTCTGCCTCCCAAAGTGCTGGGATTACAGGCGTGAGCCACCATGCCCGGCCGCCATTGCACTTTCTACCAGACCAAAGGGAGGGGAAGGAATGTGGTATTGGAAGAAACAGTGACAACCTGACTTTCCAGAGAGATAATACAAAGAACCTGATCTGAAAATTAAGATTTGGGGAAGTGTAGAGAAGCATTTAGAATGGAGCAATCTCAGCCAGACACGGTGGCTCACATCTGTAATCTCAACAACACTTTGGGAGGCCAAGGTGGGAGGATCTCTTGAGTCCAGGAATTTGAGACCAGCCTGGGCAACATAGCAAGACCCTATTTCTAAAACAAAAATAATTATACAAAAATTAGCCAGATGTAGTGGTGTGTGCCTGTAGTCCCAGCTACTCAAGAGGCTGAGATGGGGGGATCACTTTAGCCTGGGAGGTCAATGTTTCAGTGAGCCATGATCACACCACTGCACTCTAGCCTGGGTGACAGAGCAAGAACCTATAGCAAAAAAAAGAAAAAAAAAATCTGTAAGCAGGATCTTCTCTAAGAAACACAAGGACTTTGGATCCATTCCAATCACCCAGATTATCCTGTAATAGATAGTACAGACACCTCTAAAAGTCCCATACCTTTCCTGAAGCACTGGAGCAGAAGCAGCAAGGCAGTTGCTAAGGTCCTGGGCTCAACTCCTGATACTACTTAGCGTAAGTGACTTAGCATCTCCAGCCTCAATTTCCTGATTTAGATAAAATGAGAGGATAATATAAACAATAATAATACCATGCATGTATCCACCCAGGGAATGCTTACAGGGGGGCCTGCTATGTGCCGTGTGCTCTTTCAGGTCTGGGGAACAGCAGGGAGTGAGACAGAGTCCCTGCCCTCATGGAGCTCACATTCTATTAGGGAAGACAGGTACTAACGACCATAAGCCAAGAGCAAAAATAAGGCAGAGGGGCAGGACAGGGAGATAGGCAGGATGGAGATAAAACTTGAGAGATGTCTTAGATTTCATTGAGAAAGGCAGGAAGCAAACCATGCATGCCTCTGGGAGAAGAGAATTGCAGGCAGACAGAATGGCAACTACTAAATCCCAGAGATGGTCGGCCTGGTGCAGTGGCTCATGCCTATAATCCCAGCCCTTTGGGAGGCCAAGGCAGGAAAATCACTTGAGGCCAGGAGTTCAAGACCAGCCTGGGCAGCAAAGTGAAGGCCCATCTCTATTTTTTTTTTTTTTTTCCTGAGACAGGGTCTCACTCTGTTACCCAGGCTGGAGTGCAGTGGCACAATCACAGCTCACTGCAGCCTTGACCTCCTGGGCTCAGGAGATCCTTCCACCTTAGCCTCCTGAGTAGCTGGGACTACAGGCACCCGCCACCATGCCCAGCTAATTTTTGTGTTTTTTCTAGAGACAGTGTCTTGCCATGTTGCTCAGGCTGGTCTCGAACTCCTGGGCTCAAGCAATCCATCCACCTTGGCCTCCCAAAGTGCTAGGATTACAGGCGTAAGCCACTGCACCCAGCCCCCGTCTCTAGTTAAATACAGAAAAAGAAAACCTAGAGGTGGAAGATAATTGTTATTTTCTTTTTTTAACAAATACTTATCGATTCCTATTACATGCCAGGCCCTCTCATAGGCACTATGTATTCAAAAATAAATGCAAAAGGGACCTTTATTTGTCAACAGACAATTAAATACATTCCAACAATTGCTGTATTCGTGATAAGCTCAAGGTACTCCGGAGGTGAGTGGAGGACCATAACAGTAGGTGTTATGACGGTGGAAAATTCGGTGCCATTACAGAATGGCTTGTTATTATTTTGTTGCAGTTTGGGTAATTATAGTGAGCCTTACTAATATTTCTGAGATGGCTGTTGCAGGAAAGCCCTCTCTGGATACAACAGAGAAAATAAAATAATAATTTTCTCTCATTTTGCAAAAGAATGGTCCACCCCAGAGCTCAAGGGCTGTACTCAACTCATGGCCCCACACCATTGGCCCAGAGCTCTGGAAATCTCTGGAAGAAATGTGAAAGGAATGTGAAGACCCTTTCCCAGGGGAAGCCATTCCCACGAGGGCCACCCTGGCCCTCGCTCACTCTGTCTGCTGCCCCTCCACGCCCACAGATTGCCACAAGTCCTGCTTGACCTGCTCATCGTCTGGGACCTGCACCGCCTGTCAGAAAGGCCTGATCATGAACCCTCGTGGGAGCTGCATGGCCAACAAGAAATGCGCACCCTCCGAGTACTGGGATGAGGATGCTCCCGGGTGCAAGCCCTGCCATGTTAAGTGCTTCCACTGCATGGGGCCGGCGGAGGACCAGTGTCAAACATGCCCCAGGAACAGCCTTCTTCTCAGTGAGTTACTTCTCCGAGGACAGCTTTGTGTTTCCATCTCTCTGGGAAACTGCCTTGCACACTGCCTTGTCCAGTAGATACTGGCTTCTTTCTTTTTGATTTTTTGCTTTGTTTTTGGGAAATGTTTAAACCTGCAGAAAAGATGCAAGAGTAAGAACTGTACAAAGAACAGCGCACGCATGTGCTTCATCCAGTTCGCAAATTGCTCATCTTCTACACCATTTGCTTTATCATTTGCTCGTGGGCTCTCTCCCCCCTTCTCACTCATTCTGTCTCTCTCTATCACTTTCTCTCACTCTCGCAATGTATACATGTACATCATTCCCAATACATATTTTTCGAAGCCATTTGAAGGCATACATCATGGCCCCTTTCCCATAAATATTTTAGTGCCTATTTCCTCAGATTAGTGATATTTTCTTACATAACCGCAGGATAGTTATCAACTCTAATAAATTGTACATTCATACAATACTTTAATATACTATCCATATTACAATTTTCTCAGTGCCCCTTTAGGATTCAGGCTAGAGTCAGTTGTTTCATTTAGCTTCCATGTCCCTTTTTTGTTTGTTTGTTGGGAAGGAGTCTCACTCAGTTGCTCAGAGTGGAGTGCAGTGGTATGATCTCGGCTCACTGCAACCTCTGACTCCTGGGTTCAAGCAATTGTCATGCCTCAGTCTTCTGAGTAGCTGGGATTACAGGTGGGCACCATCGCTCCTGGCTAATTTTTTTTTTTTTTTTTTTTTTTTGTATTTTTGGTAGAGATGGGGTTTCACCATGTTGGCCAGGCTGGTCTTGAACTCCTGGCCTCAAGCAGTCTGCCCTCCTCAGCCTCCCAAAGTGCTGGGATTACAGGTGTGAGCCACTTCCCCCAGCCACTTTTTTGTTTGTTTGTTTTTTGTTTTAAGAGACAAGTTGGCCAGGCGCAGTACCCAGGCTGTTGGAGTGCAGTGGCACGATCATGGTTCACTGCAGCCTTGAACTCCTGGGCTCAAGAGATCCTCCTGCCTCAGCCTCCCAAGTAGATGGGATGGGATTACAGGCATGAACCACCATGCCTGGCCCTTCCATGTCATGTCCAGCCATTTTTTTTTCTTTTTAGAGACAAGGGTCTCACTGTGTTCCCCAGGCTGGTCTTGAATTCCTGGGCTCTAGCTATTCTCCTGCCTCAGTCTCCCAAAGTGCTGGGATTACAAGCATGAACCACTATGCCAGGCCCTTCCATGTCCCTTTAGCCTCCTTTAATATGAAATGTTTCCACACACTTTCTTTTTCTTTCACAATATCAATGCTTTAGAAAAATACAGTCTTGGCTGGGCACGGTGGCTCACACCTGTAATCCCAGCACTTTGGGAGGCCGAGGCGGGCAGATCATGAGGTCAGGAGTTCAAGACCAGCCTGACCAACATGATGAAATCCCATCTCTACTAAAAATACAAAAATTAGCCAGGTGTGGTGGTGGGCACCTGTAGTCCCAGCTACTCGGGAGGCTGAGGCAGGGGAATCGCTTGAACCCAGGAGACAGAGGTTGCAGTGATCCGAGATCACACCACTACACTCCAGCCTAGGCAACAGAGCAAGACTCTATCTCAGAAAAAAAAGAAAAGAAAGGAAAAATACAGTCTTCATTTTTCCTTTCGGGTGACTGTGAAGTTGCCCGTGATCAGTTGCAGAGTGTGCATGCTTGGCCAGCATACTTCAGAAGTGATGTCTATCCTCCGAGAGTCACACCTGGAGGAACATGATCTCCACATGCCTCTCCTCGATGATATTAATGTTGATCACCTGGCCAAGATGTTCAGTTTCTCTACTGCATAATTACTATTTATTCCCTTGTAACTAATAAGTAGCCTGTGGGGTTACACTTTAAGAACATGTAGATATTCAGCTCCTCGTCAAAATTTCCCCTCCATTTAGCATGGTTGATTAAGAAATCCCTCTTGAGCAAAATGTGGCACAGGTTAAGGTTGGCCATGTCCCACAGATCAGAGTTGAAGGTTATTGCTAATATGAAACAATGTCCTCAGGTTCCCAGGGATACTGTGACTAGGCTTAAAACAAGCATGGGAGAAAGATAATGAAACAAAACTTAACTAAATAAGAAGTCATAGGAGACAGAAGACAGAGATGAATATGGTGAAGACCAAGAAGTATGAGCACTTTTCTCCCCCACCAGGAGAGTAGACCTGAGAAGCGTGAAACTCCAAATAGACATGTGTGGTAGGCTGGGCGCAGTGGCTCATGCCTGTAATCCCAGCACTTTGGGAGGTCGAGGCAGGAGGATTGCTTGAGCCCAGGAGTTCAAGGCCAGTCTAGGCAACATAGTGAGACTTCATCTCTACAAAAAATGGAAAAAAATTAAAATTTTAAATTTAAAAATTTTGAACATTAAAAAAAAAATGTTTTAAAGACGTGTGGCAAGCTTTTCCTCTTCATATTGAGCGAGGACACCATCCCCCTGCTAAGACACAGGGAGACCTATTCTCAATACCATTCCTGATCACTTCACAATAGAAAACACTCAAAGAGACCAGTCTTCTCTATCCATCTACCTTAGCTCCTGGTCCACATATCTCTGTGACTCTCCTTCCCAGCAGCTGCTGCTTCATAAAAGCATTCCCTCCAGCCACGTCTCCCATGTAATCCCACCCCATGGGACCTTCTTTTCTACTTACATCCAATCTAGAGTGCCACCAGTAATCATCTCAGATGCCTTCATACAGAGAAGACAGCTTGCCTCCACAAAGTGGTCTTCCCCTCATCCGAGGCTGCAGATTAGACTAGAATTGAGGCTTCAGTGCTGGTATAGGACACAGAGCTGTAGTCCCCCTGGGAAATGGGTGCAGATTTGCTCAGCCTGGTATCCTCACATTCTCTCTACCGTGTCCCACCACACCACCAGGGTCAGGCTATTTATAAATTAGATACTTTTTTTGGACGTTGTGGTAGACTGAATAATGGCCCCCCTGAAGATGTCACATCCTGATCCCCAGATCCTGTAAGTGTATTACTCTACTTGGTAAAGGACTTTGGGGCTGTGATTTAGTTGAGGATCTCGGCATAGAGAGATTTTCCTGCATTATCCACGTAGACCCAATGCCATCACAAGGGTCTGATAAGAGAGATGCCGGGGGTGGGCCAGGCGTGTTGGCTCACGCCTGTAATCCCAGCACTTTGGGAGGCCGAGGTGGGCGGATCACAAGGTCAGGAGATCGAGACCATCCTGGCTAAAACGGTGAAACCCCGTCTCTACTAGAAATACAAAAAATTATCCGGGTGTGGTGGCAGGCGCCTGTAGTCCCAGCTACTCGGGAGGCTTAGGCAGGAGAATGGTGTGAACCCAGAAGGTGGAGCTTGCAGTGAGCCAAGATTGCGCCACTGCACTCCAGCCTGGGCGACAGAGCGAGACTCCATCTCAAAAAAAAAAGAGAGAGATGCCAGGGGATCAGAGTCAGTAATAGAAGGTGATGTGATCAGAAGCAGAGGGACAGAGAGAAGCTACTGCACTGCTGCCTTTGAAGACAGAGGAAGGGGCCATGAGCCAAGGCATGCAGGTGGACTCTAGCAAGTGGAAAAGGAAAGGAAACAGATTTCCCTCCTAGAGCCTCTAAAAGGAACAGAGCCCTGTGGATCTATTTTGGACTTCTGACCTCCAGAACAGTAAGATAATAAATTGTTGTTTCAAGGCCCCAAGTTGGGGATACTTCATAGGAACAGCAATAAGAGACTAATACAGTGGTGTTTTTCCTTCAGGAAGCTGGGGCTTCCCCCTAGTTAACCAGATACATGAGCTGGACAATGAGCCATTGCCAACATCCACAGGCGCCGGACTGTAGTTTCTGTTCTACCCACCACAGCTAATCCACTGAGAGATTTGGGTGGGACACAGATGAGATTTGGATCTCTGATGAGATGAGATGGGATCACTGATGAGATTTGGGTGGGACACAGAGCCAAACCATATCACTGACTTCTGTTTTCCTTGTATTCCTCATGGTCTTAGGGCAATTCTGTTTCTTGGACACTAATCTTATTTCCCAAACATATCCATCAGCTCACAGGATCATCCCATTCCTCCTGCAGCCCTCTCCTCCCTCCCGCCATGGTACACAAGAGGGAAAATACAGGGGAGACATGTGTCATGCTCGATGTCCAAATAGACATTTTTTCCCCCATGACAGACACAACCTGTGTGAAGGACTGCCCAGAGGGCTATTATGCCGATGAGGACAGCAACCGGTGTGCCCACTGCCACAGCTCTTGCAGGACATGTGAAGGGAGACACAGCAAGCAGTGCCACTCCTGCCGACCGGGCTGGTTCCAGCTAGGAAAAGAGTGCCTGCTCCAGTGCAGGGAAGGGTAAGTGCTCGATACATTTTCCCCCATGTAATTTCACAGCCACACCAGATATCAACCCATTTTACAAATGAGGAAACTAAGATTCAGAGCACTTATAAAACCAGGTTGAAGTCTCAGTGCTAGTTAGGAGCAAAGATGAACCAATTCACAGTAACAGAAGAGAAACAGGAGAGGCAGAGTGA
This sequence comes from Pan paniscus, assembly GCF_029289425.2. NCBI lineage: Eukaryota > Metazoa > Chordata > Mammalia > Primates > Hominidae > Pan > Pan paniscus. The sequence goes on from NC_073260.2 coordinate 75,498,803, forward strand.
CAGGGTGAGTTAACACAAAGGGTCAGATTGTCAAGCTGGACTCACCTGAGCAACTGATCTTCCTCAACGACAGTCCTTACTGATAATTCAAAGCATATTGGCAGCTGGGCACTGTGGCTCATGCCTGTAATCCCAACTACGTGGGAGGTTGAGGCTGGAGGATCACTTAAGGCAGGAGTTTGAACCAGTATGGGCAACATAGTGAGACCCCATCTGTAAAATATTAAAATAAGATTAGCTGGGCATGGTGCATCAGGCTATAGTCCCAGCTTCTATGGAAGCTGAGGCAGGGGATGATCACTTGAACCCAGGAGTTGGAGGCTGCAGTAAGCTATGATTGCACCACTGCACTCCAGCCTCGGTGACAGAGCAAGACCTTGTTTCTAAAAATTAAAACAATTTGGCAAAGGGTCTCAGCAATCACAAGGCAGAAGCAAAGCATCCTTTCCTCAGAGAAGCCCAAGATCATTAATGGAGGTTCTTTTTCTTCAGCTTCAGGACTTGTTCTGATTCAGATTTAAAATTCAGGGTCTCACATTCTCCCAACCTGCTTATGTGAGGAGAGCAGTGAGTGTGGAACATTGATTTACAAAGGAAATAGTTCCATTAACATCTCCATTTATTCCCCATTAATTCCCCAACCTGTCATGTCCCCTATAAATCCACAAATTACAGGTTTTGTTATCATAAACAACCTAGACACACACACTTGATGTATCCTTCTAAAAGCATTTCATGGATAAGGACTCTATTATTTTTCTGCTAGGAAGAACCGTTAGTGTTATCAGAAGGTCTGATTGCCAGCATATCCTTTTTTTCCCCCGGGCATTCCCAGTAAAGAGTAAAAGATTGATGATAAGCCTGTTGCTGACTCTTTCTACCCAATCAATAACCTAGAGCACTGGGAGTCTCCAGACCCAAATCAAGGGCTGTAACGTTAGACCTTCCTCAAATGCTTTCACCCAAATTGACACATCTCTTCGGTCCTATAGCAGCTACTGCTTGTTTCATTCATTTTAGTGCTATATGCTGCCTTGCATTTTGATTTATCTCATTCATTCACTTATTTATTTAACACATTTCATGATGAGTACTTTGTATGTATAAATAAGATGAGTAAAAGAAAGACTGACTGTGTTTGTTTTCACGCGGCTGATAAAGACATACCCAAAGACTGGGCAATTTACAAACTAAACAGGTTTAATTCGACTTACAGTTCCATGTGGATGGGGAGGCCTCACAATCATGGCAGAAGGCAAGTAGGAGCAAGTCACATCTTATGTGGATAGCGGCAGGCAAAAAGAGAGAATGAGAGCCAGGTGAAACGAGTTTCTCCTTATCAAATCGTCCTATCTTGTAAGACTTATTCACAACCGCAAGAACAGCATGGGGGAAACTGCCCCTACAATCCAACCATCTCCCACAGGGTCCCTCCCACAGCACATGGGAATTATGGGAGTACAATTCAAGATGAGATTTGGGTGAGACACAGAGCCAAACCATATCACTGACTTTAAGAGTTTATTCTTATTTTTATATGCCTCTTCCCAAGAAAATTATAAACTCATGGAAGAAAAACACCTCTTACGTCTTACATTTGCTTCTACAACACTCAGCACAGAGCCACACGTTGGCAGCTCTTGAAAAACACCAGCCAGGCTGGGCAGGGTGGCTCACACCTATAATCCCAGCACTTTGGGAGGCTGAGGTGGGTGGGAGGCGAGGTTAGGAGTTTGAGACGAGCCTGGCCAACAGGGTGAAACCCCGTCTCTACTAAAAATACAAAAACTAGCCAGGCATGGTGGCACGTGCCTGTCATCCCAGCTACTTGGGAGGCTGAGGGAGGAGAATTGCTTGAACCCAGGAGGCCAAGGTTGCAGTGAGCCAAGATCACACCACTGCACTCCAACCTGGAGCAAGACTCTGTCTCAGAAAAAAAGAAAAACACCAGTCATATAGATCAAGGAAGAAAGGGCCCTGCCAGACAAGAACAGAGATGGATGGCCAGGTGTGCTGGCTCATGCCTGTAATTCCAGCACTTTCAAAGGCTGAGGCGGGCAGATCACTTGAGGCCGGGAGTTCAAGACCAGCCTTGCCAACATGGTGAGACCCTGTCTCTATTAACAATACAAAAATTAGCAGGGTGTGCAGGCAGGCACCTGTGATCCCAGCTACTGGGGAATCTGTGGCATGAGAATTGCTTGAACCTTGGAGGCGAAGGTTTCAGTGAGCCAAGATTGCACCACTGCACTCCAGCCTGGGCAACAGAACAAGGCTCTGTCTTAAAAAAAAAAAAAAAAAAAAAAACAGGGATGAAGCTACCTGGCTTAGCCCTTCTGCATCACCCTAGTAAGTGTCTGAAAAGATCTGGATCCCATCTTCCTCAAATCAAGTCAGTAAATACTCTCAAACACAAAAAGGGTGCTTGATCATCCTGTGATCTAAGTAGAATGCAGACCATGGAATTAAGAAGACAATTGTTCCACAGTGTGTAAAGCTCCCCAGGGCTGGTTGGGGGAGGCACAGGTTGCCATAGATCTCTTTAATAAAGAAGAAATGGAATATTCATGAGGTATAAGAGAACTCTTCCTTTAGTAAAATCAGTGTTCCACATGCTTGGCATAACCCTTGTATGTTAAATCTCTGCCTTGGAAAAGTAGGCATATACTTCTCTGCACCCTATCCCAACCCACATAATTATTTTGGTGTTTAACTCAGAGAAGTTTCTTTAAAGCCTAGGTTACTGCTTGTGCTTATGCTCTTCAAGGCTGGGAGGCTCAAAAGATGAGTCCTCAAATCAAGCAGTGGTGTTGTACTCTTTTAATCTGTTCCAATAAACTCTTCATTGTCTCTTTTAGCATTACTCCTTGATAATTTTAAAAACCTACTTAGAATTGATAAGCTTTCTTTCCCACAGTTCCTACTGATGCTTTTCATCTTTATAACAATCTATAATAAAAACAGTAGGTAAAAAAACTTTTGTATGCTGCTTAAGAGTTACAAAGTATTTCCACTCACGATATATCTTTACATTATGATTTGATTCTACAACAATCTCATGAGGTTACTGTTAGTCTCTCCATTTTACAGATGAAGAAACTGAGGCTTAGAGGGGTTAAGTGACTTGCCCAAAGTCACAGAGCTACTAATACATGGCAGAGCCAGGAGTAAAAATTCTATCTTCTGACTCTAATCCTGTGTATTCCCTCTGCTCTGTGTAGATTTCACTTTTCCCTGATGGTTTCTTTTCTTGAGTCTTATGTGGGCTTTGTCAACCATTCAGCTCATCATCGCCTTGTCTCTCAGATACCTCAGTCTTACAGATTGACACATAGTAGTCATTGTTCTTCACATAACTGCAAAAAGTGAAGGAAGTCTCAAGTTACCACAAGCTGGGCCGCTGAGGTTCAAGTGTGCTCACTCAGATCAGTGACAGGTGGCTAAATAGACCAAGGCTCAGCATGACCTAGGCATGGTGTGAGTTTTCAGCAAGTTCATGGAGCTGAATTAGTCTACAAAAAAAAGCCTATTGGGACCTGTAGTGTTGCACCAGAGAAAACAAAGATGAACCTTTAGGTTTCTAGGATAGGTTTAGTGGTGCTGATATCTAGAAATACAGAGATGAATCAGATGACCTTTAGAAGTTCATCCTTAGCAAGAATTTTGTTACCCTTTTTTATCTTGCTTACAAACCTTTGTTTACCTTCAATTAATGCACTATTTTGTTGTAGCGTTTAACAGTTAAGCTCAAATCATATTGTCTCATTTCACTAACTGACTTTAAGCAAGTTGTCTAAATTCTCTAAGCTTCAATGTTTGCTTCTGTAAAATAAGGATAATAATACCTAAATCATAAGATTTGCTATGAGGATAAACCATAAAATTTATAATTATCACTAATATACATTAATTATTTATAATGTGCCCATCATGGTCCCCACCCCTTTCTCAGTAATTACATGTTGAATTGTAGGTGCTAACATTAGTCCCATCTTATAGATGAGAAACCTGAGGCACAGAGATGTTGAGTGACTGGCCCAAGGTCACACAGCTTGTAAGTGGTATGACTGGGATTTAAAACTGTAGTCTTGTTCCAGAGGGCAAGTGCTAACTACCACACTCTAGTGTCTCATTTGTAGGTTCAATAAGGTGAAATAATGTTTATGAAGTCCCTGGAATACTATCAGGCATATTAGTAGAAACTTAATGAATAGTGGTTACAGTTATTATATTTAGCCTCCAAAAATCTTTTCAAACAAGGTTATATCTATTATGTAAACGTCAATATCACACTTGTCACCTCCTGTTTCAAAATTTGTTTTTTAATTGACAAATTAGAAGAATAATTCAGAGGTACATTTATTTATTTTATGTTATCTTTTATTTTATTTATGATAGTCTCACTCTGTCACCCAGGCTAGAGTGCAGTGGTGTGCTCTCAGCTCACTCTCCTGGGTTCAAACAATTCTCATGCCTCAGCCACCCAAGTAGCTGGGACTACACATCACATCTGGCTATTTTTGTTTGTTTGTTTGTACTCTTAGTAGAGATGAGTTTTCGCCATGTTGATTGACCAGGCTGGTCTTGAACTCCTGGCCTCAAGCCATCCTCTCATCTTGGCCTCCCAAAGTGCTGGGATTACAAGTGTGAGCCACTGTGCCTGGCCCGATGGATCTCTTTTTTTGAGACGGAGTCTCACATTATCGCCTAGGCTGGAGTGCAGTGGGATGATCTCGGCTCACTGCAACCTCCACCTCCCAGGTTCAAACAATTCTCCTGCCTCAGCCTCCCAAGTAGCTGAGATTACAGGCACATGCTACCACGTCTGGCTAATTTTTGTATTTTTAGTAGAGACAGGGTTTCACCATGTTGACCAGGCTGGTCTCAAACTTCTGACCTCAAGTGATCCACCCACCTTGGCCTCCCAAAGTGCTATAATTACAGGTGTGAGCCACTGCACCCGGCCTGGATGGATCTTTTAAATGTATCTCTGAATGGCCAGGCCAACATAGTGAGACACCCATCTCTATTTAAAAAAAAAAAAAAGATCCTTCCATTCTCTGATCCCAGCCATTAATCACAACTTAAAGCATGAACTTGGAGAGACACATGGTAGAAAAAGGCAATGGTAGCTAGCAACGATGGAGGTGCTACTAGGTGTGATAAGCACTAGGTCTTTTCATATGTGTTAGTTACCCAGTTTAATTTTCACAAATAGTAGGGGAGGGATTGGCCCAATTTACAGGTAAGAACACTGGGAATCATTGGATTCATTAGTGTTATTAGCAATGAATCTAATGAGTAAGGTAAAGAGGCTAAAGTCACTCAGCTTGTAAATGAAACCTGACCACCATGTTTTTCCACTGCATCCAATTTAGGAGCAAAGCTTACTATTCCATCTTTTCTTCTCCTTTGGTTTCAGATATTACGCAGACAACTCCACTGGCCGGTGTGAGAGGTGCAACAGGAGCTGCAAGGGGTGCCAGGGCCCACGGCCCACAGACTGCCTGTCTTGCGATAGATTTTTCTTTCTGCTCCGCTCCAAAGGAGAGTGTCATCGCTCCTGCCCAGACCATTACTATGTAGAGCAAAGCACACAGACCTGTGAGAGATGCCATCCGACTTGTGATCAATGCAAAGGTGAGAGTCTACCTGTCATTTTGCATGAGTGCGTAGAAAAATGAAAAGGTTTTCTTCCTTATTTGCCCCTTTCTCTCTTCTCACCACCTGGGAGGTTCCTCTTGCTTCCCTACCTCGTGTGTGATCCTCTCCAGCATCAGCGCCCTCTGTTCGCTCTTAACTTCCACATCTTCCCTCTAACCTGGGCTGCTCCTGCCCATCCCCCATCCTTCAAGGCCCAGAGACAGGCATCATCTCCTTGAGGAAGTATTGTTCGTTCACTCATCATTTTCCTACTCTACCTGATGAGTCTGTCTGGGGGAATTTGTTTATTTTCATTACTCCCACTATTCCCTGAGACTTCTGCCTCAAACTCTCCCAAGCTCCATGCCTCTTTTACAGAAATCTAGTTGTCTGTCCCAGAGATCCTTAAGGCTCACCATCTACCAAGGAGTCCAGGCTGATACTTTGAAGTTCTCCTTGACTCTTCTCCTTCCCCTGTTGCCTGCCCAACCCACCCACCTCCAACAAAGCTAAACTTCAAGATCTGTTGGTACTCTTTCCCAAATAGTTATCTAATGAGATCTTTTTCATTCTCACTACCCTCATCTTCCATTCTCAGTATCTAGTATCACACCTTTTGAAGCAGCCAGCAGGTCACCCCAACTCTCAATCTTGCCCCCACACCAGGTCATCTGGTATACTAATGCCAGAGTGATTGCCTTAAAATTCAAATTTCTCATTTTTCTCTACATCTTGCCATAAATATATGAGCACCATGAATGCTTCTCAATATTTAAGAATGAAATACTTCTATATTTTAATTGTTAAAACTTTCTAGAAAAATATTATTAGCTGGTAGGATACATACCTGTTCTTTTCAAAATTATCTTGGCTATTTTTAGTTCTTTTATATAAATATGTAACCAGTCAGGTTTAATTTTTTAAAAATCTTTCATTTTTAAAAAGTATTTGGATATTGAGTAGCATTGCATTGAATTTATTTTGGAGAAAACCCCATCTTTATGATACTGAGTTATCATATTTATGAATATGGTATAATGGTATATCTCTCCATTCTATGCATTTACTTATTACACTTCAATAAACTTTTAATAAGTGTTTATGTTTGTTTTGAGATGGAGTCTCACTCTGTTGCCCAGGCTGGAGTGCAGTGGCGCGATATTGGCTCACTGCAACCTCCGCCTCCCAGGATCAAGCGATTCTCCTGCCTCAGCCTCCTAAGTAGCTGGGATTACAGACGTGCACCACCACGCCTGGCTAATTTTTGTATTTTTAGTACAGGCAGGGTTTCACCATATTGATCAGGCTGGTCTCGAACTCCTGACCTCATGATCCGCCCGCCTCAACCTCCCAAAGTGCTGGGATTACATGTGTGAGCCACCGCACCCGGCCAATAAATGTTTTTATATTTAAAAGGCTATTAAGATTTTCCCAGCAGTCCCCTTAACTTATGTCTTAAGGACTTGTCTTCCATGTATTCTAGAAGCTAGAACTACCCAGAACCACTCAGCAGCCACCAAATATGCCATGCTCTTTCATTCCTCTGTTGACTCAATGGTCTAGGGAACTCTCAACTTAAAGATTCAGCTTGAGTATCATCTCATCTCCTCCATGAAGCTTTTGTTAGTCCTCCCAGGAGTATTCTTCCTCCTTAATTCTGTAATACACTGCTTTATCATGGAAATTTTACACTACATTTTAATTAAACAAGTCCATCCCTCCTACTAATTGTGAGCCCCTCAAGCAAAGGCAAGGATTATACTACATTCATTGTGGATCCCTTGTTTCTACTCTGGAGTGTAAAACATAAGTTTTCATTCAGTGTTTGTTCACTGAATGAATGACTGTATAGGTAACAAATTCCTAATGTCTTTTTGCAAATTAAAAAATGTTCAGCTATAAGATCTTCAAATAGCCAGGCGCGGTGGCTCACACCTGTAATCCCAGCACTTTGGGAGGCTGAGGTGGGCGGATCACCTGAGGTCAGGAGTTCGAGACCAGCCTGACCAACATGGTGAAACCCCATCTCTACTAAAATACTAAAATTAGCCAGGCGTAGTGGCGGGTGCCTGTAATCTCAACTACTTGGGAGGTTGAGGTGGGAGAATCGCTTGAAACCTGGAGGCAGAGGTTGCAGTGAGCCGAGATTGCGCCATTGCACTCCAGCCTGGCAACAGAACGAGACTGTCAAAAAAAAAAAAAAAAACTTCAAATATTGTTTCTCCACTCTCCCCTCCAATCTCGTTTTATGGAATTTCTATTAAATGCAATTTAGAGTTTATTGATCTTTCCTTTGTATCCTACCTACTCTTTTATATTTTGCCTCTTTGACTCTATGTGAGTTATACTAGGTTAATTCTTCAGCACTCCATTTCATTCCCTGACTTGTTTTAGACTGTGTTCAGTCTAAAATCCAACCCATCTATTTTTTTTGTTTTCAATTTAAGTGACTATATTTTTACTTTTGAGAGTTCTAATTGGCCAGGTGCAGTGGCTACTACCTGTAATCCCACCACTTTGGAAGGCTGAGGTGGGAGGATCACTAGAGCCCAGGAGTTCGAGACCAGCCTGGGCAACTTGGTGAAATCCTGTTTCTACAGAAAAAAAAAAAAAAAAAATACAAAAATTAGTCAGGCGTGGTGGCACACAACAGTAATCCCAGCTACTCAGGAGGCTGAGGTGGGAAGATCACTTGGGCAAGGGATGTCAAGACAGCAGTGAGCCATGATTGTGCCACTGCACTCCAGCCTGGGTGACAGAGTGAGACCATGCCTCAAAAACAAAAAAAAAGATTTCAAATTGTTTCTTCTTCTCATCCATTTTTATTTTAGATCTTTCTGTTTGTGTCTTATAATTTAACATATTTATGGATACTATGTCTTCATTTATTTATGAACATCTTAAACATACCAATTTTAAATACTTTGTCAAATGTTTCTATGAAATCAGTATTATCTGATTTAAATTCATGTTCTAATTATTGATCATGTTTGTCATCCTTTTTTTAAACTTTATTTTATAATTAATAGAGACGATGTCTTGCCATGTTGCCCAGGCTGATCTTGAACTCCTGGGCTCAAGCAATCCTCCCATCTTGGCCACCCAAAGTGCTGGGGTTACAGGCGTGAGCCACTGCACTGGCCTGTCATCTTTCTTAGCATTCATTTTATCTATATACTTTGGAATGCTGGTCTTAAGCTCACTGTAAATGAAATATTTTGGTTTTGGTTCTTTACTCCCTCTCTCTCTTATCTTTACTTCTCACAGTCTAGAAATTTTTCCATTAACTCTATCCCTGTCTTCAACCTGAAACTCAGTCCAGAACAAGATGTTCCAGTATTCCTGGAAGTGATATTGATGACAGCACAGATCCCATCAGCAATTCAATCAGCAGCTTAGGAGAGATCTTGTCAGGAGGTGATGTCTATGAAGGCAGAGTCCCAACATGACTCCTGATTTAAGCACTAAGCCTGGATTTTGGCGCTGGTCTTATGTAAAACACTTTTAGTTCCTATTTTGGTAGAAAAGGTGAGCTCACAGTCACCATTGCCTACTTCTAGTCCTGGAGCAGAGAAGGTGGATGGCTTGAACCTGACTACCATTTTGCATTTATATTTCCTTTATGTTCCAAAGAGATTTCATTTTCTTTGTAAGGCCATCTATCTTTATTTTGTTTTCCTCTCTTTATATTTATTCTATAATTTCATTATGTTTGAAGTAAATGGGATGTCAGAACCTGAGCTTATAAAATATTATTTTAATGCATATGTGTCACTAATGGATAATCAGATTCTTAGAAGAGGATTGTACCCTAAATTATTGCCCAGCCTCACTCTACTAATCCAAATGCCTGGTGGGATGGCAGGAGGGATACTTAAGACTTGTGGATGAAATAAGCAAAGGCCAATCTGTTAGAGCCTGCCTCTAATCCTCTTTTTTTTTCCCCTTCCAAAATGATTCATCTTGAGGCAATATGTTGATGATATAGAAACGCCAAGAATTAGGGAAAACAAGATGAGAAATCAGGTATTCCCCCACACTGGGAGAAGACCATCAGCACGTTTGCTGTCTAGCCACTGAGCTGAAATTCCTGAAAAGTATCTTGATGACATTATATTTTAAAATAACTTCTTCCCAAGTACATGTGAATATAGCCATCTCCAAGTTTAAGGTGGCTTCCAATATTACCTATGCCTTGGTGTCTCCAAATCTGCTTCTTTTCCCAAATGGTTTTCCTGAGCTCCGGTTCCATACATCCAGTTGCTGACTGAGTATCTCTGACTGGATGCTCAATAGACACCTCCAACTCCTCACCCCACTCCCAAACTACTTGTTCTGTGCTCCCTATCTGGATAAATGGCCCCACCATTCACCCAGTTGCCTGAGACAGTAACCTGGCCATTACCCTCTGCTCCTCCCCCTCTCTCAATCCCCACATTCAATTTGTTCCCAAATCCTGCCAAACCTACCCCTTAAATATCTCCTAATTCCATCTCCCCTCTCTTGGTATTCTAGTGTCACTGTCTTAGTTCAGACTCATCATTCATTGTCTGAATTGTTTACCAATTATTTATTTAATTGGTCTTCCTACCTTTAGCATTAGTCACCCTGTAATAAACCAGTCTTCCATATGCTCTTAGACTGATCTCTTTATACAACAAATATAATGATACATCTCCACTTAAAAAACAACTCTCTACTGACCTTAGGATAGAATTTTTTTTTTTTTTTGAGACAGAGCCTCGCTGTGTCACCTAGGCTGGCATGCAGTGGCATGATCTTGGCTCACTACAACCTCTGCTTCCTGGGTTCAAATGATTATCCTGAACCAGCCTCCCAAGTAACTGGGATTACAGGCACACACCACCGCACCTGGGTAATTTGTGTGTGTGTGTGTGTGTGTGTGTGTGTGTGTGTGTATTTTGAGTAGAGATGGGGTTTCACCATGTTGGCCAGGCTGATCTCGAACTCCTGACCTCAAGTGATCTGCCTGCCTCAGCCTCCCAAAGTGCTGGGATTACAGGTGTGAGCCACCAGGCCTAGCCAGGATAGAATTTTAATTTAGTATGTTTGCGTATGAGGCCCTTCAGCATAGAGCTCTTCTCATATTCACCCTCATCTCTTACCATCTCTTCTCCCATCCTCTAATCAGGGCATAATTAGTAACTATAAACCTGAGCCAACCTCACCCACTTTCCCTCTCTCTGGAATAGTTTCTCCAGCCTGCTTTGCGTGGCTACCTCTTTCTGATCCATTAGAGTCATCGCTTCCTCCAGAAAACCTCCCCAGACCCTTCATTCTATGTTCCCTTAGTACTCTGTGTCTTCATTCATCCATTTACTTAAGGCACAATGTTCTACAACTGTGAACAAGACAGCCAAGGTCCCCGCAGACCAGGCTAGTTTAATTTGTGTAATTGTACTTAGTGGTGTAGCAGCACTGTCCAGTAGAAATAAAATGTGATTGAAAATTTTTAGTAGTCATGTTTAAAAAAAAAAAAGTATAATTAATTTTAATCATACACTTCATTTATCCAAAATATTATCATTTGAACATGTAATCTACATAAAATTACTCAGATGTTTTACATGTGTTGTACTGTCTTTGAAAGTCCAATGTTTATTTTACATGTACAGCACAACTCAAGTTGCACTAGCCATATTTCAACTGCTCAGTGGCTACCTGTGGCTAGTGGCTGCTGTATTGGACACCACAGTAATAACCTAGAGCAATGGTTTCAAATGATATTTTAGCAGTGGCCACCTTCCTCAGGTAAAATCTGAGGCTGAATCCTATTAAGTAAACCAATCCAGGCAGAGCTGCTCAGGTGGGAGCAGAGGAGCCACCCCAGAACCCCATCTGATGCCTCTCCATGCTCCCCTCACCACCATTCCCAGGAAGCCCCTAAAGCAACTCCATAAAAACTCTACCATATCATGGTTCCCAGTCTGTGCCCATTCACAATTGACTCTAGCACATGAAAGAATTAGCCTTCCAAACAAACTGCATTAACTAATCATTAATCTGTTATCGCTTTTTCATTCCAGAGACATATATGGTTACCACTTAAAACTTCTAACTGGAATTAGATAACAGATGAGAAAATACACTGAATTGGGGGTGGGATGGGAGTGGTGGAAAGCTGATATTATCATTGGCCATATGGTGGTAAATACTGGCTATTTGGTTTTTTGAAAAGTTGAACTTACCTCTGTTACCATCATTACTGGATGTGTGGGACCTTTATTCCAACTAGGGTTGTCTGATAAAATACTGTATTTGATTTGCGAAATCTGACAACCCTAATTCCAGCCCACTAGTGTTGTGCAGTGGGCAGCGCAGTGCAGTGGGGGCACTTGGGTCCTAATTAACATTAGGCAATCATCATTAGGTAAGCTAATGTCTCTTACCGTCAACCAATCAAAACAGGACAACACCAGCCTTTGAAGATGATTGTGGGGATTAGAGAAATGATTCATGATATTGTAAGCACAGTTTGAAAAACAATACATTTTTTTCAACTTTTATTTTAGAATTGGGGGTATATGTGCAGGTTTGTTACAAAGGTATAGTGCATGATGCTGAAGTGTGGAGTATAAATAACTGTCACCCAAGTAGTGAGAGTAGTACCCAATAAGTAGTTTTTCAACCCTTACCCCACTCCTTCTCTCCCTGCTCTTGTATTTCCCAGTGTCTATTGTTCCCTTATTTTATTTTATTTTATTTCACTTTATTTTATTTTTGAAACAGAGTCTTACTCTGTTGCCCAGGCTACAGTTCTGTCACCCAGGCTAAAGTGCAGTGACGCAATCTTGGCTCACTGCAGTTTCTGCCTACCGGGTTCAAGTGATATTCATGCCTCAGCCTCTCAAGGAACTGAAACTAGAGGTGCATGCTACCACCCCTGGCTTATTTTCGTATTCTTTGTTTGTTTGTTTATTTGTTTTTTGAGACGGAGTCTCACTCTGTCGCCCAGGCTGGAGTGCAGTGGCGCAATCTTGGCTTACGGCAAGCTCTGCCTCCCGGGTTCACGCTATTCTCCTGCCTCAGCCTCCTGAGTAGCTGGGACTACAGGCGCCTGCTGCCACGCCTGGCTAATTTTTTTTTAATATTTTTAGTAGAGACGGGGTTTCACCATGTTAGACAGGATGGTCTCGATCTCCTGACCTCGTGATCCACCCGCCTCAGCCTCCCAAAGTGCTGGGATTACAGACGTGAGCCACCGCGCCTGGCCTGTTTGTTTGCTTTTTGAGACAGAGTCTCGCTTTGTTGCCCAGGCTGGAGTGCAGTGGTGTGATCTCGGCTCACTGCAACCTCTGCCTCCCGGGTTCAAGCAATTCTCCTGTCTCAGCCTCCCGAGTAGCTGGGACTACAGGCATGTGCCACCACGCCTGGCTAATTTTTGTATTTTTAGTAGAGACAGGGTTTCACCATGTTGGCCAGGCTGGTCTCAAATTCCTGGTCTCAAATGATCAGTGCATGTTGGCCTCCCAAAGTGCTGGGATTACAGGCGTGGACCACCACGCCTGGCCCAAGTCTTACATTTAAATCTTTAATCCATCTTGAATTATCACCTATATGGTGACAGGTAGGGATCCAGTTTTATTCTTCTGCATACAGCTATCCAGCTATCCCAGCACCATTTATTGACCAGAGATTATTTTTCCCATCGTTTATTTTTGCCAACTTTGTCAAAAATCAGATGGTTGTAGGTGTGTGGCATTATTTCTGGGTTCTCTATTCTTTTCCATTGGTCTATGTGTCTGTCTTTGTACCAGTACCATGCTATTTTGGTTACTGTGGCCTTATAGTATAGAAATACTATGAATGTCTTTAGTTGGGTTTGAGATTTCCTGGGTGAATTAAGGATGATGATTTTGGGCATTCCCAGTCTCAAAAGTTCATCCATATGGTATCCTTGAGATTGTATTCAAGGGATGACTAGGAGTTAGTGGGTAAATCTTGAAGCTGTCCTGAGTGTTTGTACTTCTTCCTCCTGTATTTGACATCAACCCGTGAACTTGCCCAGTTGAAGTTTTCTGTCTTTGGTGCTCATTTTTTCTGCTATCATTATTTTTTTAATTTTAATTTTTTATTTAATGTTATTTTTTCATATAATTCTTTGCAGTGAGCAATCCTTTCTTTACTATAGCACATATGTCCCTTGCTGGTTAGGAAAATGTTGTGCTATCATCTGGTTTTGCAACATACAGATACAAAATCTGGAGACAGGTTTTTCTCACGGGATATAAACTAGGTAGAAAAAAAGATGAATTCTTTCCTTTTTAAGTCATTAGCTCTCATAGTAAGAAATGAGGAGGCATGAAAGAATCAGAAAAAATTTAGCAACCTACATAAGAAATTACCAGCTAAATTATATTTCGTTCACTTTGGACTGCCCAATAATTTTAGGATGTTAAAAAAGAAAAATATGTAAAAGCATGGAAGGAGGGGTGGAGCAGGAAAACACAGCATACTCAGGCTTAATATGTACCTTTCTCTGTAACTGACACCTCCATGATTATCTCATTCCTTGCCTTCACACACCTAACTTTTTACTTATCCTCTGCATAAAATTTTACTTTTTCTATTTTTTTTTTCATTTTTGTTTTTTGATTTTGTGTTATTGTTTCTTCTCCTCATAAAATGGTTTGGAATCAAAACCCAGACTGAGTAATCAAAGCCTCTTAACTCTCCCAAGCTGCATCTTTCTGTGTAGACTGAGGCCGATGAACTTACCCCAGAAGTTGCTCTGCATTTGTTGAATTCATCCCATGGGGTTCAGTCTGAAGGAGAGCAGATGGTGAACTGCTCTGAGTTTTAAAGAAATGACAAAATGCCTGTCTTTTAGGTCCCAGAGCTCCTGCAGAACCTTAGAAGCAATGATAGATGTAGGGTGTTAAACTTTAAAATAATAGAAAGCCTTCTGGAAATCAACAAACTGCCTCTTGCTAAAGATTCTGGGTACCCTAAGTGTGCAAGTTTTGCAATAAATTGGTGTAGGAGATGTAAATGCAGTCTGATTTGTCACCCAAAGCTGACATATAGTGCCCTTGGGTATTGCCTGGGATCTGGGCCTCAGACAATTTATTGTTGGTCTTCTAGAATATAACCAAACTTGGCCAGGTGCTGTGGCTCACAACTGTAATCCCAGCACTTTGGGAGGCCAAGGTGGGCAGATAACCTGAGGTCAGGAGATCAAGACCAGCCTGGCCAACATGGTGAAACCCCATCTCTACTAACAAGAGTAAAACTCCGTCTCCAAAAATAAAAAGAAAAAAAAAAAAAAAGAAAGAAAGAAAATGTAACCAACCTTATGGTAGGAATTTTGTGACCTAACCTAGTTATGGACTGTTCCCCCTCTTTTAGTGTTTTCTACTCTTAATTTATTTTATTGTAAATTGACAAATTATAATTATATATATTTATAGGGTACAAAGGGATGTCATGATATATGTATACAATGTAGAATAATTAAATCAAGCTAATTAACATGTCCATCAGGCCAGGCACAGTGGCTCACACCTGTAATCCCAGCACTTTGGGAGGCCAAGGTGGGTGGATCACTTGAGGTCAGGAATTTGAGACCAGCCTAGGCAACATAATGAGACCTCATCTCTACAAAAAAATAAACAAAATTTGGTCAGGTGCAGTGGCTCATGCCTGTAATCCCAGCACTTTGGGAGGCTAAGGCAGGCAGATCACTTGAGGTTAGGTGTTCGAGACCAGCCTAGCCAACATGGTGAAACCTCATCTCTATTGAAAATACAAAAAAATTAGGCAAGTGTGGTGGTGCACGCCTGTAGTCCCAGCTACTCAGGAGGCTGAGGCAGGAGAATTGCTTGAACCTGGGAGGCGAAGTTTACAGTGAGCTGAGATTGCGCCACTGCACTCCAGCCTGGGTGACAAAGCAAGACTCTGTCTAAAAACAAAACTAAAGAATATATATTAGTTGGGTAGGGGGTGTGCGCCTGTAATCCCAGCTACTCAGGAGGCTAAGGTAGGAGGATCACCTGAGCCCAGGAGGTCGAGGCTGCAGTGAGCCATAATTACACCAAGCCATGATTGCACCATTGCAATATAGCCTGGGCAACAGAGCAAGATTCCACCTCAAAAAAAAAAAAAGTCCATCACTTCAAATACTTAATCTTTTTTGTGGTAAGAACATCTGAAATTTACTCTCTTACCAATTTTGAAAGTACAATACATTATTGTTAATTATAGTCACCATGAGATATAATAGATCTCAAAAACATGTTCTTCCTGTCTAACTAGAACTTTATACCCTTTGACCAGCATCTCTCCAGTCCCCTCAGCCCCCCTACCTCCAGCCTCTGGTAACCACCATTCTACTCTTTACTTCTATGAGTTCAATTGTTTTAGATTCCACATTAAAGTGAGAACATGTATCTACCCTTAATTTCTCTTCATTTAAAAAAAACTCTCTTGTATGTTAAAAATTGAAGTAAGACATCTAAGCTGTATTTTAGAAAAATGTAGAATGGGCTGGGTGCGGTGGCTCACGCCTGTAATCCCAGCACTTTGGGAGGCCGAGGGGGGAGGATCACCAGGTCATGAGATCGAGACCATCCGGGCTAACACAGTAAAACCCCGTCTCTACTAAAAACATAAAAAAAAAAATTAGCCGGGCGTGGTGGCGGGCTCCTGTAGTCCCAGCTACTCAGGAGGCTAAGGCAGGAGAATGGCGTCAACCCAGGAGGCGGAGTTTGCAGTGAGCCGAGATCGCACCATTGCACTCCAACCTGGGCAACAGAGCCAGACTCCGTCTCAAAAAAAAAAAAAAAAAGAAAAAAGAAAAAGAAAAATGTAGAATGGGAAAAAGGAAGAATGGAAATAGGAGAAGATTGATTCTTCCATCAGAGACCACAATAACGTTCCAGAACATGTGGGAAATTCTGTATGAAGCTAGAGCTAAGATAAAAATAAAGTGGTTTTGAATTTATATCACTACAGGCAGCTTCCAACCTAAGAAGCAGTTCAGTACTAAAGGTGTTCATTCTCTAAGCTGTTGTTTGAAACTCAGAATATATTTTTCCACAGAAACATTATAAATGATTGAGCTCACAGTTCAGCCATGAAACGTCAATTTAACTATGTGAATGTAAATGACAGATCCATGGTTCTATTTCAAGTTCAAAAACCACCCTTTACAGGATTGTTCTGATGGGAAGACCTATACCAAGTTCCAACTTACAATACCAGGCACATTCTATGCCCATTAATCTTATGCTCCCATTTAAAAATTATCAGCAAAAATGTCCAGGACTTCCTAACAGAATGAGCTAGATTTAGGTCTCCTATCCCCAAACTTTCCAGAAGTTATCCCTTGATACCTGCATAGAAGAAATGTTTGGATCAGTCCTTTTTGGGGTGTCTGAATTAGGAGATAAGAGTATTGTCTCCACAGGAAACAGGCTGCAGATTCAGACTTCTTCTATTTGGTGGCTCAGGTGCTAAGGCAGATATGTGGTGGAAAGAGCACCTCAGCAAGGTGCAATTGCATGCCTCTATAATCCCAGCTACTTGGAGGCTGAGGCAAGAGGATCCCTTGAGTCCAGGAATTTGAGATCAGCCTGGACAACATAGCAAGACCCCATCTGAAAAAAACAAAACAAAACAAAAAAGAAAGAAAGACAGATCAATGGATTATGAGTCAACAAACTTGAATTTGAATCTTGACCATCACTATGTAACCCTAGATAGGTGACATTACATGTCTGGGCCTTAGTTTTCATTTATCAATATTTTTTAAATGAGAAATAAGATGTCAAATTTCTGAGAAGAGAACTTACAGCTTTCAAGAGAATTTCAAAGAAATGTATCACCATCATCACCACCCCAAAATTAAGAACCACCAAACAAAATGATCTGCTGAGTCCTTTTAGCCCTAGCATTTTAAGTGCCAAGTTTAGTGCCATTTCTCAGTTAGAAACTGTCTATTCATGATTTATACAGAGTATTGCAGTCCTCCAAACACTTGGTAACATCCTCCACACTAGTTAAACAATAAGCAGAATAACGAATAAAGGTTTTATAAACTTTCTACATGATTTCTCATTCTCTGAAAATCTTTCCTCTTGCTGTAATAAAAGATCTGTCATCCCCAAATCTTCAATTTTCAGACTGAGAGTCTACATAGATTGACCTAATTGTATAATTTCTACTTTGTGTGGGAGACTTTTTTCTTTTTTGTATCCTCAATCAATTCACCCTTCTGCTTCAATTTACTTGACATATTCCTTGTTCCTAAGTGTTCCGGAACAAAGACAGAGGTTGAAATCTAAGGTCAATCTCATAACTTAGAATGTTTTCTCTTTCAGGAAAAGGAGCGTTGAATTGTTTATCCTGTGTGTGGAGTTACCACCTCATGGGAGGGATCTGCACCTCAGACTGTCTTGTTGGGGAATACAGAGTGGGAGAGGTATGGAGGGCTGGGGGTCCTGGGCCTTCTGCTGTTTCTAGAGGGAAACATGAGCTTACTTCCTGCATGTCATTCTGGGCAATCAAAATGTCCCAAAATTCTCATACTATAGAAATAGTGTATGTTTAATATTTTAAAATCTTCTACCATTGCATCATGGAATAATGGTGCTACCCACCTGTAGCCTTAGCTTTACTCAAAAGGAACTGAGAAGATCTAAGATAATGGGGAAGTTAAGTCGTGAGGGCCTCGGAATGAATTCTACATTTGTTATTCATCACCATAGAAGTTTCAGTCAACATAAGAATACTATGTCAGAATACAAACTACCTTCTCTCTTACTTCTGTCTGGTCTAAGCAGAAATGTGTGAGTAGCATAGGAACCACACAGCTAATGTTGGTCTTTTGCTTCCTTTACCCCTTCACAGTGTATTAAGAAGAATTCATTTGCAGTGTTACAGCTCTTTAGAATTTCTGGTTACTACCAGAAACCCCCCGCCATGTGAAAGAAAGAAAGGAAAGAAAGAAAGAAGAAGGAAAGAAAGAAAGAAAGAAAGAAAGAAAGAAAGAAAGAAAGAAAGAAAGAGAGAGAGAGAGAGAGAGAAGGAAGGAAGGAAGGAAGGAAGGAAAGAAAGAAAGAAAGAAAGAAAGAAAAAGAAAGAAAGAAAGAGAAAGAAAGAAAAGAAAGAAAGAGAAAGAAGAGAGAGAGAGAGAAGGAAGGGAAGGGAAGGGAGGAAGGAGAGAGAAAGAAAGAGAGGGAAAGAAAGAGAAGAAAGAAAAAGAAAGAAAGAGAGAGAAAGAAGAAAGAAAGAAAGAGGTAGGGAGGGAGGAAGGAAGGAGATTCATTTGCCATGGATTTTCTGAAACCATGAATTTTTTTTTTTTTTCTTTGAGACAGGGTCTCACTCTGTCACCCGGGCAGGAGTACAGTGGTGCAATTACAGCTCATTGCAGCTTTGACCTCCTTGGCTCAGGTGATCCTCCCACCTCAGCCTCCTGAATAGCTGGGACTACCATGTCACTGGTCTACACCACTTACCCAAAGTTAGCCTTTGGGTTGGGGGTTTCCTCGCTATTGTCACTTCTGTGGTCACCAGAAAGATGCTACCGGAAAGGGGTCCCAGTCCAGACCCCAAAAGAGGGTTCTTGGATCTCACACAAGAAAGAATTCAGGGCAAATCCATACAGTAAAGTGAAAACAAGTTTATTAAGAAAGTAGAGGGATAAAAGGATGGCTACTGCATAGACAGAGCAGCTGTGAGGGCTGCTGCTTGCCCATCTTTATGGTTATTTCTTAATGATACGCTAAACAAAGGATGGATTATTCATGACTTCCCTTTTTAGACCATATAGGGTAACTTCCTGATGTTGCCATGGCATTTTTAAACTGCCACGGCGCTGGTGGGAGTGTAGCAGTGAGAACCATCAGAGGTCACTCTCACTGCCATCTTGATTTAGGTGGGTTTTGGCTGGCTCTTTACTGAAAGCTGTTTTATCAGCAAGGCCTTTATGATCTGTATCTTGTGCCAACCTCCTATCTCATCCTGTAACTTAGAATGCCTAACCATCTAGGAATGTAGCTCAGTAAGTTTCAGCCTTATTTTACCCAGCCCCTATTCAAGATGAAGTTGCTGTGGTTCAAATGCTTCTGACCACGATGCCCAGCTAATTTTTTGTATTTTTAGTAGAGATGGGGTCTCACCATGTTGCCCAGGCTGGTCTCAAACTCCTGGGCTCAAGCCATCCACCCACCTCAGCCTCCCAAAGTGCTAGGATTACAGGTGTGAGCCACTGCGCCCAGCAAGACCACAAATTTCTTGATTATGTTTTCAAACTTTAGAAAATAAATAAATCTCCCCATGATGAAATTAACACAAACTAACATATTTACATATGAGCACTCTTTAAATTCTGGCAACAGCCCTCATTACAGTTTAGAGAAACTGAGGCTCAAAGAGGTTAAACAATTTGTTAAAGATTACAGCCTGGGCAACATGGTGAAACCCTATCTCTACAAAAAATACAAAAAAAAAAAAAATACCTGGACATGGTGGCGCATGCCTGTAGTCCCAGCTACTTGTGGGGCTGAAGCAGGAGGATCACTTGAATCCGATCACACCAGTGCACTCCAGTGTGGGCAAAAAAGTAAGCCTGTCTCAAAAAAAAAAAAAATTATATGAGTGCTAAGTAACAAAGCTGGGATTAAACCTGAAGGATGAGATAATATGTGAGATGCAGGATTCAATGAGATAATAACAGCTGAGAAAGCACCTTGTCTGTGACTGAAACATGCCAAGGTGCTCAACAAAAGCAATTTCCATTCCTTCTTCTTTTTCTGTCATACCATACTTCCAAAGTTACAGAAGTAAAATAGGAAAGCATCTTTCCTAACCCACGTTTCCAGCACCAGTCAAGGAGCAACTTGTCGGGAGGGAAGCCACTTTCTTCTCATCTCTCCACTCTCTTCCCAAAGAGATTTAACTACTTGAGCTACACAGCCACAACCTATATTATTCTGGGGCCAGACCACAATAATCCAGTAACCACAGAGGCCAAGCAGGTCACTAACATAAATGCTGGGTCAAAGAAAACCACAGTGTAAGCTTGATGCTTGAAGGAAAGTGGAAATTGATGTATCACCTACATGTTGGTGACATAATAGCAAGTGCTGGGGATTATGTCAAATAGAAGAGTGGAAAGGGGGGGTCATCGCCACATGGGAGTGATGAATCCAGTGTTGACAGGTCTTCTAGTTTCTAAAGAGAAATTAGGAACAAGTTTACATGTGAAATATCCCACTTTTGAGATGCGGGAAATGAATGCAAAATATTTTAAACTGAAAGTCAACAGTGTGGGCCAGACAAAACTAGTGCTTGACCTGAGCTGTCCTTGAGCACAGGAGCTGTCAGCTCCTAACCCAAACTGTTCTAGACGTCTGTTCTCCCACTGTTATTAGCAGATCTCAAAGGACAGGGCCCAGCCGTGATTCCACCCCATCACAGACAGTTGGTTCTTTCACCCAACACAGTTAAAATGGGCTCAGAACACACCATCCTTCTGCTGTCCCCCACACACCTCCCTCCTTATGAAGACAAGATGAGATACAATCTGGGAACTCCAGTGCCTTGTTAATCCCTCTGCACTCAAAAGGAACCTCTTGATGCTCTTAACAGGGAGAGAAGTTTAACTGTGAAAAATGCCACGAGAGCTGCATGGAATGCAAGGGACCAGGGGCCAAGAACTGCACCTTGTGCCCTGCCAACCTGGTGCTGCACATGGACGACAGCCGCTGCCTCCACTGCTGCAACACCTCCGATCCCCCCAGTGCCCAGGAGTGCTGTGACTGCCAGGACACCACGGGTGAGGGGAGAGCAAGAGCAGCCTGCAGAGGAAGGGCATGTCCTCAGGAAGCCAATGGGAGCAGAGGGAGGGGGGGATGGAAAGTTCAGGAAAATCAATATGGCTACCTTTTTATTGAGTGCCTACTATGGGCCTACTGTACTTGAAACTTCATGTCCATTGTCTCACTTCACAAGTAGGGATTATCAGTCCCATTTTACAGATGAGGAGACTGAGGCTCAAAGAGTTGGATTCGCATGCCAAGTCCACACCAATATTAAAAGTTTCATCTGGGGACTAGGCGTGGTGGCTCATGCCTGTAAGTAATCCCAGCACTTTGGGAGGGTGAGGCAGACAGATGGCTTGAGTCTAGGAGCTTGAGACCAGCCTGAGCAACATGGCAAATCCCTCTCTACTAAAAATAAAAAATTAGCTGGGCGTGGTGGTGCATGCCTGTAATCCCAGCTACTGGGAAGGCTGAGGTGAGAGGATCTCTTGAGCCCAGGAGGCAAAGATTGAAGTGAGCTGAGATCGCACCACTGCACTTCAGCCTGGGTGACAGAGCAAGATGCTGTCTAAATTTTTTTTAAAAAAATGGTTCATCTGGAATTAGATTTTCTGCTTGCCTCCAAGACTAGAACTCAAGTAGAGCTAGCGTTTTATCTTTATGAATTTGCTTTGTTCCTTTTCTTATTCTTCCCTCTTGGGAAAAAAAGAAAATAATTAACTATCAAGGAAGCTGATGTCAATATTATCCTGATTCTGTTGAAGAATCATTCTATGAAAGTCAGCCCAAACCTAGGCCTCTCTTAGAGACTTATGACATTTTAGAAATGAATTTTTATTGAAGGCTAAGAAGTAAAACCCCCTTTACCAATTTCCAGTCCCTCAGCTATCCTCACATCTAACCCCATCCATGTGGGTACTTGGTTCTCATTGGTCACAAACTTAGAAAGATCTCAAACTGAGTGATTCCTTCAAAAAAAAAAAGAAACATGGCCAGGCGCGGTGGCTCACGCCTGTAATCTCAGCACTTTGCGGAGCCAAGGAGGGCGGATTACAAGGTCAGGAGATCGAGAACGTCCTGGCTAACATAGTGAAACCCTGTCTCTACTAAAAATACAAAAAATTAGCCAGGCGTGGTGGTGGGCGCCTGTAGTCCCAGCTACTCAGGAGGCTGAGGCAAGAGAATGGCGTGAACCCGGGAGGCGGAGCTTGCAGTGAGCCAAGATCGCGCCACTGCACTCCAGCCTGGGTGACAGAGCGAGACTCCGTCTCAAAAAAAGAAAAGAAAAGAAAAAAAAAGAAACATATATTCTTAAAATATACTCTCTAGTCCAGAAGTAGATAATTTCCTTGGGGTTCAGAAGTAACATTCACTGACAAAAAGAGATGCCATATTTGTGAGTTGGTCTATTTGTAAGTAAAGAAAATCCCAGACCCATAACTGCTACCAGCCATTTCTTTTTTATTTTTGATTAGCATTTTCTTTCTTTCTTTCTTTCTTTTTTTTTTTTTTTTTTTTTGACAGAGTGTGGCTCTGTCACCCAGGCTGGAGTGCAATGGCACAATCTCGGCTCACGGCAACCTCTGTCTCCTGGGTTCAAGCTATTCTCCTACCTCAGCCTCCAGAGTAGCTTGGATTACAGGTGCCCACCACCACACCCGGCTAATTTTTGTATTTTTAGTACAGAAGGGGTTTCACCATGTTGGCCAGAGTGGTCTTGACCTCCTGACCTCAGGTGATCTGCCCACCTCAACCTCCCAAAGTGCTGGGATTATAGGCGTGAGCCACCGCGCCTGGCTTGATCAGCATTTTCAATTGGGTTTTAAGTATCATCTTTCCAAAAACGTTTTCCTTCTTTCAGCTTTCCCACCCCCATGAGCAGCTGGTTTTCCCTGTTCTTCATACACACCTACATTCAGGGTCTGATTGCCTAATATCCATTCTGTGTCAGCTAAGAATAATAACCCTCACAACATTAATGCCTTTAAATGAAACAGAAGTTTGTGCATGTTGCATGCAGAGTTTCTGAAAGACTGTTCCAACTAAGAACTATCTCGTCAGCTTTCCTGGTCCCCCTGCAGCAACCTGCAAAAGTCTAAATGCTCTTGATTACCTGATCCTTCTTTACAGAGACACTCTGCCCCTTCAAAGAAACCATATCACAAAGGCTAACCCTGACTCTGCAGACCTGGGATGGAGAATAGTAAGCAAGGCATAACTGCATATGGCACCCTAGTAATTCAAACAACCTCGAAAGGTTTTCATATTGATTCTACTGCTTCAGGCAGTATTTATCTCACAGTACCACACACAGATTGCTTATCAATCTCTCCAATGCTTTAATGTTTTCTCCAGGGAAAAATTCTATGCTGAACTTGCTAATGATTAATGTAATAATGATAGGGCTGTTACTTTAGAAGAAGAAACTCGGCTTGATAGGTAAAATCCCATGAGAATGAAAATTATGATAAAATAGAAAACTTGTTTCTCACTAGCAGAAAAGAAAGAGAAATACATAGTCATGATGTATCAGATCTAATTGATGAATATTTAATAAGCAAAAATAATTGCACCTTGGCAGCAGTGTTATATTCATTTATCTAGAATGTATATACCTAGAATGTACCTGTGTAGGATGTACCTAGAATTGCTCATGAAATTATCCCTTGAACAAGAGAGATCCAAGAAGTTCAACAAATATTTATGAAAAACCTACCGTGTAACTCAGCTTGTACATCCAACATGGCCTGATAGTTTTTTCTCTGGTTCTTTCATACTCCCATGTGGTGGGTTAAAGAATAGAAAAAAAATAGACATATTACCCAAATCATACCACCTGGATAAATGAATAAGAAGTAAGAAAAATGAGCTCATCCTCATCACTAAAGTTACAGTTGAATCTTTCCTTCCATGAAACTGTTTTGGTTACTCCATATTCTCAATCAAGGCATCAAAACAGAGGCTGATGGATGACAGGGGTTGGAACTCTGGATTTCAAAACTCTTAATAATGGCTGGATGTGGTGGCTCATGCCCCAGCACTTTGGGAGGCCGAGGGTGGATCACCTGAGGTCAGGAATTCAAGACCAGCCTGGCCAACATGGTGAAACCCCATCTCTACTAAAAATACAAAAATTAGCCAGGCATGGTGGTATGCACCTGTAGTCCTAGCTACACAGGAGGCTAAGGCATGAGAATTGCTTGAGCTTGGGAGACAGAGGCTGCAGTGAGCCGAGCTATTGTGCTACTGCACTCCAGCCTGGGTGACAGAGCGAGACTCCATCTCAAGAAAAAAAAAAAAAACTCTTAATAATGATAGAAAAAAGTTCCCTATCATTCAAGTTGATAGGATTTAAAGATGGTACTTCTTTTTCTGCCAGGCTAGGAGCACAAAACTCCAAGAAGCCAAAGAACAGTTGTCAGAGCCTTTTGTCCTAATGTCTTTAGACTGTAGCATGGAGCTGGGATTCCTGGATTTGAATTCTGATTGCTCCACAAATAAGGTCTTGTCTCTGACAATGTGACAATTCACTTCCTCTCGATGGACTTTAGTTTCCTCAAATGTCAAACAACAAATTGGCCTAAGTAATTTCTAAGGCCCCACATGGCTCTCAGAGTCAGTAGTTTTATAAATTATCTGCTGTTGCCCTTAAGTGGTGGGACAGTCATGTTGGCCCAGACTTAAGGGTACCTTGGGAGAGGACTCAGTCTTAGAAAAGAAGTTGGAATTGGGAAAGAAAATAGAGCATTTAGCAATAACTAAAGCTTGGTCCAAGATGAAGTATTTTCTTAGGAGGGAAATAGAAGAATCAGTTGATGAGGTTGGACACCTGGTGACTGACCTACGAGGTATGGGGATAAGGGAACTCCCTTTGGATGGCAAACTGACCTTCTTTATAGAAGGATTTATTGGCTTCATCAGACATAGGCTAGGATTCTCACGGGGTACATACTCCAATTTTATACAGTGGTATGCCTTCTAGGAAAATCAGAGACAGGCCGGGTGCAGTGGCTCACGTCTGTAATCCCAGCACTTTGGGAGACCAAGGTGGGAGGATCTCTTGAGCCCAAGAGTTTGAGACCAGCCAGGGCAACATAGTGAGATGCTGTCTCTACAAAAAAATTAAAATTAAAATTAAAAACAGAGGAAAATCAGAGACAGTGATTCTACCATTTTCAATTTTTAAAATAAAGGTGAAATTCTTTACCTCAGAAACTAATTTTCTCTATTCTATTTCTTTCACTTTTTCCCTCTTGCCTCTTCCTTTGAGGTCTTCTTCCAACAGACGAATGCATCCTTCGAACAAGCAAGGTTAGGCCTGCAACTGAGCATTTCAAGACAGCTCTGTTCATCACCTCCTCCATGATGCTGGTGCTTCTGCTCGGGGCAGCTGTGGTAGTGTGGAAGAAATCTCGCGGCCGAGTCCAGCCAGCAGCAAAGGCCGGCTATGAAAAACTGGCCGACCCCAACAAGTCTTACTCCTCCTATAAGAGCAGCTATCGAGAGAGCACCAGCTTTGAAGAGGATCAGGTGATTGAGTACAGGGATCGGGACTATGATGAGGATGATGATGATGACATCGTCTACATGGGCCAGGATGGCACAGTCTACCGGAAATTTAAGTATGGGCTGCTGGATGACGATGACATAGATGAGCTGGAATATGATGACGAGAGTTACTCCTACTACCAGTAAACAGGCACTCCCCCACCAACACCACCATTCTACTCTCAGGCATGCCTGTGAGCATCACTGTTTTTGGTTTTATCCCCACACCAGGCTGATGTGTGAGTTTTTCTATTTGTCTTCTTTAACCATGAGTCCAACCAGAATATGTAAGAATGATGAAATACTTTGTTCTTCTTTTGAGTGGCTAAACTCAATTAACAGTTCCTGTTCAACAGTAATTGAAGAGCAAGGATAAAATTCAGAGGCATTTTCCTCAAAATAATGTGTTAAGACACAAAAATGAAGGAAGTGAAAACAAATGAGATTTGTACAAACTCTTCTATGTGATTTAAAAAAAAGGACAGCAGATCTATAGAAATTCTGTTTCCGAGCTGCATTGTGGAGGTGTCTGCTGCCTCCTGGTATTCTAATTTTTCTTTATCTAATTTTGGGGATAATGGAGGTACAAAGGAGTTGTTGGTTTGGTGGTGTTTTTCTTCCCTTTAGCTGTCTTTAGGCAGAAATTTGTTTTGTAAGGGCCAAGAAAAGAGGGCTCTTATCAATTGACTCCAGGCCACCCCTGGTGAGCAGAAGAGACCACCTGGGCTGGGCTGCTCAGGACCTACTTGAGATAAGGGAAGAAAAGAGAAGGTGCATCATAGCTGAGGAGCCATGAGGTCACCCCAGGCCCTAGTTCCTCCGCAGGAATCCAGAGTCACGACAATTCTAAAGGCAGAGCAAGCCCAGCGAGAAAGAAATAACTGAATTTCCAGGAACTGCACTCTCATGATTTTCTGGGTACTTTTCGCCTGGGAGACATCAGCTAAGACATCGAATAATAAAAGCAAAATGGCAGTGTTAACCTAACATAAAATGGAATAAAATGACAAACGCTTCATCCGCTCTAAAAAATTCAGAGCTTTCCTTCATCAACAACCCATCACAAAACCGTGGACTCTCCATAGAAAGAGTTGGAATAGAGTCTAACATGGAAAAAAAAAAAATCCCAATATGCTGCTCACAAGCTGTACTCTGGCTGCTGACCAGCCTTCCAGCACTGCTCATCACTATGATTTTTGTTTCTAGACTTCCTAGGCTTCCTTTTTTCCATTCTTCTGTCAAGTGTATTCTTGGATTCATGCAACTGAGGACAGTTTTTGTCCAGATTGTAACACAGAGAAGGGCTCTTGCTATGCAAAATGATGTTGGCAGGGTCTTACAGATTTCCTTGTCAAAATAGACCTTACAGGCAGTACTAGAAATGGAGCACCAGAAAGCAAAAATGACATTTTCAGAGAATGATGATAATTATAATCTATTGCACACCTACTACCAGATAACAAGCTAAGTAATTCCCCCCAAAAAATGCCCCACTTATCCATTTTGGTACTTACCATACTCCCATGAGGTTGGTATTGCTATTATTCTGTTCTTGTAGGAAACCTGGCTTACAAGAGGTTAGGTAACTAGTCCAAGGTCATGCAAAGCTCAACAAAATTCAAGAAAAAAGAATGATCACCCTAAAGCGTGTGTTCTTATAACTATGCTACTGAAATAAGGTGGGAAAATAAGCATCCTAAATATAATTAAAGTCATGCCTATTGTTTTAGTCTATAATATCAATGTTATCCTTACTAAATTCATGGATTTTCTTTTTTTAACATAATGTATCACTGACACAGAAAATCTTTATGAAGAAGTCTTCAGTTTACTAAAGGCTTGTGCTTCTTTAGAGGAAAGCTCTTAAAACAGGGTTGACAAACAGTCTCTGGAAAGAGCCAGCTAGTAAGTACATTAGGCTTTCTTGGCCAGAAAGTCTCTGTCATAACCACTCAGCTCTGCTATTATAGCATGAATGCAGCTGGTACATAACGGATGGGTGAGCTGTGCTTCAGTAAAACCTTATTTATGGACACTGACATTTGAAATTCAGGTAATTTTCACATATTATAAAATTTTATTCTTCTTTTGATTTTTTTCAACCTTTTAAAATTTAAAAATGCAAAAGCTATTCTCAGTTCACAGCATTACAAGAACAGGTGGTGGGTCAGATTTGGCCAACAGGCTGTACTTTGCTGACTTTATCTTTAAAACAGTTTTCAGAGATCATACATGTACATGTATGATATGCCTCCAAAAATTTTGATCATTTAAAATTATCTCTTTGGCCAGGTGTGGTGGTTCATACCTCTAATCCTAGCACTTTGGGAGACTGAGGCAGGCAGATCACCTGAGGTCAGGAGTTTGATACCAGCTTAGCCAACATGGTGAAACCCCATTTCTACTAAAAATACAATAAAAAGCTGGGCATGTTGGTGCACACCTGTAATCCCAGCTACTCAGGAGGCTGAGGCAGGCAAATCACTTGAGCCCGGGAGGCAGAGGTTGCAGTGAGCGGAGATGGCACCAGTGCACTCCAGCCTGGGTGACAGAGCAAGACTCCATCTCAAAAAATAAGTAACTAACTAACTAACTAACTAAATAAATAAATAAATAAAATTATCTCCTTGCCAGGACTGCTGGCTCATGCCTGTAATCCCAGCACTCTGGGAGGCTAAGGCAGGAGGATTGCTGACCCACCACCTGTTCTTGAGCCCAGGAGTTCGACATCAGCCTTGGACAACATAGTGAGACTCCCGTGTCTACAAAAAATTTAAAAATTAGCCAGGCATGGTGGCAAGTGTCTGTAGTCTCAGCTACTCAGGAGGCTAAGGTGGAAGGATCACTTGAACCTGGGAGGTCGAGGCTGCAGTGAGCTGTGATCTTGCTATTGCACTTCAGCCTGAATGACAGAGCTAAGACCCTGACTCAAAATAAATAAATAACATTATCTCTTCAAAATGTATCTGAAGCCCTGATAGTTCTACTTTCAATTCTTAGAAACATATAAAAATATGTGCATGATAGCCATCATATCAATGGAAGACTTTCTCACCTCTGTGGTTGCAGTTAGCTTACAAAAACGAGCAATTTTGCTTATACTGTGTCGTTCATCTTCCTTGTTAATTCTAAAGCTCTGATAGACTGAGTTTGACATTTCTTTCTGTAAACTGGAAATTGTTTTCTATGAAAAAAAAAACTCTATGATACACAGTTAAAGATTGGTTGAGGTTGAGATGAACTTCAATACTAAGAAAAATTGTGGTGTTCCTCTGTGTGGCCTGCAATGAAAAGAAGGCTCATGCTTGTGTATTGAGGTTTGACATCTTTCCTTCTTTGTTTTTAGTCATGCAACGTCATTCTTAGATGGCTGTTGAATACTATGCTAATGACTATCTAAATAGATAAATATGTGATTGGAAAACAAAGTCACCTTTTAGTTTTCTACTTGGAAATATTAAGAGAATCCTTGTAGACTGGAAACACACCAAGAGGCTGGGTAAAGCATGGGAGGTTCCAGTTAATAGAAAGTAATTTTAAAATTGGAAATAAAATTAAATCAAGACCAGATAATGCTATGGAGACTTACTTATTAAATAACTTTCTGAGCATTTTTATGTGCTTAGCATTACATTTTCCAAGTAAGAGATATACAACAAGAGTGCTATTTTTTCTTCTTTTTATCTACCTACACTCAAAGACCAAGCTAGCTTTATCAATTCTGAATTTTCTCTCCTAAAAATCAGCTCAATCTATCTTTCTGCCTCATCAGCACTGCCTCAATCCAAGGGAGGAAACCACCCCTCATATTGTCTTATGCCCAATTTCTGCCTCCAAAGAAAGAAGAAGTAAAAACTAAAAGGCAGAAATGAAATCCACAGGCAGACAGCCCGGCGCTACGCCCTGGGCCTGGCAGTTAAAGATCGACCTCTGACCTAACCGGTTATGTTATCTATAGATTCCAGACATTGTATGGAAGAGCATTGTAAAAATCCCTGTCCTGTGCTGTTTCGTTCTGATTACTGGTGCATGCAGCCCCCAGTCACGTACCCCCTGCTTGCTCAATCGATCATGACCCTCTCACGTGGACCCCCTTAGAGTTGTGAGCCCTTAAAAGGGACAGGAATTGCTCACTCGGGGAGCTCGGCTCTTGAGACAGGAGTCTTGCCGATGCTCCTGGCCGAATAAACTGCTTCCTTCTTTAACTTGGTGTCTGAGGAGTTTTGTCTGCGGCTCATCCTGCTATAAATCAGGCCCTCGGTGTTTCTCATCTAGACCATTCATACTTCTTCCTGAAGTATTGTGCAGCTTTAATCTCCTTTTCTTTCTCTCCTGGCGTATTTTCTACCCTGCTATCAAAGGTCATTTCTAAGGTTCCTCAGATAATCCCATTCCGGGGTCCCTGTCACCTACAGTGTTTATGACATTCAAAACTTTGTTACATATGGCCACTGGCTCTGTCTCTGGACTTAGCACCCTCAATTTCCTGGCCCCCTCCTTATTTCCCAGCTTCTCCATTATGCTCCAACAGTACTGAATTGCTTCTAGGCTCTCCAGGATAATATACTGCTATCTCATGCCCTTGGGCACATACTGTTTACTCTCCTTGGAATATTCTTCTCCCACCTTAACCAGCTGGAAAATTCCTGACCTTCCTTGAAAAGTCACATGTCCTTATAACCTCCCCTAGGAAGTCTTCCCTAATTTTTGAGAAAGATAATCACTTTCTCCCATCTCTGCTACCTAGATACTCTGTGCATATAGCTTTTCATATCACCTTGTGATGTAATCGTTAGATTACAAAGCTGTATCCACCGAAAAACTAGGTACTCCTAGAGGCAGCTACTGTTTCTTTTCTAGAACCCAGCACAGTGCCCAGCAATTGTTTAACAATCAAGGATGACTGGTAGAATTGAATTTTAAGAAGACAAGACTCAAAGATATGGAGAAATGATCTAGGCCTTATGCTGTATATGCAGTGCACTCCTGTTTAATCCTGACAGTAAATGGTAAGGAGGGGAGGAGGTGGTGCCAGTTAAGCATGAAATAGCTACAAATTAGAGCATACAGATGTGGCTTCATGGGAAGATTTGTGCTTGGACTTAATTTGAAAAAGAGGATGGAGGCAGGATTCTTTGAAGAAGGCACTGGAGTTTACCTGACTTTTATGATAATAATTATAAGAATCAATTACCAAGTATTTGTTAAGTATCTAGCATGTGCCCAGCACTATTCTAGTTACTGGAAAAACAGCAACTGGGATCCATCAGATTTGAGTCCTCATGGAACTTTCAATCTAGTTGATACAGGAGCTAGAAAGAAATTATTTAGGCAGATAGTAAGGGTGAGAGAGTCCTCGATAAGATTTCCTTTTAATAAAAAGCAGCCCAAAAAATCATGGTGCAGGCATAGATAAGCAAGCTAAAAGCCTCCATAGGTAAATGCCAGCAGCTGTGCCAATAGAAAAGGGATACCTGGAAGGCAGGTGTATTCAACATGGAGGTTATCATTTTCCCTTTTCTTCGTCACCACATGTGCAGTAAAAAAGCAGACAACATGGCACTGGCCAGGTAGAGACCCCATCTTCATAATAAAAGATTAGGATGGGATAGCTATCTTCTTTGCATACTATGCAAATGGTACACCTGGTCCAACCAACCTCTCAGGCCCTATGTAAATCAGACACCACCTCCTCCAGCTCCTCTATAAAATCCCGTGCATTTCACCATGAAACCGGAAGACCCACTCGGGCACCCGGAGAGAGCTATTCTCTTTTCTCTTTCCTCTGTTAAACCTCTGCTCTTAAACTCACTTCTTATGTG
Organism: Pan paniscus; assembly: GCF_029289425.2. Taxonomy (NCBI): domain Eukaryota; kingdom Metazoa; phylum Chordata; class Mammalia; order Primates; family Hominidae; genus Pan; species Pan paniscus. The sequence goes on from NC_073260.2 coordinate 75,530,604, forward strand.
TCCGCATCTCCGATTTCCCTGGCATGAGATGACGAACCTCGGGTATTTACCTCAGACAATGATGCTGCTTTATAGTTAGGCAGAAAAAAGTACTGTAACTACCATTTTTAATGAATCTATGGGCCAGGCATGGTCTTTGGCACTTCACTCGTATGATGATCTTATTGACTCCTTACAACACAAATGCTATAAGGTGAGTAATATGATCCCTCTTCACAAATGAGGAAGGGAGGCTCAGTGATGATACTCAAAATGCTGTAAGTCAAAGTGTCTGCAAATGATCAAACTGGGATTTGAATCTAGGACTCTCTGATTCATGTTTTTTCTGCTCTACCACTTGGCTGTTATGCAAAGAATTAGCCCAGCCTTTGTCCGTAATCTCTGAACCCTATTTTGGGATTAGTTTGAGCTGGGTGGAATTTACTATAATGGTGAGTCACCACAAGACAATGCCAGTGAGGTCCTAAAGGAAGCCTGCAGTTCAGGTGCACAATCTCATCTAGAGGCACAGAGATGAGGATCGGTAAAGAAAGAAACAAATTTAGGTGACTGTAAATATTAACCCTATGTAACTATGTTTCAACCCACTAAAAAATATTCATGAGAGGTTCTACCCCATAAAAGAAAAAATATCAGAAGAATTATGAATTTCCAAATGTGGATTTAGAGGTGGCATCAACTGGAGGTAAAATATTTAGAAAAACTGAAGGTAAAGACTTTAGGTGCTTAATACATATTTCTGACATTAGATCTCTCAAGATCTGTTCAGAGTTAACAAGGTTTGCTTTAGAATTCACAAAAAAAGAAACTGCTCCGTGTACTACACAAGTGAGGAACCAAGTTTAGATGCCATTAATTGAAATACATAGTGGCCTTCATTTTACACTGTCATATAAGAAGTACAGGCTGGGAACGGTGGCTCACGCTTGTAATCCTAGCACTTTGGGAGGCCAAGGCTGGTGGATCACCTGAGGTCAGGAGTTCAAGAGCAGCCTGGCCAACGTGGCAAAACCCTGTCTCTCCTAAAAATACTAAAATTAGCCAGATGTGGTGGTGGGTGCCTATAATCCCAGCTACTCGGGAGGCTGAGGCAGGAGAATCACTTGAACCCAGGGGGCGGAGGTTGCAGTGAGCCGAGATTGCACCACTTCACTCCAGCCTGGGCAAAAGAGCAAAACACTGTCTCCAGAAAAAAAAAAGAAAAACAGATAAGGCTGTTTCAAAAAAGAAATAGAATTTCTATCAATGCATGTTTGGCCTATATAGACTTTAGATCTAACTTGATCACCACACATTAACTAGATGTAATTCAGCAAGGCACTCTGAGAATGAATAAACAAGATTAAAATTTGAGGTTATATTTTGGGGTTTTAAAGCCACTAATGCCACCTTGTATTACTCTCAAACATAGAAAAAAAAAGTCATGAAGGTGAAGAAAGTTAATGACCAGATGTTTTGTTCATCTCTATGGTTCTAGTGCCCAGCACACTACATGGTACAAGGCAAATATTTGCTGAGTGATTACAGACATGAAAATGCTTGTATATATGTGCCTTCTAAGAGTAGAAGCCATGGAACTGGGTTCCATGGCCAAACTTAGCTGTAAGGAAGGCTGGAAAGCAATTATTTGATAAAGAGTAATGAGATTACCATGATGGACTTAGAACAATCATGACTCATCTTCTGGGGCTTTGCAGCTCTGAATAAAAATCGATTTTCATTATCACGGAAGAGGAAGGTAGGGCAGGGTAGCTGTTAGGTTACCAGCAGCTAAGAATACCTATCCTATCCGCAAGACCCCGTTTCTATTTTTTTGAATCTTTTTTAATTAAAAAAAAAGAATATCTATCACTCTAACAAAAGTGTTTACTGAGAACTGATCCCAGCCTGCAAGGGAAATTATATAAGGCTTATTAGATGAAGCAAACATCTGTTTGTGAAAGAGAGGATTATAATATAAGATCAGAACATGATTGAGGATGGAGAATTCCCATCCCTCTGACTAAGTTATTGTTACCAAGTGAAGCCACTTTGGGGGCTAGCAGTGTAATTCTGGACCTGGTGCAGACGTTGCTGTGTCATTTAAAGTGATTTTAATGTAAATGATAGAAAATTCAACCCAACTGACTTAAATACAAAAAAAATGTATTGGCTTAATTAAAAAGTGTAAAGGGCCCGGCATGGTGGCTCACTCTGTAATCCCAGCACTTTGGGAGGCCCAGGTGGGAGGACTGCTTGAGCCCAGGAGTTTGAGGTCAGCCTGGGGAACATGGCCGAAACCCCATCTCTACAAAAAATACAAAAATTAGCCAGTATGGTGGCACACATCTGTAATCCCAGCTACTCGGGAGGCTGAGGTGGGGGGATTGCTTGAGCCCAGGGGGTTGAGACTGCAGTGAGCCATGATCATACCACTACATTCCAGCCTGCACGACAGAGCGAGACCCTGTCTCAAAACAAAAACAAAAACAACTTAACATGTGGCACAGCCTATTGTCCCAGTGACTAGGGAGGCTGAAGCTAGAGGACTGTTTGAACCCAAGAGTTTGAGGCTTCAGTGAACTATGATTGCACCACTTAACTCCAGCCTGGAGGACAGAGTGAAGCCCTGTCTCTTACTGAAAAAAAAAAAAAAAGTGTAGGGTTAGGGGTGGGACCAGGTACTGCTGGAAATGAACAAGCCATGACCGCAGTACCGGTTTGTCTCCATCTCTCTCTCCTGCCTTTTGCTATGTTGGCTCCACTCTCACTGGAGTCTCCCTAAACACTGGCAAGATGGCTGCCGCCAGTGCCCGAGTTTGCATTCTCTTTGGTCCACATCCAATAGGAAAAAGGCCTTAGCTCTGATCCAAGTCTCTGAAAAGCTTTCCTGATATCTCATTGGCTTAGAAAAGGCATTTGCCTGTTTCTACGGTGTAAGTACTCTCATCATGGCCAAATTCAAGCTTCAACTGCCATACCACTTAATACAGAGTGAGAAAGAAATTGAAAAAAGCAAACCATCATATAGTATTTCTGCCATACAAATGCATTAGATGTAAATAATCTCAAGAGCATAGATAATAATAAAATGTAAACTTAAGAAAGATGAGTTGGGGGGGCATTTTTTACCTGTTTTTATATAACTTCTTTTTTTTTTTTTTTTTTTTTTTTTGAGACGGTGTCTCGCTCTGTCGCCCAGGCTGGAGTGCAGTGGCGCCATCTTGGCTCACTGCAAGCTCCACCTCCCGGGTTCACGCCATTCTCCTGCCTCAGCCTCCCGAGTAGCTGGGACTACAGGCGCCCGCCACCATGCCCGGCTAATTTTTTGTATTTTTAGTAGAGATGGGGTTTCACCATGTTAGCCAGGATGGTCTCAATCTCCTGACCTCGTGATCCGCCCGCCTCGGCCTCCCAAAGTGCTGGGATTACAGGCGTGAGCCACCGCGCCTGGCCACTAATACAACTTCTTTAGTTGAAAGTTTTTGTAACTTAACTTTTAATGATAGCTGTATCTAACAAGTGACCCTCAGGATGGGCACAGTGGTTCACGCCTGTAACCCTCGCACTTTGGGAGGCCGAGGCAGGTGGATCACCTGAGGTCAGGAGTTCGAGACCAGCCTGGCCAACATGGTGGAACCTCGTCTCCACAAAAAATACAAAAATTAGCCAGGCGTGGTGGCGGCCGCCTGTGATCCCAGCTACTCGGGGGGCTGAGGCAGAAGGATTGCTTGAACCTGGGAGGTGGAGGTTGCAGTGAGCTGAGATTGCCCCGTTGCACTCCAGCCTGGGCAACAGAGAGAGACTCCATGTCAAGATAAATAAATAAATAAAATAACAAGTAACTCTCTAGATTCCTGAAAACTTAACAATTGGCTTTTGTAAGGTAAGAGAAGCCAGCTTCAACACACTACTCTTAAAAATATAATAATTTTTCCATAAATCTAGAACATACTACTCTTTTCTAAGTAGAATCTTCTCTGTGATTTTTCTCTCAGTATCAAATCTCTTATCCAGAATTTCCTCTTTTTATCTCATTTATTCCCACACTCCAGTGCTATGAGAAGGCAATATCAAATTTTTAATAATGTCTTAGCAACTCTCCTGCCTCAGCTTCCCAGTAGCTGAGATTACAGGTGCACACCACCGCACCCAGTTAAACTTTGTATTTTTAGTAGAGATGGGGTTTTGCCATGTTGGCCAGGCTGGTCTTGAACTACTGAGCTCAGGTGATCTGCCTGCCTCGGCCTGGGATTACAGGTGTGAGCCACCATACCAGGCCAGCAAACACTGTTTTAATTACAGTACACAGTTCTGGAGTTCTGTCCACTACCACCTGCACGAACATGGGCAATTTCATGTTACTTGGTAAAAGAGTAAGCCAATGTCTTCATTTTCTTTTTTTTTCTTTTCTTTTTTTTGAGATGGAGTTTTGCTCTTGTTGCACAGGCTGGAGTGCAGTGGCGTGATCTTGGCTCACCACAACCTCCACCTCCCGGGTTCAAGTGATTCTCCTGCCTCAGCCTCACAAGTAGCTGGGACTACAGGCACCTGCCACCACACCTGGCTAATTTTTGTATTTTTAGTAGAGATGGGGTTTCTCCATGTTAGCCAGGCTGGTCTCAAACTCCTGACCTCAGGTGATCCCCCCACCTCAGCCTCCCAAAGTGCTGGGATTAAGGCGTGAGCCACTGTGCCCGGCCTTATTTCCCATTACTGCACTTAAAAATCACCACAATTTAGCTACTTTAAACAATACTCATTTGTTATCTCAAAGTCAGAAGACCAGGTGGGCTCCCCTGGGTTTTTGGCTTAGATCTACTCCAGGGCGAAATCAAGGTGTTAGCCAGGCTGGCCTCTTATTGAAGGCTCCGGAGGTGAGTTGTTTTCCAAGGTATTCAGGCAGCTGGCAGATTGTTTCTGTCAGTTAGAGGACTGAGGTTTCTTTTCTGGCTGTCAGCCAGGGGTCACTTTCTGCTCTTAAAGGTAGCTCCCTGGTTTTACGCTTGGCTCCCTCCTCTTCAAAGCCTGCAACTGTGCTTAGAATCCTTTTCATAAGCTGAATCTTTCTGACTTTGCTTCCACCACCAGCTGGAGATAACTCTGTGTGATTAGATTAGACCCACCTGGATCATTTCCCTGTGGCTGTAACAGTCACAGGCATGACACTTCATCATATTCAGTCCCGGGTTTTAGGGTGGGGAAGCTTAGGGGCCTACCACAGCAATAAAACTCCTTTGGAAATCAATTTAGCAAAATCAAAAGTCTTTTAAGTGTTTGTTCTATTTGAATTCACCAGTTCCACATTAAAAAATATTATAAGCAGAACCAGAGCTTTCACACACAAAATGTTCATTTTTGTATATAAAACTACTTCATAACATGTTAAAAGTAAGTTTATAAAGACTATACAAAATATGCTATTATAGTTACATATAATAAGCAAGATATAAAAGTTTATTATGTACACAACCATTTCCACTGTATTTTTGCAATTAAAAAAAATAAAGCCCTATGTTGATTATGCTAGCTAAACCGTAGAAAGCAAAGATAAGCAAGACATATGATCTGCCCTCAAAGAGCTTAGTAATTAGGTGGAAAAACATGTATGTGTACAAATAGCCACAATATGAGAGAGAACGTGAGCATTGCAATAATTCAAAGGGTGGGGGGAAACAAAACATTGGAACACAAAGAAAGGGAAGATTAGGAAAAGCTAATTTATTCATATGCAGGCTCTTTTGGAAGAAATGTTGAGAAAAGTGTTTAGGAGAATAAAAGGATCTTCAGAGCTTAGTATCTATAGACGTCAAGTCTCTAACTTGACTTTCCTGTGGTCTATACAATGGCAAGCACTTTTCAAGTGATCTTGAAATCACAGGTCAATTTCAACTCAACATGATAAAGGACTTTAATCCCTGAGCCAACCCAACCTCCTTGAAGTTGGCAGAGGCAAGGCAAAAGTAATAAGTAATGTCATCAATGGACCCTATTTTCTCTTCCCACCTAATTTTCCTTTTCTTGTGATAGTTTTCCGAGGAACCAATGACCCTAAGAAGTGGGAAAGTTCCACCAGCATCCAAAGACATTGGCTCAGTGCCAGCTAAACAAACTATACCCACACTTCGATTTCAATAATTACATCCCATTCTGTTCAAACATAGACTATTCCTAAGTATAAAGCTCTTCTCTTTTTTAAATCTCAGTGGTCTTTCAGCTCAGCTTTGTTTTAAAAAAAATCAAAGAAAAGGCCAGGCAAGGTGGCTCACACCTGTAATCCCAGCACTTTGGGAGGCCAAGGTGGGTGGGTCATTTGAGGTCAGGAGTTCAAGATCAGCCTGGCCAATATGGTGAAACCCCATGTCTACTAAAAATACAAAAATTAGCTGAATGTGGCAGTGCACGCCTGTATTCCCAGCTACTCAGGAGGCTGAGGCATAAGAATCACTTGAACCTGGGAGGTGGAGGTTACAGAGAGCCAAGATTGCACCACTGCACTCCAGCCTGGGTGACAGAAGGAGACTCCATCTCAAAAAAAGAAAAAAAAGAAAAAAAAAAAATCAAAGTAAAGGCTGGGCACAGTGTCTCACGCCTGTAATCCCAACACTTTGGGAGGCTGAGGTGGGTGGATCACTTGATGTCAGGAGTTCAAGACCAGCTGGGCCAACATGGTGAAACCCCATGTCTACTAAAAATACAAAACTTAATCAGGCGTGGTGATGCACACCTGTAATCCCAGCTACTTAGGTGGCTGAGGCATAAGAATCTCTTGAACCCAGAAACCAGAGGCTGCAGTGAGCTGAGACCTAACCACTGCATTCCAGGCTGGGCAAGGAAGTGAGACTCTGTCTTAAAAAAAAATACATATATATATATATATATATATACACACACACACATATATATATATACACACACACACACATACACACACACACACACACACACACATATATATATATAAAAGAAAAGACTGGGCACAGTGGCTTACGCCTGTAATCCCAGCACTTTGGGAGGCTGCGGTGGGTGGATCACTCGAGGTCAGGAGTTCAAGACCAGCCTGGCTAACATGGTCAAACCCCATGTCTACTAAAAATACAAAACTTAGCTGAGCATGGTGGTGCATGCCTGTAATCCCAGCTACTTGGGTGGCTGAGGCATAAGAATCACTTGAACCTGGAAAGCGGAGGTTGCAGTGAGCTGAGATCATACTGCTGCATTCCAGCCTAGGCAAGGAAGTGAGACTCTGTCTTAAAAACAAAAAGAGATAAACCTCAGTAGGTGATGCCATGATTAGATTTATCATTCCTATACAGTATTTATGTTTATATAGAGGGCTTGGCATAACAGAAACATCATGAGTTTGGGTGGGAGCCAAAGATTCCTAGGATGGAATTTCAGTTCTGACATTTGCTGATGTGGAATCTTGGGCAAGTTACTAAACTTCTGATTCTCTGTTACATGTGGAAAACTTGCATTCCTGACCTCCCAAGGTTGCTGTGAGGAATGAGATCCCACCATCAATACTCCTGGTATGCGGAAGGGGTTCAATAATTGTTCATTTTCCCTCACCCCTCCCATATCATTTTAGTAGCTGTGTAGCTTGTTAGTAATCTTCCTTCTGTGAATCTGTTTTGACAGGATTTGTGAAGCAAGATTACATAAGAGAGAGAAAAGTAGATTTGACTTCTCTATAAACTTAATCTGGAACCAAAGACACACCCACTCAGCTCTTTTTAACAAGACCTTCCTTTTTTCCTCCAAAAAGCAATTACACTCTAATGAGTGGTTTTAAGTAACTAGATCATTAACTGGATTTTCTAACTTGATTTCTCAGCAGACAGAGAAACAAAAAGACTGCTCTTTCAGAAACCCAAAGTGATTTGCTTCTGAACCAGGAGAAAATAAAATACATTCTTGACTCAAGTCATCAAGTTTTGGTTAAAGGGCCAGAAGATCTATAAATACATTGGCCAAGTACTTGACCTCTGGTGAAATGTTTTTATCTCCCCTACAGCTTTTCCCTCTCCATAAAGCAACCATAGCTGCATCCCAGCAGGATAGTCTCTTGATAGAAATCCCATTTATACTTTGATCATCCAAAAGAATGCATGCTTCTACAATGAACCTCTCCTTTCTCTCCAAGTTGTGAAAAACTTGAATGTTTGAGTTTGGCTGCAATGCCACAGGTAATCTTAGGAGTATGCTGAGGACATTGGAAAAGGAGGGAGAACAATGATCCAGTCTTTCTTCTAGGTCAATTTTACTTTGAATGCATGGAGAAAACCCCTTAGGATGCAGGATTTGAAGAGTGCCCTGAGAAAAGAGTTGGAAAAGTGAGCATATCTGCACCACAGAGGTGAAAAGTCATGAAGGCATCCTTCTTTGTCTCATTCTGTCCTCAAATGGCTGTGAGTTAGGGACAAAGTTGCAATAGATTGTGTTCCCGCAGGGAAATTGAGCCAGCCAGTGCCTTGCCAAAAGCAGCAGCAGCCTGGACTTTAGACTTCAGATCAGAACCGTAGTTGTGCAACTGGGGCAGGCAGAGTCAGGAGATTAGGTCAGACAACCAGGTGGAAGCAAATCAGAAACCACAGACTGGGTGTTGCCGGGTTGTCAAAAGGTTGTATTTGGTCTGGATTTGAGAGTCTAGGTCTCAGGCCAACAAGCTTATAAAGGTGGCTTAAACCCTGTTTTCAGTATTGATCTGTTGCTTTAAAAAACAAAAAGGGACACAGAAACCAAATCGAACTGCTAATCAAGAAGTGATGAGTCAAAGGCAGAATCCTTGACAAAGGAGTTCTCAGCTGGACTCTATGATGTATATCCCTGGGCTGTGAGCAACCATGAGGGATCTTTGTGACTGATGCTCTAAGTTGCTCCAAGAACAATGTCTCTCTCTTCCTTGGCTTGTGATTGGAATTTTTATTCCGCATGATCCCTTTGGCTAAACTCCACACTGAGTCCTTTATTGACTTTGTAACTTCCTTTGCAGCACAGCTGTGTAACATCTGGATAATTTTTTGTCCTGTTTTTCTGCTGATTTTCACTTTTAAAGAGATGTTTGCCTATCAAATCAATTTAATCTCCTATAGATGGGTTTCTGATTACCTTAAATAGACTTGTCTCCTGACATTTGTTCATGAGGGTTAAAGATTATGCACATGAAAGTCTGTCATAAACTATAAGTTGCTACACCAATGTAATTATTTCCTTGTTCACCTGTTATCTGTCCTAGGTAGGCATGCGCCACTTATACTGCAGAAACTGGGAGAAATCAAACAATATTCTCAGACCAACCATCTGGATTTGGCTTCTCAGAAAACGAATGAAGTCAATTGGTAGTGGCAACATAATTTGTGGTGTCCAGTGTAAAAATATTACAAATTTCAAGATGGCAGCAGCAGCACATGGGACCCATATAAGCACCAGGCCCTGGTCAGGCATGGTGGTGCACACCTGTAGTCCCAACATTCTGGGAGGCTGAGGTGGGCAGATCCCTTGAGCTCAGGAGTTCAAGACCAGCCTGGGCAACATGGTGAAATCCCGTCTCTACAAAAACTACAAAAATTAACTGAATGGGATGGTGGGCACCTGTAGCCCCAGCTATTTGTGAGGCTGAGGTGGGAGGATCCTTTGAGCCCAGGAGGTCAAGGCTGCAGTGAGTCAAGATTGTGCCACTGCACTCCAGCCTAGGTGACAAAGTGAGACCCTGTCTCAAAAACTAAAAATGAGCATGAGGCCCTGTGTTGTTGATTGGCCACAGGGCACACCCACAGAGCTGACCCTGATATTCGATATACTCACAGCACTGATCAGCTTGCAAAATGCATCAGCTACTGCATCTACCTCCACCCACAAGTGGATCAAAGAATTTAGATACCAAACTCACCCTGCCTGACCTTCCTGGGCTGTGGTAGCTTTGAGGGGAGGAGAACAGCTCTTTAAGATCTACAAATCATGTAAGCACTGAGGAAGATGGCTTGATATGGAAGAGGAAGAATTTCAGACATGAAAAGCTTAATTAAAAGCAAGCTGGTCTTCAAGTCCAGGATATCTTCATTCCCATTTCAGCTCCACGTGACACCGGCCAACTCATTTGACATAATATATACGGGTATGCTTTGTGCGTTATAAACGTGTAAATGCACACGACAATTAAGTGTCAATTTTTACTGTTGCCCTTTCTAATGGTAGTTCTTGGCCCTTTTAGGAGACGCGCCCACATTCTGACCCTGGGCCGCACTAGTGTTGTCACTCTACAGCCTACAGCTCTATACTCTTTCCAAAGCAAGGTTAGGGATGGCTTTATTGTCCCAAATCACAAATCAGCCTTTTTTTTTTTTTCCATTTCTTTTCTGGTTCTTACTCCCTCTGTGCTAAAAAAAACAAAAACAAAAACAAAAACAAAACCACCCTGTCAATTGGTTAATTTCCCATGCAACCTGCTTGGAAGTCTGCAATGCTTTGAACAGCAGGGTGTGGGAGGAAGTGTTGGCCCTACTCACCCTGCCTGACCTCCCTGGGCTGTGATGTCAGAGCTCTGTTTACATAGCTGAGGGACTGGGAATGCTGGAGTGGAGGAAGGAGGTGATGAATGATTCAGGAGGACACACAACATCCCTGCTTTTCTTTCCTGCTGGCTTCTCAGCTGCTCCAAGCAGCAAAGAGAGAAGAAATCGTAAGATTCTGCTCTGTCATTTGGAGCCATCTGTTTCCTTTCTTTTTCCTTCCCTAGAAACTTTTTTCAATAAACAGTATAAAGGAGACACCAGAGGATGTCTACAAGAGCAAATTCATCTTTCTTCAAATGTAGACTTTCGGAAACCTTTGGCATTTACAGAAAAAGTCTCCGATGCTGCTGTTCTTTCCTCCACATCTCAAATGTACTAGAAAAGATGACATGCTTTGGAAGGCCAAGGTGGGCAGATCACCTGAGGTCGGGAGTTTGAGACCAGCCTGACCAATGTGGAGAAACCCCGTCTCTACTAAAAATACAAAAAATTAGGCGGGCGTGGTGGTGTGTGCCTGTAATCCCAGCTACTCGGGAGGCTGAGGCAGGAGAATTGCTTGAACCGAGGAGACGGAGGTTGTGGTGAGCTGAGATCGCACCATTGCACTCCAGCTTGGGCAACAAGAGATAAACTCCATCTCAAAAAAGAAAAGATGACATGATAAGAGGCTCCCTTATTTACTGCATCTGGCTGAGGTAAAGAGAGCTAATGATTCCTTCCAACAAAATGCACTCAATATATATTTTCTAGAGGCCAGGTGTGGTGGCTCACACCTGTAATCCCAGCACTTTGGGAGACTGAGCGGGGAGGATCGCTTGAGTCCAGGCATTCAAAACCAGGTGAGTAACATAGGGAGATCCCATCTTTACAAAAAAATTAAAAACTAGCTAAGCATGGTGGTGCACACCTGTGGTCCCAGCTACTTGGGAGGCTGAGGTGGGAGGATTGCTTGAGTTCAGGAGTTGGAGGCTGTAGTGAGCTACGATCCCGCCACTGCACTCCAGTCTGGGTGACAGAGCAAGACCTTGTCTCTTAAACAAACAAACAAACAAACATCTATTCCCTAGGGACCTACAATATGCCAGGCACCACATGGGGGTGATGAAGATAAAGTCAAATAAATTGGAATTTCTTTTGGAGACTGTATGTTCTTCAAGGTCAGGGATATTATTTTATTCCACTCTGTACCCCTAGCACATAGCAGAATGCCAGCATACAATAGCTACTCCATAAATATTTAAGGAGTATGTATTTGCTCACAGAAATCATTGTCTTGACCTGAACAAAACTGGACTGTGCACATAATTTAGGGAAGAATTTACTGTGTCTTTAAAATCACATTGTTATCTTTGGCCATGATAAAAAAAAATCTCCAGCACCACAAAAACAATTGGCATTTGTGAAGCACATACTGTTTTTTAGGTACCATTAGAAGCACTTTGCATGGATCAGATAGTTTCATCCTTTTAATCATCCTAACAACCCTATGAGGTAGGCACTATTGTTATCCGGGTTTTATGGATAAGACACTAAACCACAAAGAGGTAAAATAACTTGCCTGGCTCCAGAGGCCTTGATCTTGATCTCCCGTATTGCAGCTGCCTAATCCCTCCAAAACCAAGCACAGAGAGAACAAATTAAAACAGGAACTTTTCACTTTTTTGGACCACATTCACAGTAAAAAATAAAATTTACACCAACACTTATTTATAAAACTGAAGCAAAAGTTTCAGGAAACAATATTTATCCAACCAATATATTTTCCAATGCATTCTAGTTTATTATTATTTTTTAAAAGATGACCAAAATCCACTAATTTGATCTCACAGTATATAGTTTGAGAAACTCTAGATTAGGGAAGAGAACCCAACCCTACGTGGCTGACTCTGAGCTTGCTGTGATGAAAACATATTCTCTTTCTGAACTTTCCCTTTTGGGGCAATTCAATTGCAATGTCTGTAGTATGCCCGATGCCTCCTTTAGCAGACTGCCTCCAAGAAGCATTTCAGACCCTGAGCTTCTGGAAGTCTTTCATCTGTCCCTCTTCTGGGTCACTTTACCTCTCCAGGCTGCCATCTTGAATGGAATCTTCTGCAAATATGACTCCAGTCATATCTGCAGACCTGGTCCATGGGAAGCATGCGTCTTTGTCCACCCTCAACCCCCTACAGAGAGGATGAAAGTGCTGCCTTCTCTCTTCCTGCTGTGCTCTCTAAGGCCAATCCAGCCACAACTTCTCATACAATTCTTATGTCCCACCTCCTAAGCTAGGGGGACACAAGTCAAGCTCCCTGATTGATACTTAAAGGGGATATAGGCGGAGCACACTGATATCTCCAAAGGAATTCTTCCTCCCTCCCCTCTTCAACTCCACTCCCTTATAAATTGAAATTAGTTATGGGCAGAAAGGGTTTCACAATCTTTTAGCATGACCTGGATTTTCTAGGACTTGGAATGTGTATCAATTTGCATCTATTACGAAGATTTTACCCTGGGCAGCCTCTTCCAAAAGTATGAAGAAATGAAGGGCTCCATATTCGCATCATCTTACAGATGGGTAGGCATAAGTGGAGGGAATGGGAAGAAATGAGCCAAGGCTTGGAATCTGGATAAGCAATCAGAGTTTGGGGATTACTAGGAAACATGAGCTTGCTATGGAGAGTCCAGGTGTGGTAAAACTCTACAGGGAACAAAAGATAGCTATGAGTCAAAGGAATAACAACAGGTAGGCCAAGAAGCTTGCCAGGGGCTTAGATTTAAGCTTATTCTCTCCTGACATTAGTTGACTATTCTGGTCCAGTCTGTGTTCTGGATCCTTGTTACATCCCAATTCCTCCAGGCTCAGAGACTTTGTTCCTGTCCACAGTGTATCAAGTTGATTAGGGCTTATGTGTCTATGAAGTTTCTGCCTTTTTGCTGCCTCTGCTAAAAGGTTGATCTCCAACTTTGCTAACTTTATCCTGGTGCCTGAAACAATCCAGTTAGCAGCGGCAAGAGCCAAGCAAAGGATGAACTGACATGTCCTACAGAAGCTGTACTGGTGGGCCTGCAGATCGTCCTCACTTACCCTCCAGCATCTACAGCTCACAGGGACCCGAGTCCCAGATGTTCACAACTCCAGGGCATGGCAGCTAAGCCTGATTCTACTAAGATTATGTCCCTCTGAATCTAAGCTGAAGACTAAGATTTGACGCTTAGCTCTGAGGTATATTGGCTACACCGTTTGAGTTGGTCTCAGTTTATCTTTGACTTTCAGTTTCTTCTGAAATGCAGTAACAGTGACATCTAGCTAGATGGTTCAGATGTATTGTGATGAACAATGAAGTGATATAAAGAAAAGCACGTTGAAATTCTTGCTGCTACAACTGCTGAAATTTACCAGTTCAGTAGATGAAATGGAGAAAATATACTCTCTCACCTGTTGAATCTCTACAGTGAAACATGGGGACCTAATTTTTTTTTCTGGTTTTCTTTTTTTTCTTTTTCTTTTTTGAGACAGAGTCACACTCTGTCACCCAGTCTGCAGTCTGGAATGCAATGATGCAATTATGGCTCATTGCAGCCTCTACCTCCTAGACTGAAGCTATCCTCCCACCTCAGCCTCTGGAGTAGCTGGGACCACAGGCACACACCGCCACACCCAGCTAATTTTTGTATTTTTTGTGGAGACAGGGCTTCACCATGTTGCCCAGGCTGTCCTTGAACTCCAGGATCAAGTGATCCTCCCACCTCTGCCTCCCAAAATGCTGGGACTATAGGCGAGAACCACCATGCTGGCCTCATTTTTCTTTTTAAAAAATTTTTTTTCTTTTGAATGTTCAATGTGCATCTAGTTATCTCTGCTTATCTTTTAAAATGTTACAAAGAACGAGGTCTCTTCAATGTAGTTAAGCTGTTGCAATAACAAAGCAAGACTGTCTAAAAAGGAAAACTGTCTAAAAAGGAAGAAAATAAACTTTCCAAAAGAGCAAAGAATCCAAGGTAACATTGCCTTCCATCTTCTAAAATTTCAAAAACATACTCAAACCAAGTGCACAGAAAATAGTAGAGAACCGAATAAATCAGCTGGTCAGATGAAGGGCCAGGGGAAAAGTCTGGTTTTGAAATATGCTGGGAAGCTCAGAATCTTAAGTTTTGTTGATTTCAGGAGATAAAATGTAAAATAAAACAAAAACTTCATTTGACAGAAATTCTGTACTAGATGAGGAGCCATTAATAAATTTGAAATATCCTCAAATCGGTAAGCAAAACAACTCCCTGGGCAACCCCAGAAAATATTTTGAAGGCTCAGAAAGACCTAAAGGGCCTCTGAAATGAGCCTGAAATTCCCATGACTGACTTGTGGTTAGCAGCTGGTATATGTTTACTTGGAGCCAAGCAGAACACACGCCTGGGAATCCGCTCAGTGCCCTAGAGGTGGTGACTCCTAGGATTGACATGGACTGCTTCCAGAAAAGTGCTTGAGGCGCTACCTATTATGTGTATGTTGTTGATGTGAAAATAGAGAATGTGAACCGTGAGGGAGGAGGAAGGAAGTGTAAATAATCAAACCAAGCAGAAGTTACCTAGTATTTCTTAGCATTGGAGTCCTTTTTACGCAATGAAGTCTTCTAAGGAACCCATATATAAAACAATTAGTGTGACCTGATTCCATGGGTGAGAATAAGTAAATGAATAAAAATAAAACAATTGAGAGTGCTGCACAAGCCAGGCGCAATGATCCAGGCCTGTGATTTCAGCTCCTTGGGAGACTGAGGCAGGAGGATCACTTGATGCCAGGAATTTGAGGCTGCAATGAGCCATGATCATGTCACTGCACTCCAGCCTGGGTGACAGAGGAAGACCCTGACTCTTAAAAAACAACAACAACAAAAAATGCTGAGCACAGTGGCACGTACGTGTAGTCCCAGCTACTGGGAAGGCTAAGGCGCGAGGATCCCTTGAGCCCAGGAGTTCTAGGCTGCAGTGAGCTATGATCACGCCACTGCACACCAGTATGGGCAACAGAGCGAGATCCCATCTCTAAACAAATTTAAAACAAACGAACAAATGAAAAATATTGCTGTCTTAAGGTTGGGAAGGGGCAGAGACCCCTTTGCTTGCTCATCACCAAGACACTTCCGTGAGGCCCCAGGGCTCTTTGGAGAACGTTTTGAAAATCACGGTTCTAAGTAATTATAGTTACTGTGACTGAACTAATTTAGCCCTAAGCTTCCTACAATCAAGATAGAGATACACTATGGACTGCATTTCTCCGCTTCAGATTAAAAAAAAAAAAGTTTAGTCCGAATGTAGTTATATTTTCAGGTAAAATGCTCAATACATTTTCAGATGAAACTGCTCAAAATTAAAGCAGTGAGTCCAATTGTTAATCTGAAAAAAAAAGTACAATTTACTATCTCCTGTTTCCAGACTTACAGACCCTCATAGTTGTATTGTCTAATACAGTGGCCACTAGACACATGTGGCATTTACAGTATTTATTGATGAAGTGCTCTATAAGTATTTATTGATGCAAGTAAAGAAATGCTCTATAGAGTATGTGTGTGGGTTTTTTCCACATTAATAGTTGGGCTCATTAAATTTAGAAGTACTTTACCTAAAAAGATGTCTAAAAACCTAATGAAAACATACTGGGCATGAAATTTGCAAATACAATATCCTGTTTAAAAATAAGTTGGCCGAGCACGGTGGTTTACGCCTGTAATCCCAACACTTTTGGAGGCCGAGGCAGGTGGATCCCCTGAGGTCGGGAGTTTGAGACCAGCCTGGCTAACATGGTGAAACCCCGTCTCTACTAAAAATACAAAAATTAGACAGGTGTGGTGGCAGGTGCCTGTAATCCCATCTATTCAGGAAGCTGAGGCAGAAGAATTGCTTGAACCCAGGAGGCAGAGGTTGCAGTGAGCCGAGATTGCACCATTGCATTCCAGCCTGGGCAACACAGCGAGACTCCGTCTTAAAAAAAAAAAAGTTCACCCTGGTTGCTAAGAGAGTAGATTTTAAGTGTTCTGCCCACAAATAAATGAGGTTTAAAAAGCATTCGATCTTTTGCTACTAAGTAAAAGAATATACAATATGGAAGATGTAAAGAAAAAAGTTCATCCCATGTTTCCCAACTTTCTGAACACTCTCGAAATACATAATTAACTTTTTTTTTTTGAGACTCTGTCACCTAGGCTGGAGTGCAGTAGCACGATCTTGACTCACTGCAACCTCCACCTCCCAGATTCAAGTGATTCTCATGCCTCAGCCTCTAAAGTAACTGGGATTACAGGCATGCACCACCATGCCTGGCTAATTTTCATATTTTTAGTAGAGGCAGTGGTTTCGCCATGCTGGCCAAGCTGGTCTTGAACTCCTGGCCTCAAGTGATCCACTGCCTCAGCCTCCCAAAGTACTAGGATTACAGATGTGTGAGCCACTGTGTCTGGCTAATTTTTGTATTTTTAGTAGAGACAGAGTTTCACCATGTTGGCCAGGCTGGTCTTGAATTCTTGACCTCATGTGATCCACCCACCTCAGCCTCCCAAAGTGCTAGGATTACAGATGTAAGCCACGGCGCCCGGCCTACATAGAACATTGTTATTTGTCTGTACACAAGGATAAAGCTTGATGAGTTTTCAAAGTGAGCACACTAGGCAACCATTGCCCCAGTCTAGAAATAGGAGAGTAAAACAAGTTCCCAACACCCTTATGATCCTCCTGTCAACCCCATCCTAAAGAATCAACCTGACCTTTATTGCTGTAGATCAGTGGTCCCCAACCTTTTTGGCACCAAGGACCAGTTTCCTGGAAGACAATTTTTTCATGGACGGGTCGTGGGGATGGTTTCCAGATGACATTCTTCCACTTCATTGGATTATTATAAGGAGTGAGCAACCTAGATCCCTCGCATGCATAGTTCACAACAGGCTTCGCGCTCCTGGGAATCTAATGCCCCCGCTGATGTGACAGGAGGCGGAGCTCAGGTGGTGTATTAATCCATTCTCACACTGCTATAAAGAACTGCCTGAGACTGGGAAATTTATAAAGGAAAGAGGTTTAATTGACTCAGTTCCACATGGCTGGTGGCTTCCCCCATGATTCCCCTGTTCTCTTCCTTGACACGTGGGGATTATGGGGATTATAATTCAAGATGAGATTTGGGTGGGGACACAAAGCCTAACCAGATCAGGTGGTAATGCTCACTCGCCAGCGGCTTACCTCCTGCTATATGGCCCACTTCCTAATGTACTAATCCGTGGCCATGGTACCAATCCATGGTCTGGGGTTGGGGACCCCAGCTGTAGATGATTTTTGCCTGTTCTTGAAATTTATACACATACGTGTTTTTGTGAGGCGTCTGGTTTCTTTTACTGTTCTTTTTCTAGCTTTTTGAGATGAAAGCTTAGATCATGACTCATCTTCAATCTTCTTTGTCTAATAGTATTTAAAACTATAAATCTTTTAAGTGTTAGCTGCATTCTGCAAATGTTTGTCACATATTATCATTCATTACAAAATAGCTTTACATTGTGACATTTTTGTATTTTTATGCCTAATTTCTTTCTCCATTGCATTGTGTTCAGAATGTTCTTTATAGCAGTCCTTAGACATTTGCTGATACTTTTACATATCGCAGACAATAGCTGCAATTGAAATCATCACTTGATTAGCTGATAATAGTCATTCTCCAAGATTTAGCAAATTTCTGTGCAGGCTAAACAGATATAATAGCAGCCTCTATCCTCAAACTTTCAGCTTTTTTTTTTTTTGAGACAGGGTCTCCCTTTGTTGTCCAAACTGGAGTGCAGTGGCTATTCACGGGCATGATTAGAGCATACTGCAGTCTTGAACTCCGGAGCTCAAGCTATTCTCCCACCTCAGTTTACCGAATAGCTGGAACCACAGGCCCACCACACCACACCACACCCAGCTAATCTTTCCGGATTTTTGATGATGACCTCTCCAATTTTCCTGGAGATGTAGCATTGTTGTGGTTTACTATCCTGGCTTCTACTTGGCCCTTGTAATGGTCAGGGAAGCTAAGTGGAAATTCTGTCAATAGTCAAGTATGTCTATCTCAAATATACACGTGGGAACAAAAAATAAGCACAGGGTAGGTCCAGGGACTTACTGAGCTGCCTGAAAAATGACAAGCTGGGGTTCAAATTCCATTTATGACCTGACCTAAAAGGAAGCCAATTGTCAAAGAAATGTAGAGTCACAGCGACATCAGAGTATCAATGATGAATTTGGAGCTGACAGCACAGTCACAGACTTAAGTCTCATAGTTCACCAATTCTCTTGTTGTTTAATATGTATTTAACCCATCCATTGACTTTTTAATTTCAATTTTTCTTTATAACTATATATTTCGGACAATTCTCAATTATCTGCCCAATTTTTACTTTACTTTAAATGTTAATAGAGACAGGATCTTACTATGTTGCCCAGGCTGGAGTGCAGTGGCTAGTTACAAGTACCCATAACAGCACACTACAGCCTTGAATTTCTGGCCTCAAGTAATCCTCCTGCTTCAGCCTCCCAAATAGCTAGGATTATAGGCACATGCCACAGCACCCAGCTGCCCAATTTTTATACAACACCTTGCCATTTTACCATTTTTGTTACTTTTACTTCATTACACATATTAAACAGTCATTTCAAATTCTATATCTGATAACCCTGGATCTGCCATCTCTGTAGAGTTTATTTTACAATTTGTTTCTGGCATCTTTTTTGGCAGAATAGGTTTGTTTCTTGGCTCCATCTCTGAAGACCAGACTTCCACTTCCATCTCCCAATCAGAATCATGTATCATGATAAGCTCTAACTGCAGGCTTGTAAGCCTCCATAGTTGAGGAAGATGAGAGTTCTGGGGATGACTGTTCAAAGAGTACCAGCATGCAACAGAGAAAGGCAAACGAGTTCTAAGTTGCTGCTTATGGGGTTGGTGGCAAAAGACAAGAAGGTTACAGAACTCTGTTTTGGGGCAGGAGTTATGCAAGGGAACCCAGACCTATCTATACTCTTCTGGCTCTTCTATCTCCAAAATGTAACAGGAACCCTTACTCTCAGGAAGTGGACTTTAGTAGTGATGCCCTGTGATTGCTCTCCAAATAAACCTCAGTCACTGTGTTGCAGGCATAAAACACAGGGGATCCTGAAGGCAAGGCCCTTTGTTGTAGAACTACAGCTGCCACCTATATCTTGCTCTTCAGGCAACTTCACACACTTAGAGTAGCAATCAGCCAACAAATTCAAAATACATAAAGTAAGATTCAAGCTGACACAGGGGAAGAAAAAATATCACTTAGTCAAAATTTATTTCAAGGCCTGAAAACATTCAGACTAATCAAAATGGTACTACTGTAACTTCTTATAATACATAATATAAAAGTTTTTGAAAAATATAGACACAATTAACCCCTAAACAACACACTATCTGATTCTCAAAAGCAATGGCTATTTAACAAGATGTAAAAGGACAGTAACATATCAAAGAACTTTCACACACCTAAAGATAGCATTTAGCAGCAAGCTAGTCAGACAAAACAAACACAAATATTTTCACATTTCCTATGTTTGTTTTTAACTTTACTTCATAAAGCCACTGATAATTGAGGCTTCTTTCAAGTATAAGATTTCTAAAATTAAAAACTGTTTTTGACATATTTTTATAAAGAAATAAAAAGCAAAACACAATCCAACTATTTATATGAGTCCCTCTTCTCCAACAGCTTTAGATGTTTTTCTGAGTACTTTTTACACAAAATATTTTTATTAAAATCAGTTCTAATTCATTTATGCAGATTAGGGGAAAATGATTCATAATAAATTAACTTTAAAATTACCTTCTATCTGCTTCTACCTCTATTCCCCCATCACCACCAAATCTGTTGCTACAGTGAACTGTAGCAATGTACTGTTTGAGGGGGCCCAAAGCATCTGTAATCTTAATTTCCCACATATTAGTTAGTAGGAGGAAAAATCCACAGTATGAAGGCTATTTAACTAAAACTTTATGCTTTTCCCTCAAGCTGTAAGTACTCTTTAGCATTAAATTACATCGTGCATATACAACTACACCCATTTAGATTTGCCTTGGAATATAATTTCAAGGCCTTAAATATTAAAAATAATTTTATAACTATTTCATAGTTTAATTGGCTCTTAAATAGTTTTGCTAGGGAGGAAACATTTTGTGTTCTTTAAGAAATTGATATGTGTAAATGTGTTCACTTAAATCTTGAGAAAACCTAAGGATGAAGTCTGTTGTTTTGTTTTTCCTAAAAAAGGAAAAAAGAACCAAAGAAAAATGTTGAAGAACAAGAATATTTACCATTAAAAAGAAGAAACATTATCCAACAAAAAGGAGACATATAGATTTGAAAACACTTATTTTACTGTCTTCAACAACAACAACAAACAGATAGGCAGGGGAAGTCCAGAGGACTCAGAATTGAAGCAGCTCTATACAATAATGAAGGTGGTACAATGATGTGACTGCAAAGAAAATGACTAAAACAAAACTTTACAAACATCTTCATGTTTGTAATGTATTAATGCACAAAATATCAAAAATAGAAAGTCTGAGTTTCTTCCCCGCAGGTTTATGATAAACTATCAACCTTCTATTTAATGCATTTCCTTTTTTTTTTATTTACAGAGATGGAGTCTCGCTATGTTGCCCAGACTGGTCTTGAACTCATGAGCTCAAGCAATCCTCCCACCTCGGCCTCCCAAAGTGCTGGGATTACCGGTGTGAGCCACTGCACTTGGCCTTAATGCATTTACTTTTATAAGCCTTCTCTGTTTAGAAGTACACACTATACAAGTACATACATGCTGGCATTTTACCATGAAAATTTTAGTTTTCATCTCAAACTAGTGACTTGCCTTTTTACCCATACTTATACACATGTAATACCTTTCTAGTGGTACATTTTAATCAATATATATATTTTAAATCTTATTTTTAACTCAATCTTTTTAGTGCTATGATATGATGGGCTTAATTTAATAGTTGAAGCATATGATAACAACATTGTACTGTTTAAACTAATTCACAACTGTAGTAAAGTGTTTCATTTTCAGTATATAACCAAGATGATGCTGAACAGTAATAAACACAGAAACACTAGAAAACAGTGAATGAATAAATAATACAATTTTTCATCAGTGGCCATTCATTATTTTGCTTTTAGAAACCTGGAAGAAATTGTCTTCTTTGATTTTCAAATGTTCTGGTAACTCTAGTCGTTTCTTAGCTTCTTCAATATCACCTTGAATTGCTGAAATAAGTGACTCTGCAGAGAGAATATACCAGGTAAAAATGATGAAAAACCATTAACATACTTTTTACTACTACTCTGTTTAGCCAATCCTAAAAACTCACAGGCTGGCAGTATCTCTGCACAGGGTAGATACCCAATAAATGTTTGTTCCATCACTCCTTCCAGGCCTAAGTCAATGGTACACAAAAGATATGTCCCTAGGCCAGGGGCAGTGGCTCATGCCTGTAATCCCAGCACTTTGGGAAGCTGAGGCGGGCAGATCACCTGAAGTCTGGAGTTCGAGACCAGCCTGGCCAGCATGGTGAAACCTGACTCTACTAAAACTACAAAAATTAGCGGGGTGTGATGGCGGGTGCCTGTAATCCCAGCTACTCAGGAGGCTGAGGCAGGAGAATCGCTTGAACCTGGGAGGTGGAGGTTGCAGTGAGAGGGGGCGTCACTGCACTCCAGCCTGGGTAACAAAGAGCAAAACTCTGTCTCAAACAAACAAACAAACAAAGGTATGTCCCTAATCTTATATTTTAAGAGAAAGGCATAGGCATAAATGTACACTGCAAATATCAAATGGAGGAAAAAAGCATTCACTATTATTTTTGGTTGGTATTTACACTTGTAAAAGAAACTTTATAACAGAGTTAAAACTATCACACTACACTAATACATACCTGGTAACATGTTTCAAATGTTCTCTGATTTACTATATCTCAAACTTCACACATTTTGAAAGATTTCATTAACTTCATACTGCTGGAGAGAAGCAGCCAGCCTGCTAGGTTCAAAGCTAGACTCCATTATTTACTATGTGACTTTGAGAATGTTACTTAATCTCTCTGTGCCATTTCCTCATCTGAGAAATAGGCAAAATAATCCCTCACAGGTGAAAGAAGATAAATTCACATAAAGCACTTAAAACGGTGCCTGGCATATATTAAATGCTCAAATATTATCTGTCCTGCCATCATTATTACTGGTAGTAGTGGTAGAGTTACCTGTGGTAGCAGTAGTAATATTTAAGAAGATCAAAATAAGAACTTACCTAAAGAATCAAAGTTCTTTTCTGGTCTCAGGTAGCCAACAATGGCCACATTGAGGATTTCCCCATAGAAGTCCTCTTTGAAGGTATGCATGATATGTGTTTCCTATAGTCAAGAAATGTTACAAAGAGTGCTATCAGACTACAGTGTACTGAAATCTGAAATATATCTTCATGTTTATGGTGAGTTAATTTAAATGAAACAATCAACACTCCTTAAACTTTTAAAGATTCAGGTTAAAATCTAAGTGCAGTTTTTCCTAAATTTTCCCAGCACTCCTGTTTGGATCTTGTAAACATAACTGAGTGAGGTGGCAGTGTCTGGCATGATTTGCTGTTACTTAAAAACGAACAAACAAACAATAACAAAAAAACTGACACGTATCCAAGGAAGTAAGTATCTTATCAAGGTGAGAAAACAGGACACCAAAGAGGGAATGAGCAAAGTATTAAAAGATGTTACTACTAAACAACTAGTTGTTAAGGTCAGTCAGCATTTGCACACCTCTGACACACAACATGTATGGAAACTTCAGAGTTTGGCAGAGCTGAGGACTGAAGGGGCAGGAGAGCCATGCAGCTTCCTGATCAGGGAGTAAAGTGGCAAAAGGGTACACAGCACGTTAAAGCAAAATGCCGCATGACGTAGAAAGTGCCTCAGAATCTAGTTCAGCTAAATCATCTGGGCAGTACCGTGGTTAAGAGCACTGACTTAGAGTCAAAAGTCTGGGTTCCCACACTTGGTTAACTGTATAACTAGCTTCCGCGGGGCTCAGTTTTCTCGTCTGTAATGGGTGGGGGGCGGCTTGAGTTAGAAGATACATAAAGTGCCCCATGACTTTGGGGCTATGAACCAATATATTCTTTCTTTTCAGTAAACATTTGAGTAATAAAAAAGAAACTAAGATATGTAAGACTGGTTGGGTGCAGTAGTTCATGCCTGTAATCCCAGCACTTTGGGAGGCGGAGCCAGGAGGATCACTTGAGGTCAAGAGTTCAAGACCAGCTTGGCCAACATGGTGGAACCCGGTACTCTACTAAAAACACAAAAATTAGCTGGGCATGGTGGCGCATGCCTATAGTCCCAGCTACTCAGGAGGCTGAGGCAGGAGAATTGCTCAAACCCAGGAGGTGGAGGTTGCAGTGAGCCAAGATCACACCACTGCACTCCAGCACTCTAGCCTTGGTGACAGAGCGAAGACTCCATCTCAAAAAAAAATTTAAAAATAATTTTAAAAAATATGTAAGACCCTGACACTGACAATTACAAGACATTATTGAGAGAAATGGCAAACTTCCCAAAGTAATCTACGAATTCAATGCTGCCCCAATCAAAATCCTAGCAGGTTTTTTAAAATAGGAGAAACTGACAAGTGATTCTAAAATTTACATGGAAAAACCAAAATTATTCATGAAAATCTTGAGAACAAAACTAGAGGGCTTATACAACTAGGTATCAAGACCTATGATAAGACAAGCAAACCAAGTATGTATGTGAATTTTTGGACTCACACACATATAAGGTCACTTGATTTATGTCCCAGGTGACACTACAGCACTGTTGTGAAAGCATGGTATTTTCAATGAATAGTCTGGGTCAATTCTACATCCATATGGAAAAAAATATTAATTTAAATCCTATCAGATACCGTACTAAAAAAGTCAATTTGAAGATATGTCAGTCAATTAAACTTTTAGAAAAAAACCACAGACAAGTATCTTCATGACTTTGGAGTAGTCAAAGATTTCTGAAACAGATTATATAAAGCACTAACTATAAAAAAAATATTGAACTGGATTGTATTAAAATTAAGAACCTCTGGGCTGGGTGCCATGCCCATGCCTGTAATCCTGGCACTTTGGGAGGCTGAGGCAGGAGGACTGCTTGAGCCCAAAAGTTTGAGACCAGTCTGGGTAACATGCTGAAATCTCATCTCTATAAAAAAATTTAAAAATAGCCAAGCATGGTGGCACATGCCTGTGGTCCTAGCTACTCGGGAGGCTGTGATGGGAGGATCACTTCAGCCCAGAAAGTTGAGGCTGCAGTGAGCTGAGATTGCACCACTGCACTGCAGCCTGGGTGACAGAGCAAGACCCTATCTGAAAATACAAAACAAAACAAAACTCTGTTCTTCAACACACCATTGAGGAAAAAAAAAAAAACCACACACACACACACAATGAAAGAAATTTGTAATACAACAATACACAGTTCCAACAAAGGAAGTGGATCTAGATGTGTTACTAAGAACTTATTTAAGGTCAGTAAGATAACGCTTTTTTTTTTTTTTAAAGGGCAAAGGTCTGGCACAGGCACTTCACAGATGTGTGTTACTGGCAAAGGCAAGCAAAAGTTCAATTTTCCACTGGTAAGATATGCCTATGTTTCAAATTCAATTTTTCCTAACACTCAAAAGGCATTCCTTAACTGGCTGTATAGTAACATTTTTGTTATCTAAGTAGCTAAAGACAAATTAGTTATGGGCTATTGTCCCCTCCCCTTCTTTTCCTTCCTCATTCAACAGAATGGTATTTTGTGATCTTTCGATTGTTTTGTCTCCAAAAAATAATTTTCAAATCATTAATACTGAAAAATAACTGAAATACTGAGCAAAATGTTAAGTACTTCTGCGTCATTACTATTGCTTACGCCAGCATTTAGCTCTGTAGTTTTCCAGCAGTGACACACTTCACTTCTATTAACTCCACACAGAACAAAATTTAGCTTAACTGTAATTTGTTTTTGCCACACATTTGAGCTGACAAAAGATTCAGCCAAATCTAACAGATAAAACACTGAAGTTGTGGGGTCCTGTAAAGAGTAGGGCAGAAAAGTATACCCTCAGGTGGTTTAAAAAGGAAAGAGAAAAGCACCAATGTGGGACTGTATCAATAAGCACCATCCTCCATCCACCATCCATGTAGTAAACTGTTTTATCTTAAGAGGGTGACCAAGCAATTGATGCATGAAGTAAATGGTGAATGAAGTGCATTAATTGTGGCAAGCTCAATTTTATGAAACAGGCTTTTAAATCATTTTTATCTTTGGTCAAGTGAGTCTTTCACAGACAGCAATTATCAAAGTCAGTATTATAATTTTGGTTTGTAACTCCACTCTTTATTTTCTACATAATTTAAAAAATAAATGCATAAAAAAACCAATTATTAATCTTTGTTATTGGGTACCACAATGTATAAGGATGTAATCTGAGCCAGATGCAGACAGTGGCATGCACCTATAGTCCCAGCTCTCTGGAGGCTGGAGGAGGATTACTTGAGCCCATGAGTTTGAAGCTACAGTGTGCTACAACCTGGCTTGTGAACAGCTACTGCACTTCAGTCTGGGCAACATAGTGAGACCCCATCTTTAAAAAAAAAAAAAAGATGCAATTTCTGAGTTCTGTATGCTATTGAAATTAAGTTGGTATAAACTCAAATTAAACTTTTAGAATTTCAGGATGTTAAATATAAACCCCATGGTAACCACAAAGACAGTATCTATAGAAATACACAGAAAGCAATGAGAAAGGAATTAAAATGTCACTACAAAACAAAACAAAACAAAACAAAAAGCACACTACCACAAAAGGCAGTAATAGAGGAAATGAGGGACATAAAAGTTATAAGGCATATAAAAAACAAATAGCAAAACAGTAGATGTCCCTCCTTATCAGAAATTACTTTAAATGTAAATGAATTAAACCCTCCAATTAAAAGACAGATTGCCCAAAATTCCAGTATTTGAACTACGTTGTGATTACCACTGATAAGCTATTTCTGTAACGAATACTGTAATATATTATTCTAAGTCATCATACCATTTTCAGTTACAGAGCAAAATATAATGCTTACCATAGACTTCTTCGTATTCTTGTAATATGGGTTCCATCCTATGCTCACCACCATCTTATGGACATCTCCACTTCCAACACTGGCCCAACCATAGTAAATACCAGTGGATATATCAGCTGGAAGATTATCTACCACTTGCTCAGGAAAATTAGCTAAACAACGGAAGAAAATATTTTGAGTCTTACAAATTTCGTATTAAATGCCTGTAGCCGAGTGCAGTGGCTCATGTCTGTAATTCTAGGACTTTGAGAGGCCAAGGCAGGAGGCTCATGTTGAGCTCTGGGGTTTGAGACCGGCCCGGGTAACATAGTGAGATCTTACCTCTATTAAAAAATTAGCTGGGGATGGTGGCCTGCACCTATAGTCTAAGCTACCAGAGAGGCTGAGGCAGGAGGGTCAGTTGAGCCCAGCAGATGGAGGCTGCAGTAAGCTATGATCGCACTACCACTGCACTCCAGCCTGAGTGGCAGAGCCAGACTCTGTCTCAAAATAATAATAAGAAACAAACATTTGTAAAAATCACATGCAAGGCTAATGTAAATCATTACATTCACAAGACTCCTACAACTTTGCCTATAAGTATCAATCCCATCCTTCCATTTTCCGGCTCAGATTTCCCTCTCCTATTCATGTGAATAGGTTATGAATAAAGTACCAGGTAAGTATATAAAGCTCTCCAAAAAAATCCATACTCTTTGAGTAGGAGGCAAAAAACAAGTATCAGAGTAGATGGATTTTTTCAGATCTGTTCTTTCCTAACCAGGTACTGAATCACCTGAAAAGTTTCTTTTTTTTTTTTTTTGAGACGGTGTCTCACTCTGTCGCCCAGGCTGGAGGGCAGTGGCACGATCTCGCCTCACTGCAGCCTCCGTCTCCTGGGTTCAAGCGATTCTCCTGCCTCAGGCTCCCGAGTAGCTGGGATGACAGGCACGCGCCACCATGCCCGGCTAATTTTTGTATTTTTAGCAGAGACGGGGTTTTACCATGTTGGCCAGCCAGGCTGATCTCGAACTCCTGAGCTCAGATGACCCGCCCGCCTCGGCCTCCCAAAGTGCTGGGATTACAGGCGTGAGCCACCACGCCCGGCCAAAGCTTCTTATTTTTGAAATACACAAGCTCAAGGCTGACTTAACAAGTCAAGACGCAGCCCTGGCATGTATTTCTAAGGATGAATTACAGTCAGGTCTCGATTATTGAAATTAATGTAGACAGACCAAGAAGGTTAGCTGACTCTCATTCAACTACCTATGTTATCATTTGGACATTACATAATTACAAATTAAAAACAAAACCACCTTAGACCCGGCTTGCGAGTTCAGCCGTTCTGGCCCACGTTACGTCTCTAACGGGCAAGACAAGCGCAATGCTTGACCAACTGTACCTTGGCTGGCCAAGGAGGCGTGAACGGGGGAATCCTGCGATTCATCTCGGGCTTCCGGCCCTCACCACCCCTCAACCCCGTCCCCGCGGAGCTCGGAGCCAGAAGC